>NC_021162.2:66614133-66669042 GCF_000331145.2 Cicer arietinum | reverse complement strand
TGATCATTATCCTGAACGTTAGTTGTAGGTGGATTAGAACCACTACCAGTTGCTTCCATATAAGTTTGAGAAGGAATATTATACATTGAGTCAAACACAACATAAGTCGACTCAGGAGTTGTGCACTGAGTTCCAAACAAATTATAGAAAAGTCCACTTTCTGTTGGATGACCGGGGGTTGGTATTTATGGAACCGGAACGTAGTACTGAGTCGTTGGTGGATATGGAACTTCTGTAGTAGGGACGTATAGATGAGGTGATGATAGAGACGGTTGTGTCATGTTTTGTTGTTGTGGGCTTGATTGGGAGGTCGACGGAACAGAAGGATACGACGGTGGTTGCAAACGGGAATCACGGAGATATTGTTCGACCGATATAAATAATAATTAATAATAATTAATAATTATTATTATTATAATTAATAATAATAATTTAATTTTAATAATTTTTAATTATAACAATTTTTAATAATAATAAGATTAATAATAATTAATAATAATTAATAATTTTTAATTTAATTTTAATAATTTTTAATTTAATTTTAATAATTTTTAATTATAACAATTTTTAATAATAATAACAATAATAATAATTAATAATAATAATAATTATTATTATTTATTTATGTAGTATTATTATTAATTATAAATTTATTATTTAATATAATTATTTATTAATTTGAATATTTATTAAAATATTAATAATTAATTAAAACCAAATAACGAATTAAATTTTTTTTTTTAAAACCCTTTGGGAGGTCGCATCCCCGGCCAGCGACCTCCTACTAGGGGAAAATTTTTTGCTCCTTTTGTGTATCGCTCCCCCAGGGAGAGTTTTCCTTCTTGTCCTAAAAAGTAGGGCATTTTGGTAACAGTTTTTGAATATGGGGTATTTTGGTTAAGTTTTTTGAAAAGTAGGATATATAGGTAAAAAATCCGAGTGATGACAGTTTCTATTTCGGTAATTCGGTTGTGGAGAGTTTCTATTTCTTCTTTCACATATTCTTGGAAGTGACATTGTGAAAGAAGAAAATAAAAATAACAGTGATTTCCTTGATCCCTTTCTCCCATCTAAATCAGTAGTTTTCAAATAATAAAGAGATAGCTGTTACAATGCAAATCAAATCATTATAATGTCTACCTCAAGCTATATCCTGCTAAAGTTGGCGTTGATTGAAAAATTAGCCCGCAAACCTGAGAAAACACATAACTTTGTAAATTTCTGTTGGATATGACTTATAGTTACTGATAAGTGGGTAGGTCACTTGAGCGGTAGCTATTACTCTTTGTGGGGTGCCTGCAGTACGATTCAAGGATAATGTTACAATTTGGTAGTATATAGATACAAGTTGTACACTGGAATCTTAATATTGAAACTAATAGAACGAAATTGCAATCGCCATAAGGTCGGAGACGTAGGCATAATTTTCCGAACTCCGTGATCAACATCATGTATTCTTTCTTTTGCATTTTGCATCTATATTCTTTTGAATTGGGGTTACTGTACAAACAATTTCTTTCAAGAAATATGCCATGTCTCCAACAATGTATAAAAGACCAAAAATGTTATTTAAACATCAATTTGGGACAATAAAATTCGACAACTTTTTAAATGGTTAACGCACACACATAGTTAACACAATTTAATGAGTCGTTGATAGGTATGTAAGGACTGGATAACTCATCACTCATCAACTAAACTTCATTAACCATGAATTTGAACATTATTTAACCATAATTTCAGGTGTTCCAGCTACATGTAGATTTAAAAACACTTAAAAATTAAGGTTAATCACATTTAAACCTTTAAATTGTAATATTTTCCATTAATATAATTTCTATTAATTAAAAGATTTTTATATTATTTTATTTAATAAAATATTTATTTAAATCTTTTTTTATTCGCTATCCACGCTCTTTTATCTGATAGAGCTTTATTTTCATTTTACTTCTGGTTTTGATAAAAAAAATATTTCTAAGATAACAAATAATATTAAAAATTTACACATATAACTACGAGATATTAAATTCAAATTTAAAATATGACGTTTGACATAATAATATTTTCGAAATTTTATCACTTAATATTTTATCTCTCAATAAAATAAGGTTTATACATTTTACCATGTGAATATTTAATAAAATAAATTATTTACAATTAACTCAATTGAAAAAAAAAAAAAACAAAAATAAAATGTTTACAACCAACTCTGTTGTTATTTAAAAGCCTAAATATCACCCGTGTTCCCTTAACTTAAGTTCAGTTAATCATTTATTTATTTATTTTTACGGTTTAGTCTTTTATTTTAATTTTAAGTGACAATTTGATTTTTATGTTTTAAAATATCAACAATGTTATCATTTTTTTTTGTAAAAATTCATCAAAAATTTCAAACAAAACCCATAAAATTAATTATCATCCTTAATATAATGCAATTTTATCAAATTCATAACTTAAATATTTAAATAAACTCATACATTCATCTCTAACAACATCAAATAAAGAATGAAAATATGAATTTATTTGAAGATTTGAGTTACGAATTTGATGAAATTTGTATTATATTGAAAAATATAATTAATTTTATGTGTTTTGTTTAAAAATTTTGATAAATTTTTATTAAAAAAAAAAAGAGATAACATTATTGATATTTTAAAAGATAAAATATCAAACTGTCATTTAAAATTAAAAAAAATTAAAAAATTTAAATATTAATTAAAATTAAATTAGAGATTACACGTGGTATTTAAACTATTTAAAATTTTAAAGTACTTGAACTAAATTTGTTTGGACGGTCGGATATCAATTTGATTGCCCGCGATATGCTAATCGCGTGAATGCTTGTAATAGGGAGACCGCAGGGAATCCCAGTTCCCTTTTAAGAGAGTTGAGAGACAGAGTTTAGAGACAGAAAAGCAGCAGTAGAGAGAGAGAGTTAGAATGGCAGAGAATGGAGGGTACAACGAAACTGAGACCATAACTCCGATGGAGATTGAGAACGGAGATGCTCTTCCACAAGTACAATCACAAGAACAAGGAAAGTGTTTGATTACCAAGATTGACGATGGTAGTGTAGAGAGTCATCGTTACTACTTGTCTCGAAGAACTACGCTTGAAATGCTTAAAGACAGAGGTTACTCTATCCCCCCTTCTGAAATCCAACTCTCTCTTCACGAATTCCGTCAAACTCATGGCCACTCTCCTGATGTTGATCGCCTCCGCTTCACCGCTACTCACACCACTAACCCCTCTAAAAGGGTCTCTCTCTTTTCTCACTCTCTCTCTCTCTCTTATATTTTTATTTATCATATTCTGTGTTGTATTTTTTTTGCAGATTTTAGTGATATTCAGTGGGCCAGGTATTGTGAAAGTGAATGTGGTCAGGAACATTGCAGGGCAAATTGTGAATAGAGACACTTTGACTGGCCTCATTTTGATTGTTCAAAGTCAAATTACTAGCCAGGCTTTGAAAGCTGTTAATCTTCTCTCTTTCAAGGTTGAAATATTTCAGGTTTGTTACTCACTCTCACTCTTCTCTTAACTCTTTTGTTTCATTTGGGGAAATCAATCACTTTGATTTTGCATGTTGTTTATAACTAGGTCTCATAGCACCAATTTTTCAATTTTGATAAATTAGATTCATCTATGAGTCTAACTCTATAACTGCACGGCAAACATGACATAAATCAAGAATTTTACTATTACCAACAAAAAATATGGGGAGATAGGAATTTTCAAAATGCTAAAAAATACACTTTTCATCCTTAAAATTTCGAATTAAAATGTAAAGAAATGATTGTAAAACTAAGATAAAAATCAGTATAATGCTTATTCATTAGATATTAGAGAAATACATAAACAAAATACCATCGTCAAGAATGCAATATAAATAAAATAAATACTCCAAACATGTAAAAATTATCACACATCTGATTTCTGATCCATGTTTTCAAAAGTTGCATTTATATGGTATACTTCTTTGTAATTTCCACCTTCTCTTTTTGTTGTCGAGTGTGAATGTCTTGCAGTGATTGAGCTCACAGTACCCTTGTAATTTCCACCTTCTCCTTTCTTTCAAGAGTTGAGCAGGTGGGTAAATTAGTTTAAACTATTCACGTGCATTACGAGGGTATCTTCAACGTTTGGTTCAATAATTGAAGAACATTCACACACAACAGCAAAAAGAAAAGATGGAAGTTACAAAAGAAGCGAATGGTTGTAAGTTAGTAAATGTAGTCTTTGAAAACAAAGACAAGAAGTCAGATGTTCGGTAGCTTTTTTATATTTGGAGTATTTGTCTTATGTTTAGTGTTTTGTTGACGTTGGCTTTTATATATATATCTCCTTACATCTAATGAACAAGTATTAGGCTGATTTTTATCTTATTTTTAATAAAAACACAATTTTTTTGCGCCTTAATTTGAAATTTAAAGTATGAAAGACTGGATTGCTCAGTATTTTGAAAATTTCTCTCTCCCTATGTTTTCCCTTTGGTAAAAATTATGAATTTAGGCCATGTTTTCCATTTGGTAAAGAGATAGCCTAAAACTCTTAGTTTTAATGGCAAACTTTCTCAATATCTATAGAATTCCTTTGTAACCTACATTTGCAATGGAAATCCATAATTTCAATAATTTGTAAAGAATAAAGAAGTTGAGTTAGTTTGGAATTGTTCCGTCATGGAAGGAGAAAAATGGAAATGATTACCTGTACTCTTTAAAGTTGGAAACTTTTCGAAGAATGTTTGGAATCAAGGTTGTCAAACTTGAGAGTCTACATGAGCTTAGAATTTACCTAATATAAACCATAATATTAGGAAACCTATAAATGACAAATGTACATAGTACAATACCATTAACTCAATATAATTGAACGTTCTAACTCCATATTAAAGCAAAGTGGCAAACCACAATATTAGCGACATTATCTGACCTCAACGGAGCAAACGCGGAACCTCAACCTGGCAAGGAGGCGAACAACATCATATTGATGAATCAGGAATGGATAAAAAAACTTAATGAGAGGAAAGCATTGAGTTCAGTGGTGGAAACATGCATTGTGCTGTGCAAAACCTTGCTCTGTGCAGGCATTTGCCCGTTTTTCGGGAATTCGATGCGGGGAAGGAGAAGGCAGGCTGCACAAAGAGAACTCTAGGTAAGAATGTCTGATTGTCTGTGTTACCAGCTTCAAGCTTTCACGAACAGGAATCCACTATTGAATGGATACAAAACATAAATGAGAGCATGCCATTTTGGGCTTTTGATTTCACTTCTCTTCAAACTTGTTGGCTCGTATTTAAACTTGCAAGTTTGCTTGGGTCTAACCGAGTCTACCAAAAACTGAGTCTGTGCATGAGTTATAACCAGAACTTGCTACTTAGGCACGTAAACTCAAGTTTACAGTTGACTTGCAAGTTTGACAACTATGCTTGGAATGTTGGAATAACAGCGTAGAGATATTTGACTAGCTCCCTTCATAGTTCATTTGTAGGAAAAACAATGATTACATTGCATAAAATAAAAACTATACAATCTTCACCTTAAATTCCATATGCAAGAGAGAAGCCACACATTCACGCATCATTGTAATTTGAAACGTTCATGATAAAGTGTAGATATTTATTTAAAGAAAAATCTGAAATGGATATGTACCTCTATTGCACTTGATCCTTCAACCTAAGCCATCTATCTAGGATCTCGATTTTAATTACCTTCTACTGGACTACTTAAGGAGAACTCCCATTTTTGAAAGGGTGCTTCATTCTAGAGTGTACTGAAATCACTATTGATCATTCCTCGAGTATATTTGATTTTCTGTCATGTTGAAACTGGGTATTATAACTTATTAAGGAAGAAAACTTTGACATACATCAAGTTTGTGATGCTTACTAGTTGTTAGTAACAACGGCATCTCATTCTGAATGGATTGACTTTGTATCCTAACTTCGGAGTGTTTTGATGATGGTTTTATCCAACTAGAAACTTGTTGACTGTTTTTCTTATCGGTAACGTTCAGATCACAGACTTGCTTGTTAATATTACAAAGCATGTATTGAAGCCAAAGCATCAGGTGCTGACTGATAAGCAGAAAAAGAATCTCCTGAAGAAGTACAATATACAAGAAAAGCAGGTCAGTTGATATAACTTGGGAAGAGCCTATCTCAAGCTCCGGCATGAATGAAGTATTTTTATACACTATATCACATCTATATAAGTTATTAAATTTTCTGAGTGTCTGTACTTCAGCACTATTGTTCTTATTCCAATACTAGTATTCTTATATTAAGTTTTGTTTCTATCAGCTTCCGCGGATGCTACAGACAGACGCAATTGCTCGATATTATGGACTTGAGAGAGGGCAGGTAGTTAAAGTTACCTACACCGGTGAAATCACCCAGATGCACGTCACATATCGATGCGTTTGGTGATATTCTCTCGATCTCAGTTTCTCTTTCATTTTGATGTTCGAATATGCAGAACTCAGATGTTGTATCATGCATAAATTTATGATTGTAGAATAGTAAAATTATAACTGTTAAGTCCTAGGTGATCTATCCTAACGTTTTGAACTTGCTTAGTTTAGTCTTGTGGATTTTTTTCTTGAACCCATGAAGAAAATATCTATATTAAAATTTGATGAGGAGTGCTAATATTTTGCACTCAAAACACTCTTTTTTCATCACCCTCTTATTGAGTAAAATTTATGTAGGTCTCAGTATTTGGGGAACGGATTCCACATAAAGTGGTGTGACCTACATGATCATCACCAAATATGAGACTGCGTGTTGGAAAAAGAGGATTTAAAAGTGAGTGTTGTTGGCACTTTTCAAAAATATACATGTACAAATTTGATTTTCTTTAAGGAAAAAACTAATTTTAAGTTGCAATTTTTTTTTAAAACGAAGTACTTACGGCTTTTCATTAATACTTAGCCGAGCAATTCAAGGTGTCATGTGATAAAAGGAACTAGAACTAGAGACTATGTGAATGAGGTTGCCTTTGTAAATTTGTTTGTCTCTTACTGTATTTGACACGAATAGCTGCAAATTTAATCTTGTCTCCAGTGGATTCAGTATGCTTCCAATGTAACACGAATATACAGACATGTCTTATAGCCGTTATGTGCTCGCTAATGTATAATTAGATTTAAGCCCTGAATATTAAAAGAAAAAGTGACTTTAGAAAACAAAATTGGAGTATTTTTTTTTTAGATGTAATCATTATTTTTGTAAAAAGTGACTTTTAACTTGTTTGGTTATGTTCGAAATTTGGGAAAGCTATAGACCCATGGAAATTAGAAACCGAACATGTATTCTGCAACTAAAGAAACATTGTAAAATTAAAAAAGAGAAAGTTAGAGATTAGAGAAATTCTTGCTAACATACAAGACTGAAGAAGACCAGGACTGTGGTGAGGTAATGGGACATTAAAAATTGAGAGTTTTTTCTCTCACCTCTAATTCTTTTCAGATTGGTCAATTCGGATGGACAAAAAAGAAACACATGAATTGGGCTATAATCTAAATTTGTATCTTAGAGGCTTTTAGATTATAAGGGATGTGGGAGAAAAAACTACCTAAAAATTTGGTTTTCAATCCACGATGCCTATCTTCTTGAAACAATGCTAAGTAGAAAATCAACTGTTTCATCATTTTATTCTTTAACGGCATGTATAAAATCTTCATATAATGCTTTTACTCTTTGCATTTTTTTTTTAATTTTTAAACTACAAATATAATATGAACAAATGATTTTAGTTTAATGGGTATGGTTAAATATTATAACTCTCCTGTTAACAAATAAAAAATGTTAAGAGCTGTAGCTGTCAATAAAAGGATTATTTCCTGTTGACTTTAGAATGTTTCCCAATGAAAATAAAACAAAGACCAAATATCCAAGCATGTGTATATATTCAATTCTTTCGGGCCAATGCTGCAGCAATGCCACCAAGTATAATCCCCACAGCTGTTGCAGTGATGCCAATTCCTATTACACCATCTGCATCGATACACAAACCATTAATTAATGTTATGGATGATGCGGTTTGAAATTAAGAAAGAAGTTTCTTACCCTTTGCAATTCGTTCTTCGACTGTTTTCTTGAGGGACAGTGCCTGCCTCCAATCAGGTGCAATCTTCAAGGACAAAAGATAAGTTGAGACTGAATCGTTCATGTTATACAAAGGACGTATGGTATAGTTTAAATTTATCCCAGTGTTAATGTAAGACTCTTCAAGCTATGATATTCAAGAAAGTGTCAAATCATCAATGTAATAACTAGGACTATTCAACAGTAGTATAATGTTATTAGTAGTGGATTGAAATAAAATCAAACCATAAATATCACACTCATAATCCCAATCATGTCAAATAATATATGAATAAGAAAAAAATCTGCCCTTTAATATGGTGAAAATTTCCATATAGTCAACCCTATTCGGATTACTGATAGAGTGATAGTCCTTTTGCCACTGTTAATAATAAAGGAAAGTGGATCCTCTAACTGATAGCATCCTGAATGACAAGTAAATAGATCTCAAATTATAGGAAACAACGCAAAAATCTGATTATGTTCTCAGATATTTCGGCTCCACAAAAGCATCCACCTCACATAGACTATGTATCAACTAAATGAAAATAAATTAACTAATTGTTGAAAAATGAGAGATAGAATTTCCTAACCTATAATCAAAACAATGGACTCTGGATGGTTCATAAGGATAACAACTGATCTTAATATTTATAATTTTCTAGGCTCTTATAAGAGAAAAACAAACCAAAATCCAAACAGAGCTTTTTTGTACCAATATCAACATACATGAGGCGTCATATGAAATGATGATCTGGCCCCAGAAAAATGATGAGATCATGAATTCATTAAGCATATGGAAGGACAAACAAGAAAAATATACGATCTCATAAAAAAAGCAAGAAAAATATAGTTTCAAGCTACTCTCTGTCTGTTATTGAGAAAGACAGACCTCCAAACATTGCTCCAGAAGCTGCCGACTTCTACCATAATCATTAGTCCTGTAGTACCCAACAGCAAGAAGATAAAGCTTCTCTCTTTGATGCAAAGGACTTCTATCATTGCCCAAAGAAGCTGTGAATCATAATTAAGGATGAACGAGGTTAGCCATGCATATAAAAGTGACTCAGAATACTTCAAAACCAAACATATCTGTTTAGGGCTATATATACAAAAAAAATAAAGAAAGGAAGGGGATGCTGTGGCCTACCCTAGTGGCAAGGGAATTGTCTAAATTCATGCCTCAAACATCTCAGGTTATACTTTAAAAAAAATATATATTTAAAATGCTAAAAACACAGCTCTGTAACAGAAAAGATCTGATTTGCATTGTTGAGGCAGTTTAAACCATGGAACAATGTTTTCTGTGATATTTATATTCAGCAACAGAAATATCTTTAGCTTTTTTTGAATTATCAGAAAACCAGAGATCATAACTGTTTCTCGTATGTTCATAAAAGGCTGGTGTGAATAGGCAGACCACAAATATTAACTACAGATAAAGAAATTTTTAGTAAAACTATATCACAATACCGTATTTTAAGAAAATATATATAAAATGAAAATGTAACCCAAAGCACTAAAATTTAATCTGTAAGTCATTGTACTTTCAAGCATGGCGATCCCACGATGAATATCTTCTTTTTGCCTTGAATGAACAAGTGCCCATGACAACCTCATTAAGCTCTCATTTATCCGCTCATCAGAACCATCCTCAGAAGCCTCTGCAACTTCTGTTTCACACCCCTTCAAAACAATGCAATGCAATGCAAAATAGATAAGACTAAAGGAAGTAAAGCAAATCGCATTAGAGACTCGTCAACTCTAAGGTCTGCCCCATTAAGTCTTAGGTTATAAGCACTTAATTAAACTATTTATTATGTAAACACTTGTTATCCCCCTTCTCGTGCAGCTGATTTATTTATTATGTATAAATAAAAAATAAAACCCGTTTGATTTGAGAAAATATTGTGTTTTCATTTCATGTTTTCAAATAAAACATGTTGAGCAACATTTTTTCATCTTCATCCACTCAATTTGCATATTGTTTTTCTTTCAATCTGGTTATCAATTTAAGGAAATGTACTGGTCAAAATATCAATTACGGAAAGTTATTGTAAAAAAAAATAAAAAAATCAAATCAATTTACTTGATGGAAAATAAAATAAAAGCGTCTATTCCCTGTGATGATTCACAAAAAGCTAACAATCATCACAAAACGTTTTTTCACATTCGAATTTCTGAATGCAAAACTAGGGATATTAAATACAGAAAAAGAAATTGGAAAAAAAGATATAAATGAATTGAGACGAATGAAGAGGAAGTTACAAAAATGACATCACGGTCGCACCAAGGGATCTGATCGCCACCGGTGAAGAAGTTTCCGATAGACTCAAAGAAGCTTCCGATGTTAGCGTCCATCGACGATTAACTATTGGTTTTTTGTTGTTGTTGAGATTCACAACATTTCTATACTCTTTTTTTTAATGATTTATAAGTGTAAAAAGTTGCAAAATATTTTTTTTTTGTTGCTTTTACAATTTTAGTTATTTTATTAAATAAGTATTTTTTTAAAATATTTTCTTTAACTATTGAATTTTACGACTAGCCTACTTGTATTTATTAAGAAACTGTAAATAAATAAATACATAATTAGACTAAAACTAATTTTCTTATTTAATCTCTTAATATTTGTTATTAAAAAACTTTACATTAGTTCGAGACTTCGAGTAGAACAAAATTTTAATCACTTAAAAGCAAGATTTTACTACAAGAGATGGTTACGAGTTAAAGTCACGGTTACATCCATCATTATTTTATGTTTGTAATCAATTGTTATATTATTGTGTAGACTAATTTGTGACAGTGACGTAGACAACAATTTCAACTTTCTACTAAAATTTATGACAATTGATAACTGTCTCATGCATTTACAAATCTAACCGTTCAAACAAGCAACTGTAATTGTATCATGGATCTATTTTGAGCTTTGTGGTGAAAAAATATGTGGTTGAAGAGACCCACCCACTCCAACGTGGTTTGTGACAAAGATTAATTATTAAAAGTAGTCCACTTTATTTTATCATTTGTATTTTGCTTCTTGATCATAAGGTAAATTTAAAGATAAGACTTTTGAAAGCCCTTAAAAATATTTTATCAAAATTACTAAATTTTTGTTTAATATTTATTTCTAGATGTTTTAGAATACAAAATTATTTATTAAATAATATAATCGATTTTGTATAATATTTTTTTAAAAAATGATAACAAAGTGAATTAGTATAATATGAGATCTTTTAATTAAATAGAAATATTATTTTTTGAAATTTAAGACAATTGTTTTGATGACCTTTATCTTTGGGCCTATCCTGATATGAAATTAATAATGACAAAATAGTTTTGGAGAAATTGTCATTAAAAGCAATAGAAATTGAGTTTACATTAATCTCTAATGAGAACTTATTATTGCAACATAATTTAATTTTATAACCAGTAAGTACCATAGGAGATTCTTGATTCCAATATAAAACTACTTTCCAATTCTAAGATAAATTGGAAACTTGGCAACTTTATGGACATCTTCACCCCAAGCAAGGTTAAATTTTTGAAGAACGTCATCTCCAAGAAGCTCCACACCTTTTTCAATTGCAGTTTGATACGCTGACCATGATCTTATATAAGTTAAGTAATCATTTAAATCCATCAAATTCTCTTTGACAAACTCAAATGGTCCTGTGTGATCAGCTCCATCCACTGCCTCAAATGGAAAATCAATGCTTCTATAGTTGCTATCTATGAATCTAATTAATGGGTCGGAAAAAGAGCTTGCATTAGTAGAATACAATTTATCAAGTATAGTGTCTACCTCATCACAAACTCTAGGCAAATTGTAACACCAAGCAGCAAAAACTCCATGAGGTTTCTTGAGAATCCATTTGACTTGTTTATAGAAAGTTGGAAGGTCAAACCAATGAAGGGCTTGTGCAATGGTCACGAGATCCATGGTTCCTTCAGGTGCCACTATTTCTTCAAGTTCGGACATGGACATTATTGAAGGGGTATGTTGGTATCGCACATTAGGGAGTTTTATTGCAAACTCAAGTTGTTTCTTACTAACATCTGTTGCTATTACATTCTTGTACATTGAAGCCAACTGAAAATTACAACAATTCATTCTAGTGAGAGGAAAAACAATTTTGAGATCACAAATTTTGAATATATAAGTATTAAACTTGAAAGAGAGAAAGATAGGAGAAAGATAGAAGAGAGAAAGACAGACTGATTTGGCAGCTTGGCCGCTACCGGTGGCGGCATCCCAAGCAAGGTTGTGAGAAGGTGTTTTGGAGGCTATGAATCGAAAGAGTTTATTTGGATAACTTGGCCTTGCATTTGCGTATTCCTTTGCCTGATTCACAAATAGCTCTGCCATATCATATCATATTACTTTTATCAAATATATCAACCGCTAAATTCTGTATATATATATATATTCTTTTTAGAGAGCTTGAGTGTTACATCTTTAAATAAATAATTTGAGTTTAATTTTTTTATTAAACTAATCAAACCTAACCAATTTTTTATTAAGTCGAGCTATATGCCCTTGTAGAGCGAAGCTACTCCCATCCCCTAGTAATTTGTAAACGTTAAGTGGTCACTACTCATTGGACACTAGGGATCAACACGGACTAAATAGTTTCAGTCAAAGTCCACTTTTGTTTTTTTCTTTCTTTTTCTATGGTAAAAACACAAAGCGACTAAGCCTAAAAAATAAACATTTAGTGGAGAATCTAAGAAAACTTACCAGCCTCCTATCAGTTAATAAAGTAAAGGAGATGAAAACAAAAATATCAAAAGTCTGCTGTAAATCGCTAAGTGAAAGTCTGAAAGACTATATTTTTCATAAATATCTATTAGTATTTATATTTTTTTTAATAATTAATATTGAGTCGTAGCAGAAAAAACTTATTTTTTGTTAAATAAAATTATAAGCATAATATTTTTGTAAGAAAGCTTAAATATTTTTTTTACATAAATGCATGGATTTCAAGTTTAACAATGTAAACGGTCATTTATTGGCTTTGTGGATCAGATATGACTCGGTGGATGGTAGTTATGTAATTAACGTTTTAATTAGAGATAAAACGTAAGAAATCAATTAATTAAAATTGATTAATTAATTTTTCATGCACAAAGTTAATTACTAACTTATGTGGTCCCTTTTCTTGGTATACATCGATTACAATTGTAAATATTGTAAATTTGTGTATAAATACTACGTGGAGACTGAATTTCTTCGTTCGTATCATAAAATAGTAAAATCTAAATCATTAAATAAAAATGAAATGAGATATGAAAAATGAAAGAAAAATGTTTAAGTGAGATCGAAAACACATGAGAAAAAATGAATGGAAAGAATCCATTTATGAATTTGAAATTAAATAGGGGTTAATAAGGTGCACAAAATTTTCAAGCATGAATCAAAATCCTTTTTATTTTCTCTTTTCATTTCTCATCTCCATTACTATAATTTTGAGATTTTGTGGAGTACTGTATAGAATTTTTTATCCACCAAATATCACATTATTATATTTTACATTTCTAAAACTTTGATAATAGAAAAATGAAAAAGTGAGAAATTGAGAGTATACTACCTCTTTAAAGATTATACTGCAGTAATTAAACATAGTACATTAATCTGCAGTTTCATCATTTTTATTTAAAAAAAATTAAATTTATATTATATTGATATATTCTACAATTCAAATTAATGAATATCGTTTCTTCTAATCCAAAAAAACGTTAATTCCAACGTTGGACATATACTCCATAATCTGAAAGAAGTTAATGCAATTGCTCTCTGTTTTGTATAGAGTGCAGTTAAACATTAATTCCAACATTGGACATATACTCCACAATCTGGAAGAAGTTGATGTGATTGCTCTCTGTTTTGTATAGAATGTAGTTATAGTTCTTATTTATGTTTAAATATTAAAATTCATTGTAAAGAAAATATTTTTTTGTCTATTTTTGGACAAACTTCCTTAATGTGCTGGAATTGCTATGCCTATAAATGTATTTCTGTAGTTTTTTTTTATGCATAATATTTTTGAAGTTATCTCACAAGTTATTTCAATATGCTTTATTCAAGGCTCTAGCACAATAAAATATGATATAATAATGATTCAGTTACATCATCAAAATAATCGCAAGATTTTATTTCTAACACGTGAATAAACACCGAGCAATGCCACAAAAAAGAGTCTAATTGTTCAATTTTCAAGATTGGGTATCATGTCATAATTTTGCATATTCCTATTAATCATTATGATATTGCACCTTCAATGTAATAGTTAATTAAAAATAAAATCTTGTGATTGTTTTGATGATGTAACTCAATCATTATTATATGAAAATTGATTAATTTGATCTAAATTTTGCATTAAATTATCAATTTTTTTAAACCAATATTGTAGTAAAAATACAGGAGATTGAAGTACTATTTCACATATTCAAGCATTCCCCACTCTTCCAATTCTTAGATAAATTGGAAATTTAGCAGTCTTACGAACATCTTCACCCCAAGCAAACTTAAATTTTTCAACAACATCATCTCCAAGAAGCTCCACACCTTTCTCTTTTGCTGTCTGATAAGCTGACCATGATCTTATATAAGTTAATAAACCATCAAAAGTCATATTTGTCTCTGTCACAAACTCAAACGGTCCTGTGTGATCAACTCCATCCACTGCCTCAAATGGAAAATCAATGCTTCTATAATTTTCATCAACCAATTTACGTGCTGAATCCCAATAAGGTTTTGAAATAACAGAATAGAGTTGATCAAGAACAATGTCTACTTCATTACTAATTCTTGGAAGATTATAACACCAAGCAGCAATGATTCCATGAGGTTTTTTGAGAACCCATTTGACTTGTTCATAGAAAGTTGAGAGATCAAACCAATGGAGGGCTTGGGCAATAGTCACGAGGTCTATGGTTCCTTCGGGTGTCACCAATTGTTCAAGCTCGATTTTGGACATGGTTGAAGGAGTGTGTTGATAGCGCACGTTAGGGAGCTTTGTTGCAAATTCAAGTTGCTTTTCACTAACATCCGTGGCAATGACATTCTTGTACAATGTAGCTAACTGAAATCACAAATACTAGTATTTTTTAGAGTCAAGTAGTTTTGTGATTAAGAATTGTATTTTGTGTGTGTGAAATTTGACAAATTAAGAAGCATTTCTTACAAAGGAGTATAAAGTTGACACGGGTTTAGATTGAAAATAAGTATTTCTTATTTTTCTTCCCTACTTATTACCTTTAATCATTTATGCTTGTGAACCATTATATAATATTAGTTTAATTGCAATTTTAATTTTAATTTTATTAATTTATAAAATCAGTTTTCATATTTTAAAATTTGACAGTTTTTGACATTTCATTTTAATTTTTTAACTAAAAATTACAATGTAACATGTTTTAAATAATATGATATATGATACAATGATATAGAATAATTAAAACTCATTAAATCGCAATAAAGTGTATAAAAACTTAACTTACAATTTCGGAAAATTTTCATTTTTCTAATTTAATTAGTGACATATGAATAATTAATACATTTAGATTATTCTATATAATGAAATTTTATATTACATCATTTAAAATATATCAAATCATTATTTTTCAATTTAAAAATCTGATAGAGAAATTAAATCTATCAACTTTTAAAATAGAAAAATCTGTTCTATAATATGGTGAAAATAGAAGCCTGCAATTAAACTTAAAATATTTTAATAACTCAAATATGCTTTGTGAAGCCAAAAAACCTAGTTTCCGTACATAAGGGCTCAAATGTTGGGCATAACTAACACGGCCCATACAAAGTTTTTGTTTGACTAACTCATAAATGTCAAAAAAGGAGGTTATTACTATATTTTTTAAATGACTAATATTAATTGTTAATTTTTGTTAAACAGATGGTAGAATCCAAGATCTCTTTATCATTTTAATCTATATATTCTTCCCCAAATCATCTTCCTACTCTCGTTAAATAAATGAAAAGTGGAATAAAACCAACTCACCGGTAGTTTAATAGATAACTTCATAACCAATATAACATAACCAAAAAGATCCAAATTACTAATTACTCACCCTTAACATTGATGTACACATCGTCCACAAGTCTACTAAAGTTTTTTTTAGGAAGTCTACTAAAGTTCTTCCCTAAAAATAAAAATATGCATTACTTTTGGTGGAGCGTTGAGTTAGTTGATATACTAAAAATTCAGTCCACTCATTTCATTTTGTTTGTGGTTGAAGATTTGAGAATAAAGTAAATGTAACGAAATTACAAAATTGAATTGTTATGAGTCGGATCCAAAATTGGCATAATAAGGAAGCGATAAAAAAAAAAAGTGAGGGAGGAGAGAGAACGTACAGATTTGGCGGCTTGGCCACTTCCGGTAGCGACGTCCCAAACGAGGTTGTGAGAGGGAGTTTTTGAAGCTATGAATTGGAATAGCTGTAGCGGATAACTTGGTCTTGAATCTGCATATTGTTTTGCCTGATTCACAAATAGCTCTGCCATCTCTCTTTCCTTTCTCCAATCTCCAATTGCTACCGCGCTTGCACTCTTTATAAATCAATCATTCTATCTTTAATTATTCTACGCTGACCTATACCATTACCTCACTTTCACTATGTGTGGTGTGGACAATACCTACTTCCATTTCAATTATTCTATGCTGACCTGTTCCATACCTCAGAGAGATAGACACTTCAATTTTTCCTCGATCACCTTCCGGTATATTGGTAGGTTTCTTCAATTTTGACCAATACTTATCCAAAACACAACAAAATACATAAAACATATCCCCACACAACAAAATACACAAAAACAACTAATTTAACAATAAATTATTAAATTGAATGTCAAAACTAAATTATAATTATATATTAATAATAAAAAAACAATAAAACATATATGCCACATTAATAAATAAAGATTTGCTAGTTGTAAGTATAAATATTTTGTTCGAAGTAAATACATTAAAATTTCAATAGATTGGTTGAGGTAGAACTTAAATTTAAATTAATTAAATTAAAATATATTATATTGAATTAGTTTAGATGACGTAATTCATAGTTAACTCATATATGCGGCGAACACCCTAACTCGAGTTAACTTTTGTTAGTTGTGTTCTACATTAAAATGGCCAAATCAATATGGAGGACAAATTGCAATGAAAATTATAAATTTTTAACATGTACCCACACTGATACTCTTAGTTACATTTTACGTAACATAAACTAATTTTACCTTTTTTTTTCTAAAACAAAAAATAAATTAGAGTACAAGTTTTTTGAAATATTTTTATGTCTAAAAAAAGAAATTTTAAGTTTTTAAAAAATATATGTTTTGAAAAATTTAAAATAAATTTTTAGATACACACTACTTTAACAAAATTTATGTTTTAATTTTTTTTAGTGTACCGAAAAACATTTATACAATTTTATAGTTTTTCATTTTTGTTATTTTAAAAAAATGGCTATTTGTTCTGAAAATTTTGAAATTGAAAATATGTTATAATAAACTTAAAGTTTAAGTTCTTCAAAACATTTTTGGATTCCAGAATATAAATATTTTAAAAAACTTAATTTAAGTTTTTCGATATACACTTTAATAATTTTTATTTTTTTAAAGAAAAAAATTAATCTAAAACTTTCATGGAATTTTTTACTTGTTAAATTTTTTTTATGAAAAATTGATGATTTTTTTATTTATTTTAAATAAAGGTAAAATGAGATTTTTGGTTTTCATTAAAATGTAAAGTTTAAGATTATAAAATGTAGAATATAGAGTAAAAATTTCTAAAATTTAACAATTCACGGCCCACAACTATGTCAAGTTAGGGAGTTTTTTTTTTTTTTTTTTTTTTTTTTTTTTTTTTTTTTTTTTTTTTTCTTTTTTTCTTCATGCTTTATGCTTTTTGGATTGACTAATTCAAAAATATATTTTGAAAATTTTTGAGAACAAAGGGTGGGAGAAAAAACTACACCCAAGTTAAACTTCAAAAGGTCTAGTCCAACACAACTTTTCAGCTAGGGATATTTTAATTTTATTTAAATTTAAAATTAAAAGATTTAATGATTTCATTTGTTTAAAAAGTAAAAAATGATTTTTGTCAAAAGAAATTAAAATATATTTTTAGTCCTTTTGAAAGTATAACTTTTTACTCTTAGTCTCTATAAAATTTTATTTATTTATTTTAGTTCTTGCAAAATTTATTTATATTTGCTTTCGATAAATTATAGAATATTTAATTTTAGTCTCTTAAAATAAAGAACAAATTAAAGTTATAGAAACCAATTTTAATATGAACTAAATTTTGATTGATTAAAACCAAACACCGAAGACTAAAAGCAAAATAATATATTTGTAGGAAGAAAAAAAATTACAAAGATTAAAAATAAAAAATATATTTTTAAAATGACTAAAAATACATTTAAACAAAAAAATTTAAACATGAACATTAACGTATTAACGTATTTTATGATTACTAGTATAATTTTTATTTTTTATAAAAAATTGTGTAAAATTTGAGTTGTAATTGTATATGTACATTAGAACAACAAAATTGAGTTGCAGTTGTATGTTTACATTATTTATATGTAGACTTTTCCTATGTTTTGAGACAACGGTTTAGTTGTTAAACTTTGACACACTCTCTTAAAATTTTATGATATTTTCTTGAATTCGAAACATTTGTAAATATGTTTTACACCTCCACAAAACTATAGCTTAACCTTAAGTACTTGCAAATTTATAATGTATCAAGTTTTTTATAAAAGATACAAAGTATCAGGTTAAGGATTTGGCAACCACAAAAGTTTTTAAAATTCAAATGTTATGTATTTTTAAATATATAATTTTTTTATTATAGTATTTGTATAGGAAATATAAAGTTGTTTTGATAGATAAGTTAAAGAGTAGAGCGATAAAAAGATTGCGAGTTTTATCTCTGCCCACAACTAATGAGAGACTATAACTCTAATCTAGGAATGAAAAACATTAAACTTTAATTAGCAATTATAATGATACTCATATATAAAAGTAACACACTAAAAAAATAATTGTACTAAAAAAAATTATATATATACTCTATAATTGACCTCTACGTGATTTAATGTTCCAATATTGTTGAATGATGAGTGACAAATTTAAAACTTTAATTTAAAAGTACAAAACATTAAACTTTAATTATTAATTATAATCGTAACTATAAAAGTATACACAAAAAAATTACTTTTAAAAAATATTGGTTTTAGTTTTGAGTAAATCACTAGTAATTGATATTATAAAATGTTGTCATTTTAGTCCATTCTGTTGAGACAAAATCTCTCAAATGATTTTAATGATAACAAATTTACTTAAAAAATTATGATTGTAATTAATGACTAATATGTGCTTTTGAGTGTATTCATATAAGAAAATAGGTTATTAATCATTAAGGTAAAAAGAAGACAAATCTGATTCAAATCTGAGGATGGAAAATGCTGAGGATGAAAAACGGCGAGGATGGCCCTACGAGCTGTTGAATCTTCAAATATGTACAATATGTGTCTTGACCAGAACAAATGTTTTTATTCATTAAAGAAATGCACAACAAAGTCAAAGAATGAATAAATAAAATAAATAAGTTAGAAGGCCAAAAGGAAAAGGACAAGAATAGCCAGATCTAAGTCTAGAGAATGACAGACTAGGCTGATGATGGTTCAGCAAAGTTGAAAGCAACTCATTAAGCATGTGCAAAGGCTAAAATCAGACCATTTATTGTGCTTGCACGAATGAATACATGAAGAAGTCAAGTTAAAGAAAGACAACAACAAACAAGCCAAAAATGGAAGATCACATGTGAAAGCAGATCTGATCCTCGGACTAGAGGATGACAGACCTATGAAAGAGGGTGTCTCTCTCTCTTGTCAGCATCACCCTCAAAAGTTGAAATCAACCTAGTCCTTAAAGTATTTGAAAAGGTTGTAGCTCACATAGTCAAAGAAACAGCCTTGCACTCTTTGATAAAAGGGAATAGACAAGGATATCTCAAGATCAAGTTTCAAGGAAGCTGATCTGCATGCGCGAGGATGGCCTCTGCCAATCCAAGAACAAGCTGAATGACAGTTCTGTAATTATGATGAAAAACCTTGGATCTTTTGTAATGAATTCCAACGGTCATCAAAGAGCTTGGACCTCTATAAAATGCAGCAAGCTCTTCATCATCAAATACATAACACAATTGCATAAAAAGATCAAGCATCTTAAAGCTATCAAGAGCAATATCCATCCTCACTTCATACTTTCTTTAATCTTACACTATATCTTTGAAAATCCTTGAGAGAGTATTTAGAATCAATCACTCTCATATTACTTTATAATTTCCATGTGAGATACACTTGGAAATATTAGAAAATTGATTGTAAGCTTAGTGAAGCTAAAGAATACACATTTTGTAATCATCCTCAGCGTGAGGTAGATCTGTTTGAACTTTAGTAAAATCTCACAAGGGTGTGAGGGCTGGACGTAGTCATCTTTGGGTGAACCAGTATAAAATTGTTTGTGTGTCTCTCATATTTTTCTCTCACTCTTTTGCTCAACTCAAAACTGAAGGTTTGAAAAACCCATCCTCGGACTTATCATCCTCAGCGAGATGATAGTTTTAAAAACACTTGAAAATTATTTTTAACAGCAAAATCCCTATTCAACCCTCATTCTAGTGATATTTAGCTACATCACATTCAATACAAAATTCAAATTAATTTTTGAATTATTAAAATGACATTGAATCTAATATCTGACGGTATAATAATTATAAATTATTTTGATTGTAAAATGTATATTTACTTTTATAATAATAAATTATATTTTTTAATGATTATTTTAATTATTCAAAAGTTAATTTATATATTTAATTGAATTAAAATAACAATATCTTATTTTTTTAAGAACTAAAATGGTGGCTTTATAGGAATGTTCACGTGCATCTTTCTAACCTCTTTTTAAGAAAATCTTCCGGTTGAGATTTTAGACGAGTCACTCTCACATGGAGAACGACGACAATGAGTCATACAAGTTTCTGGCCGTGGATTAGTCCACTTGCTCACGCCGGAATCACCTTACCAATTTTATTTTATTTCCTTTCTTTGTTTTTGTTTGTTGGAAATTTCCTTTCTTTTCATGATATTATAATTGTTTTTGATTGTTTATTTCCTTTGTTTAAACTTTTATGTATCTACAGTATTTCTTTCTATGTGCATCTATAGTCTTTTCTCTTAGAAATATCATAAGTTTATAGTCTTTTTTTAATCGATATAACTTATATCCACGGTTGATATTAGTATTTTTATATTATTAATCAATTATAATATCACATCACTTAAATGTTTAATTTTAATATTATAATTGTTTATAAATCACAAATATAGTAATTGATTAGATTTGCTGACGATTTAAGTATTAACTTTTTTCTTATATATATAATTAAACCTTACTATTATTTTGAAATTAACATAATTACATCGATTTTTATATTTTTATTTTATCTAAAAATAATAATAAATTTTACCATAATTAAATTATATAATTGTGAGATTTTGAATTCGACCGAGATAAGATATTCAACCTAATAATATTGATATTTATCGGTAAAATATATATTTAAAGAATATATTCAAAAATAAATATATTTATATATATAATAATTTAAAGTAAAACATATTTGGAGATATCTTTTTTCTTTCTTTAAAAAGTGCTTATAATTTATTTTTTGTGAAAAAAATGTTTATAATTAGTGGCAGAGTAATATTTGTATTATTATCTTTTTGAATTGCTTTTAATTATTTTTTAATTTTATAAATGAAATGATAGACATTAAATTTGACAATATAAATTTTTTTAGTTAAATTAGATTTATGGATAATTTTTCTAATATGTTCATAATTGTTTTAATATATAATATAATTTTCATTATGTTAGTATAAAATACGACGACTTGAAAACTATGATTACTATTTGACAATGCAATATTTTGTAATATACTGTACATAAATTAAATTAAATCCTTTAATATATTATAATGAATTTTTAATGCTTTATAAATAATAGTTACTAGTTAATTATAATTAATAGTTTAGAGTTTCAAAATAAATAGATTAAAGGACATCAGAGTGTGGCAACTTCACTGCTTCGCTAACTGCCTAAAGCACCACCAGCATTTGTGAATCCAGACTGATTCCTCTCTCACATAACGAACCCAATATGGAAATCATTCCGATCCCCGCCGATTCCTACACTTTAGGCTTCATCGGCGCCGGTAAAATGGCCGAGAGCATTGCCAAAGGCGCCGTCCGCTCCGGCGTCTTGTCTCCTTCTCGCATATGCACTGCTCACTCCAATCCCGCTCGCCGCGCCGCCTTCGAGTCCGTCGGCGTCACACTCCTTTCTTCAAACGACGACGTATTCTCTTTCTTCTGTTTTACTCTTCATCCTCCGAACAGTTATTAAAACTTACAACCGCGTTTTCACTTTATCATTTTCTGATTAATTATTCTTTGTATAGGTCGTTCGAGAAAGCAACGTCGTCGTTTTATCGGTTAAACCTCAATTAGGTATTTATCTGTTTAAGTGTCGTTTTCGCTTTGTTTGACCTGCGTTTTTATTGACGAACTGTGTTGTTGCAGTGAAAGACGTTGTGTTGAAATTAAAGCCGCTTCTTACTAAGAACAAACTTTTGGTTTCTGTTGCTGCTGGAATCAAGTTGAAAGATCTTCAGGTAACAGAATCCAATCCTTTTTCTTCTTCATTTCTCCATCCAGTATACTAGAGTGATCTTAGTTTTTACTAACTATGAAAGCATATATACAAACAATAGACACGACCCTCACACTGATATGTAGATACCGACAATAATTGAACAAAATAAGAGTGATTGAACGCAACTACATATATCGGCATCATATCAGATATCGGACACCGAATGTACCTTTAATTTGAAGTGTTCTGCTACATAGTTTATTTGTATAGAGCAAATTATTATTATTATTAAACAAGCTTAGCTTGGGGTAAGCTGTTTGTACAAAAAGTTATCCGTAAGCTATTTGGGGAAAATAAGCTAAGCACAATTTATAAACTTATTATAAACTATTTTTTATAAGTTTTTCCAAGCATCTACACAACTGTTTATATTAAAAAAAGACGAAGTAAACTTTTAAACACCACTTTTTCAATAATTTGGCCACTCTAAGTGTCAATTCTGGTCGATTTGTATTCTGTTCATGCTTAAATGTGACTGTATAACCAAATTAGTTCTTGAATTTTTCATAACTTTTTTGCAAATGCATCTTTTCAATAAGTGTGATTCTAAGATATTAAATATTAGACGATTATGAATTTGTGAAAACAAGTAAAATGTATTAGTGAAGAAGTTAAGATATTCGCGGATTAATCTACGCATATCAACACTTGTAGCGACCAAAGTTATATAAATTTCCATCTTATGTCCATTGCTTAGCCTTACAGATTTAGTTTGGTGGCATATTTTTATTGAAAATAGTTGTTGCATAAAATGTAGGAATGGGCTGGGAGCAATAGATTTATAAGGGTAATGCCTAATACACCTGCTGCAGTTGGCGAGGCCGCGTCAGGTATTACCAATTTTTACTGTTGCAGAATGCCTTCTCTCATACATTATGATAATTTTGTGTTTTTTTTACTAGAATACAATGCTTATTACTTATTGCATTTTTTCTTTATCAACCTTGTTGACAATTACAAAATTGCTTGAATAAATTAACTTAAGCTAAACTATGACAGTTATGAGCTTGGGGGGAGCTGCAACAGAAGAAGATGGAAATCTGATATCCCAATTATTTGGGTCAATTGGTAAAATATGGAAAGCTGATGATAAGTACTTTGATGCAATAACTGGCCTGAGGTATGTAAATCTCATTGTATCTTAACGAACAAAAATTCTAAGGTGGGAGATGATAGAGGTGTGGTACAAGGACATAGGATAAGGAAGGGTGTAAGTCTAGTTCTGTCATGCCCATACAATTCTTATTCTTAGCTATTCACATTTGAGAGAACAAAAGAAGTGTGTCTGGTATCTGATGATATTCTGTTGGGTGATAATTGTCCTTTTTCTCTGTTTTGGTTATGTGCATATGTGGGAATTGGACCCAGGCCTACCTCTACCCAATTCTGCATTCTTCCCCGAACCCCCAAGTTAAAACAACTTTGTTGTATTTACTAAAGTATGTTATATTTTCCTGAATTGTTCAGTGGCAGTGGTCCTGCTTATATTTATTTAGCAATAGAGGCTCTGGCTGATGGAGGAGTAGCAGCTGGTCTACCACGTGATCTTGCATTAAGTTTAGCTTCTCAGACTGTAAGTGAAGTGAAATATTATCCTTTTGACTATTTAGTTGTGTTTTAAATTTGGGCGATGCTTGCTCTTCAATTGTCTTCTACTCTTACGCATTTTGTCAAAATGCCAGATTTGAAGAAAAGAATATTTGAGATGCGTTAAATAAATATGTTGTGATTTGTCTTTTTTTAACACTTTGAAAAGTAAAATTATTTCAATATTCTATAGGATGATATTCCCCGTTTGCCATGATTAGAACTTCTTCTGGCTTTTAAGCAAGTTGAAGAGGGTGAGCCTTTACACAACAGTAAGACAGCCGCCTTGTGTTCTAGAGGTCGTGGCCTCATGGGTTCAAATTAATGGAAACCACCTCTCTGCTTGCAAGGATAATGCTATGTACATCTGCCCTCCTATGACCCTACTTGGTGGGAGTTTCATCCACTAGGCCGTCCTTAAAATGTGTATATTGTTTCCATCAGCTGTCTTGTGTGTAAGTCCATGCTTGATAAAGGTATCCACCAATGAATAAGGAATCTGATTCTAGTGTCAGCTATTTTGCTATGTTTACTGGGCAGAGTGATCAAGCAACCTGTAAAATAACTCTAAACAATCAAGTTGATGAACTCATATACCCGCAAATAGGCATGTAGTAGTACTCCAAAGAAGACCAACAAATAAAAAGATAAGGTTACAGTTAAAGAAATTGTTGCTGCTTGAATATGTGGCAGCAAGAATCCTACTGGACATTATGTTGTATGGGCTAATCATCGGCACACTGTACTTCTATTGAAACACTTTTGTTCTTATATATAGTTGTTCTCTTGACTAATGTTCGTGTGTTTTCCAGGTATTAGGAGCAGCATCAATGGCCACCCAAAGTGGGAAGCACCCAGGACAGCTCAAGGATGACGTAACTTCTCCTGGAGGGACAACAATTGCAGGCATTCATGAGTTGGAAAAAGGGGGTTTCCGTGGAACACTGATGAATGCTGTTGTTGCTGCTGCTAAACGCAGCCGGGAGCTTTCATGAATCTATAGATGAGGATCCTATGATTTCTAAAAAAAAAATTGATTTCAGCAGAATTTTCTGCTTATAGTATGTCAAATTAGAGTTCTTGTTTTAAGAGTAAAACTTGTGAGAATGTTTAGTCATAGCAACATTCTTCTTTTATAAATGCTACTAGTTATGGTCGAGTTTGGCCGATTAGCAGTTATCCCAGTATAACAGTTAGTTTCGCTAACACTATGGACGGACACATGACAGGGATTGACTTTCATTCATGGGAGATGATTAAATCATACTCATACTTGGCCAAGCTTATTTGTTTAAATGCCAATGTTCATACTTTGAAAGGTAATAAAGGTTCCACATCAAAATCAAATCAGATATCTTACTATGTTAAATGTTTTCAAAGGGAGGTTATGATCAACGTTAGCCACAAAGTAAAAGAGTTTATTCTGAGGTAAAATAAAAGAGTTTATTCTGAGGTAAAATAAAAGAGTTTAATTGTCAGCTTGATTTTTGATGTAATTGTTTATCGTACTGAAGCCCCATTCCTTACACAAATACATGCCAAACTTAATACCTTATCATACAAAATTAAGGTCGGTGATTCAGTTTTTCAAATACAACTAGCTCAAGTTCATTTTCCTGAATAATAAACATTTAAAATCTAGTGTTGGCAACTGCCATGGAACTCGATGGCGGATGCTGAGACACTCCCGTGCAGATTCCAAGCCTTTGGAGTGTTATGAAATGTGATGAAAAACGTATTCTTAAATGCTTTTATTTCATGTAAATCATATTACAGAACAGGATTAGGATCTGGATATCTTACAATAATAAAGTATAAGCCTCTTTCAAACTAATCACGACTTATTGCAAAAACAAGTTTATTTTAATTTCTTTATTTCTTATACAGAACACTCGTGATTTGTTAATTCATCTCCATGTAATATCAAATGTTGATTTATACATGAATGGTTATTAAAAGAACGACATACCTCTAATATTATTGCATGATTAACTAATGACATGGTTCACTAACAACATCTTCAGTGATTGCAATCGCTAATATAGAACAATGATTTCTTGAGAATCGGACAAGATTTTAGGATACTTTTCGAATTACCTATTAGCTTGGGAGGAGGTTAGCATTTCAGGTGAAACTTAAATGGCACGAGGAAGCTGTATATCACAATTTTATTTGGAATCTCAAACCCACACATCAAACAAAATGGATAAATTTGAAAGAAAAGCTATTAACTAGCAGGATCAACATTTGGAACACAGATTGATCAAACTGAATCATAGTAATCCTACATTAAGGAACATTTGATTGATCACTATTATCGTTCATGGAAAAAATACTTAAGACGTGCAATGAAATTGTAATTTACAAGTATGACATTATTTGACAATAAGAGATTAAATTATCCGACAATGACATACCAATAATTTTCCTCTAATACATAGAAAATGGTGACTTGTAAATTTGAGTATTGTGACTTTTGTCAGAGGGAATTATTGCACGAGCAGAGGAATAACAGGATTTAAACCAATGTAATATATTTATTGGAAATCTACAAGTGAAAGTGTATAACATTTGTAGCATACAACACATATTAGTAGAAAGTAATCTTATTCTTTATCTTGTATTAAGTTTTTGACCATATTTACCAAAGGAAGAGTTCCCTTTGCCATAATCTCTACCCTAGATGTATTTGAAGCATAAGAAAATAGAGATAGTCCAAAAAATAAGAGCTCAGGAAGATACAGTCTTGATGATAAGAATCCATGCCAATAATGAGGTTCCAGATTAAAAAATGCATCGAAAAATCTCCTTGTGCCAGGTAAATCAAGCTTCAGTAAGACGTCCATACCGAAACAAAAGAACTCCCTTTGTCGCCTCCTTTGGATTGGCCATAAGTCTTTCCATACTTGTGCAGATATTTCATCTCCTGAAAGACCTCTATCAGAACCAAGATACCGAACGATAGCGTTAGCAATGATAGGAGCTGCAGCTAGTGTCCTTGCTACCATATACCCGGTTGAAGGATGAACCATCCCGGCTGTACCGCCAATTCCAACAACTCTCTGAGGGAGAACTGGAAGTGGGCCACCCATGGGAATGACACAATGCTCATCTTCTTCAATGCTTTTCACATTAATACCCAAATGTTTCAACCTAGCAACCATTCTATCCTGTATATCATCCATACGTAACCCAGGGCGCGCAACAAGAGACGTTTCTTCAAGAAATATCTTGGTGGATGAAAACGGCATTGCATACAGAAAAGTAGGTATTTTACTGTTTCTCTCCTTGAGTTCCTTGTCATTGTCCAAGTGTGAATCTCTCCAGTCCATAAAAAGCATTTTATCGACATCAAACGGGTGTTCATCAACCTCGGCCAAAATCCCGTAAGCAACTTGGTAACCTGGGTTATACGGTTTATCATACTGAACAAGACATCTTGAAAAGCCAGTAGCATCAAGAACAACAGTAGCCTGAACCGTGACACCGTCGTTACAAATCAGCAATGATTTGGTATCCTCGTGAATGACCTTGATAACTTTAGCTTGGTGAAACTTCACACCATTTAATATGCATTTTTGTAGCATCTTTGACTTCAAAAGCTTCCTATTAACCCTGCCATAAGGTCTATCAAGATCCTTTTTCGTTTTATCATCAATATAAACAACAGCACCAGACCAAGTTGTGTCAAGGCAATCAAGTAAATCCATTGCTTCAAATTCATCCACCCAAACACCATAATTATTAGGCCAAATTAATCTAGGGTTTGGGTCAATAGCACAAACTGAAAGCCCTGCTTCAGAAACTTGCTGTGCTACTGCAAGACCTGCAGGACCACCTCCAACAACAGCAAGATCCACAACAGTTCCTTTTGATGAATCATACAAAGGAAGTTCAAAATCCAAATTCTCTTTCTTAAATTCAGGAACAAGCTCCAAAAGTGCACTGCTACTAGCCCTCAAACCACAAACACATTTACCCCACTTCAAAAATGGTTTTTTGGAACCAAATCTAAGCTCATGGTTTTGCAACTTACTATAGGAGGCTGAATAATTGCTCAATTTTTCTGAATAACCATGAAGTGGGTGTAAAAATTGAAGCTTGTTTGGTGTTTTGAGCAAAGTATCCATAGTTATCATATGAAATTTATGATAAATCTCTAAAAAATCCTTAATGAAAATTAAAAAAGGACTCAAAAAACCATCTGGGTCACACTAAATAACATACAGCAAGAAGAACTTTCCTAAAAAATGTCAAACTTTGTATAGTTTTTATTACACCAATAATCACAGTAAGCAATAATTTTTGAGGTAGAGTTTATGGCTTACCGTGGAGGAGAGAAAGAGGAGAAAACGAAGCATTGCACAAAAAGGGGTAATGGAAAATCTCGTGTGGACACCAAACACCACATGTCAAAGAAAATTCCAAGTGGATCATCTTTTATTTATTTATTTATTTTATACCTTTTTTAAAAAAGGAAAATTGTTGGTGTTCGATAATATCCACCATATGGGTAGGAAATGCCAAATGTCCACTGACTTACCAATCAACATCGTAATTATATAGTTTACCCTTATCATATCCGAAGGTTTTTTTTTAATTTTTTTTTCAATTTAGTGAATTATACTATTGGTCTTACTCCTAGTTCATTCAACTAATATAAATGTTATTAATTAAATTATTTTAACTTTTTTAAGGAATAAATTATTTTAACTAAAGATATAAAATATTATAAGTTTTATGATTTTATCATAACTCTATTATCGTGTAATCAAACGACACTCAATATATATTTAACAATTATACAAAAAATTGAGTAAAAATTATACAAAACCTTTAGTATAAAAAAGAACTATATCAAAAGTATGTATTTTTAAAAATTATTATTGTTTGGTTTATTATATCGGTTTAAGTTTGTATCGTCTTTCTAATAATTTTAAATGTTAATTAGGGAAGTTTGAGACTGGTTTTTAGGTTGAGGCATGGTTAGAGGGAGGTGCTCTAAGTGAGTGTTTTAGTAGAGTTTATAGTTTGACAGTTGATAAGGAGGTTTTAGAGGTTGGGATGTTTAGGCGGGAGAGATGGTGAGGGGTGGAGGTGGAGAAGAATGTTATTTGGTTGGGAAGAGTAGTTGATGTTTGAATGTAAAGTTTTTTTGGTTAATGTTGTTTTGTAGGAACATGTCCATGATTCTTGGGTGTAGATTTATGGTAATGGTGGCTACTATGTGTATATTTAATATATTTAATATTTTTTTTTTTAAATATTAGAATTCTAATCTTCCGTCTATATAAAATATTATTTTTAATTTTATTATTGTATAATAATAATAATTTTATTATAATAAATATGATTATTAAATTTATTATTTTATATATATAAATAGGTACGGGTGCGGGGAAATCCGAACTCCAACAAAGATGAAAATTTAAATATCACACTCGATAAAAAATAGGACGGATGCAAATTTTCTCTGACTAGTTGGATGCAAGAGCGGAGAAGACTTAATCCACTATCGTTTCGCTGCCATGCTCAATGGTGACAGAATCATGAGGGAAAATCTTTATTCTATTTGATTAGTTGCTGTCTAGTCATTGTGGAAAACGCAAAATAATGTTGGTAGATTACTTGATAATGTCAAATTTTGGTTGTGGTACTAGTTTATGTTAAAATATATAGTTAAAAGGTTTAATTACAATTTGCACCGTTAATTTTTACAATCTTTGGTGTATTTAGGTTTGATTGAAGTTTGTTTGGTATGTTTGATGTGATTGTTACGAATCATATTAATTGATGTGTTTAGGTTTAATTAAAGTTTGTTTGATACGTTTATTGTGATTATTACGAATCATATTAATTGATATGTTTAGGTTTGATTAAAGTTTCTTTGGTATGTTTATTGTGATTATTACGAATCATATTAATTTTTTGCTTGGAATACTTATGGTTTTCTTTGTATATATAATTTTGATTTAAAAAAAGTTAGGGAGACTTGATTTTGTCTTTTAAAATCATATAGTATTTTTTTTTAATCTAAATTTATAAAAAATATTAAATAAATATAGGCATTCAGAGCATTTTTTTAATTCAACAATATCTTTGAATACAATGGAAGAAAAATTTCTTCAAATAAAACACTTCCTTTTGGACCAACGAGAGCAACATGAGTTATAGACTCGACCCAATGAGCAGCCAGACTAATTAAGGATTAAATTGAATAAATACATGATTAATTAATTTTTTTCATTAATAAATCTATAATTAAGGATTAATTGAATAAATACAGATTGATAAATACATGGATAAATACATATATAACTACTATGTATTTATTCAATTTAATCCTTATTCTGTCAATAACATGATTCATTGATTTATAATTTTAATTTTTTTTATTTGCATTTTTCCTGCAAGGGTTTGGTTTGTTGGTGATTTAATAAAAGACATATAAATAAAGAAAAAATGTGTTGGATGTGTGTATAAAATTTTGAGGAGTAAAAATATAAATATAAGAGTTAATATTTTATATCCACCATCGTAAAATAGAAGCCTCATAGAGTATAGTTACCTGGCAATGGCATGTCATCAAGGGTCAATGATTTCAATTTGCCAATTTTGGCCATATTTTCCATAGTAAAAAATGACATAAAATTATTGATGAATTGAGATTGATCAAGAAATTTAGATCGATCAACACGTTCATATAAAATAATTAAAATTAACCAGTTATTCAAAGTAGTATATTACTAATAGTTTGAAAATTGAAACAGCATACAGTGCTGAACTCTTGACAAGTGGTAATTAATGTATAACAAACTTTGACAACTCAAACGAGGTAGAATAATAGTATATGCATAAGATATATAATTAATTAATGTGAAGCCATTAGGGAGGCTTGATTAGTGAGAATCTTTAGAGGTTGGAAACCATGACGAATAGTTGCTTCCCATACTTTGTCAGTGCTAAGTATAGTGGAACCACACTCATGGACATTCCATCCCTCTAAGGCATGAATTATTCCACCAATTCGCCACGCACTCATTACTCTTCTTGGAAGCCAATTCTGTTACATTATAAATAAATTAATTATTAGTTTGCTAACATTTTATATTTTTAATTTAGACTATGTTACAAACCTCGCAAGAGTGTGAATTCGTGAATGTAGGAGGAGTAACCATTGCTGGTGTATAGTGGTAGAAGCATCTTTTTCGCATTTTCTTTGGAGGAAATTGAGAAAATGGTATGAACAATGTTCCTTCTGCTGCTTTCATTTGCTCATTTTCATCCCATTCATCTCCAACTAACCATATCTGTTACATTCATTATAATATTACAAAATTAATCAATTCAATACAAATACACATAGAAAATAGCTTAAACTACCAAGTCCATTTAAAATTGTGACAAATTTTAAAATATATATAAGAAAATGGATCAACCTTTGGAGTATCAATTGGTAAAATTGTCGAGCTTCCCTTTGATACGATGACCCTTTGTTCAAGCTCTTTAAGCTCATCCTCATATAATACACCCACCTACTTACATGTAATCATTTTGATCAAGTCTATATATTTGGATGTTGAAAATGAAAATGAAAATCACAAGATAGGCTAATATAAAACATGACATGAATTTCCGATCCAATATTTTAATTTTTAGAAAAGAATATGTACGATAGAATATTATTTACATATAGAAAGAAAAAAGTGAAGGAATGTTTTAATTACACATTGACATACCTGTACATTTTTGGTGGATAAAGCATTAGCAATGGCAAAGGCAACCTTATTAAACTTGCCACGAAGAAGCACTTGATTTGTCCCTTTAGGAATGTTGTTTAGCACAGTAGCAGCAGCTAGGCTACTGCCGTCTACAATTTTTATTTTCAGTTGTGGGAACCTTTCTATATAAAGTTCCCAATGTTGTTTCTGCATACATCAAAAACTTTATTTTACTACAAATTCGATATATATGATTAATTTAATAATTTTTTTGAAGTGTTGGAATTAAAAAGACGAGTGTTTATGAAACATTATGATTAAAAAGTAAAAAAGAAGTATCATGTATTCATCATGTATACACATCATTCACTTAAACACCCAAAAGTGAAAGCTTCATTTGTGATGCCATAGGCTGCAATGATTTGCCAATTCTAATTAACTTTAATTTTAACATTTGTGCTGAAAAAAACAGTCTAAACCATGTAGCAACTTAAGGCAATACAAAATTCACCATGTTACCTAGTACATGCAATAGCATATACTTAGAAGTTTGAAGAAAATGATTTATCCAATAATCAATGTAATTATAAATTAATAGAAGGTGCTTGTGAAATTACCTGATTTAAAAGTCCTAGACTTATCACCTTTGCTCCACTTAACTCAGCCTCTATAATTGCATCTTCAATCAAGTTGTTCAATGTTATGCTCTGCTTTTTTGAGAAATACTACAAAGCATGAAATAAAAAAAGTATTAAGTTTATCTAACAGACCACAATTATTTTTGTCTTTCGTTATTTAAGTAATTTGTAATAACGAGCATTATTGAAGACTAAATCATTTAATCCTAGTTGGATTAGAATGAAAAATCTAAATTCACAAATAAAATCATACTTGTGTTTTAAATCTTGGTATAAGCCAACAGTGAAGCTTGAGATCCTTGAAGGTGTTGCTTTCTAAAAGAAATGCAGTCCCAGTAATCCAAGTCATAAAGATAGAACACATTGTAAAGGGCCACAGTAAAGGTAGATACCATATAGATGTTTGAGGATTGGAGGCTAAGGAAGAAAATCCTAAGCGCAATTGATAAATAGAATCAAGTGTGGTTAAATGTGTTAAATGAACCACATCTGGTGACTCCTTTGGTTTCTTTAAGGAAGCTTCATATGTAGCATCTGTGGATTTATCTACAGTACCGTAGATGTAATCATACATAGGCATGAAAAGTGAGTAATTAGTCCTAAATTTTGTGTGATGCAGTGAGTGATACCTGTGAAAACCAATAACTAAATTAATTAGTATGAAACATTAATATTAGATGTCTAGTTAGTTTACTAAGTCTTAATTAGTTGGTTAGTATGTTAATTAACTAATTAATATTTTATTGAATTAAGATCAGATACAACAATTTTTCAATTTTACGAGAGACGAGTACTCTTTAATCTTTAAACTTTAAACTTTAAACTTACGATGGCGTGTATATGAGATACTTCAATTGGGGAAAGAATGAATAGAGTTTGGGAGGAAAGAACTCAAAGTTGCAATGACCCATGTTGTTCATGAAATCGATGAAAAAGATGTAGCCAAACAGAGCAGCCACAGAAGATGTTTTGGTGAGGATTGTTGTCAAAATTGGTATAGCGAAAAGCGTAAAATACGCCAAGTGCTCACCAAATGGATGTATCACAGCTGCCAACAAAAACACAAAAAGTTAACTTACAACTTTATTATATAATTCATCCATTGATTTTGTTTTAGTGATATCTATTTTTTAGAAGAATTTTACTTATATAATAATGTGATATTCTTAACACACAAATGAAGAGAGAAAAAAAGTTGATACAAGTGATAGGCTCAGTGACAATTGAAGAATGATGATGAGAATGATAGCGAGAGTAGAGATAATGATGATGAAGCGCTCTGTGTAGCCAATAATATAAGAACTCCACTGGTCCAGCATGCAAGATAGCAGTAAAAACTACACCATCTGTTCTCCACCAAGGTAAATTGGCACTCATAGGCATTATTGTGTATCCTATATACGTTATTAGTGCAGTAAATAAAATTTGGTCATCCCTGCAAATGTTACCCAATCAAAATCTTAATAATTACATTCATTTCATCTTTCAAATTTATTATTATTTCATTTTCATCAACTATAAGATACAATTTTCATTAAATTATCAATTCATTGGATCAACCTCATCTAAAATAAACATCTTACATTAGTTATTAAGAGTAATAAATATATCGGTACATGTACCATAAAATTATTCATAATAAATATTAGGGATTGCAAATCAGACTTGCCTCCGTCATATCCGTTTATACATGCATAACAAATCATAAGTTATTAAAATATTGACTTATAGCTTTATTAACTATAATTGAATATTCAGTTTAATTAGATGAGTCAAATCTCAATTAATTAATTATTTAAACTATACTAGTATTTAATTAAGAAAGAAAAATTAAGGCTTAAATCAATAAATATACCATATTTCTTTTTTTAGTTCTTCTTCTTTTTCTTTCAAATAATACTTCTTCAAATATTTTTCATCAACAATTTTGATCCCCACTTTAAAATTAATTTATGTGTATCGTCTGAATTTTTAAATGATATTTTGCATGCATGTTTAAGATATTATAAGAATCTCTGCTAAAAAAATTTAAATATTTTTAACAAGTGATAAATTAAATATAATTTTTTTAGCGCTAAAAAATTTGTATTTAATTAATATTTTTTTAATAAATTGTAAGTTTTTGTAGGAGAGATTCTTATAATATTTTAAACATGAATACAAAAAATTATTTAAAAATTCAAATAATATACATATATTACCTAAAAAATAAGAACCAAAATCATTGATTAAAAATTTAAAATAAATATAATGTATTCATAAAAAAAAAAAAAATTATTTAAGCCAAAAATGATTGAGAATAAAATATTTTTGGCACCAATTGGTTTCTCTGTCGACTTGTTCAAATTCGAGGCCTTTGTCAACAATTTTGCTTTTGCCTTTAGCAGTTTGGTAGCGTGAGACAGAAATCCAAATCTGGCTGTGTAGCAATCTGAAGAATATATGAGGGAATATGAGTTGGTACACTGGGTCCCTTTCACCCTTTATGAAAGAGTATATGCTATGTGCAATCCACGGGCTTATAATCACCAACTTTATGTTCATAACCGCCGGTACATGCATATTCAACAACACAAAACTTACTTAGTCAACATCAAAAACTATTAAATGTCTCAACTAAAAAAAAGTACTAAAATTCAAAACAAAAAATAAATTATGACCTAACAAAAATTTTAAATACACCATTTTTGTTTATATTTTTATATAGAGTTTAATTATATATTTAATGATCTAACGATTGTGATTGATTGACACCGTAAATACTCTTTATACCTATCGTGTATATAAATTATATATATATATATATATATATATATATATATATATATATATTTAAATAATATATATATATATATATATATATATATATATTAAAGATAGAGACAAAGAAATTATATATCAATAAAAAAAAGAAATATGTTCCAAAATAAAAAATGTAGGTGAGTTTTGTTCTTTCTTTTGGTTTCCTTGACTGGAAAATTAAAGTGAGGAAAAGGAAGGAGGGTAAGGAAGAAAAGAGAATGAGAAAACACAATATAATTTTGAGAGATATAAAGAAGTATGGTTATAAATAATAAGAGTAACCAAAATAAAAGAACCTTGAAGCTTCCAAGAGGTTTCCAAGGCCAGTTTGTAAGGATGCCTGGTTTGGAAGCCATATTATGAATATGTGATGTGATATGAGATCTTAGCATATGGAAAGCTATTTATATAGCCGTGTTAGCTGATTATACGAGGAACCAGGTGGATTTTTTTTAACCACATACGTGTTTTTACGACTAATCAGTATTTAAAAGTTATTTGATATTCTGATGAAAATCAATAATATTAATCAGAAATATAATTTAATGATTATCATATAGAAATAAGGAAAATTAACGGCTTTTTTTTTTAAATTTAATATTTTAAATCAACATTAATTATATCATCTATCTATTAAAGATGAGAAAAATCGTTAACTTAAAAAATACTGTAGATTTTTATTATAATTTTAAATAATTTTTAATGATTCACAATAGGTTAACTATCAAAATGATTTCCCCTAAAATTTATCGTGTTAGAATTGGCAAATTAATTAATGACCCACCACACACACACACACACACACATATATATATATAACCTATACATGAACGAATAGATGGCGAAACTAGCATAATTTCCAAAGGGGATTATGGGATGACTAATCCATATTGTGTAAAACCTGACTACATCTGAAGCTAGTTAATTCCACTAAAACCAATGATATGTTTGTAAAACTAATTAATATATTAAATATAACCAATAAAAATTTTTTTTACAACAATTTGCACATAAATTAAATCAACAATAAAAGAAATAAAAATTGACAATAATTATTTAAAAAATTGAGTTTGACTATGTTTTAAAGAGTCAAATTCATTAACTCTATAATAAATTAATTATTAATGTATTTTTTAATACAAACAATTAAACTATTTGTAAAACAAAATTTAATCTATTTTATTTTTTAGCTTTGTCTTAATAAATTTATTTCTGAGAAAGTTATCTATCTCTATAGTTAGAAAACAAGGTGAATAAAATCTACAAATCGTGTGATAATTTTTTACTTTTTTGTTTCTGGTAATCTTTTGCCAATTAACTTATTCAAAGTAGCTAATTATATATAATTAAGATAGCTAAATGTTAGATTAATATACTTATTAAAAATATATAATTATTTAGAACATCATCACAACTTTAGAGAATAATATTATAGGAAATCACTCCAACTAGAACGTGACTCACTGCATGAACTTTCTTCCTTAAAAATTCTTCTAAAAAATTGTGAAAGTAAGATGATAAATTACTTCTAAAATTTGATATAATATGCCCTTGTATTCACATTGGTTCTCTTGATTAAATTATTTGTCATCTAAGATGTTCTTTCAACTCAACTTAAATATCACCTTATTTGACTCGAATTAATTGTTTGGTGAATAACTGATAGGAGGCTTAGGACTTTTCACTTCAAACAATTGGAGTATAGTGACTATGACATTCACTTTTTGAAGGAGTGTCCTCTCATATAAAGCACATTGTTAAAAGAAAATGATTGATAATTCATCAAATTTTTGTATAATATGCAGAAACCACTCAATGTTGTGTTAATAGTTTTCAAATGTTTTATTTGATGAATTAAAATTGCAAAAAAGAAAAAAAAATATAGTTAATTATAATAGTATTTATCATTTATTCTACACAAATTATAAAAAAGAAAGAAGAAGAAAGAAAAACTAATTATATATTTTAATGTAGTGTCACTCAAACCTCGAAATTTTTTCAAAAAACTAACACATTCTTAATTAAGATCAATAATATTTCAACAAAAATTAAATATATCAGCTTTTGACCGATTGCAAACGAAATGTTACATGATAGAAATAAGTTGTTATCATATTTTGTTAATTTAATGTTTGATGAACCAATAATATATGATAAGTTAATCTAAAATTATATATTTTGCATCTATCTTTAGTTTAATTTCTATTATGAATATGAGTTGAATTAGAAATCAGCAGCATATGATAAAAACAGTAATTTACTCAATCAATCTTGTAAAATATAATTTAAAATGTTAAATTGAAATATATTAAATATAAAAATAATTTATAAAATATAATCTAAAATATAAAAATATAAATCTAATCAAATATAAATGTAATAATAATTAATAGAATTTGATATTAAACTTAAAAATGAAATATTAATAATTAATTTAAAAAATATTTATGATTTTATCATAATGGTAGTTTTATCTTTTTATATAATTTAATAAATTAGTATTCAAAATTATAAAAATATGAAAATTAATTGAAATTTTAAAATAAATATAATTTGTTTACAAAGGTAACTTTTCATTTTTATATAATATATATATCATATATTTATTTATACTCTAACAAATAAAATAGAATTATTTGGTTATTCATAATTTTGTTTTTAAAATTTAAATGGTTTATTTAGTATTGTCATTAATAGTTTTAAATATAAAATTATTTTATTATTTATTTATTTTTTTGGTATTATTTTATTTAGTTATTCAATTGTTTACTTTTTTTGTTAATTTATAATATTTAAAATATAATAAAAATATTAACAAATAATTATTTACGATAATAAATTTATTATTTAAATATAATATATATAATATTATATTATGATGAGATGTATATTTAATAAATAACATAATAAAATATTATAATTTTATTAATTATTGTATATTAAACATATAATATAATAATATTTATGTTATTATTATAATATTCTATTATGTTATATGTCATATTCTATCTCTATATATGATGTGCATTAAATGGTCCTTGTATCCTATTCACTTTGATTCAGCACGTCTATGTTGTGGACCTCTTGTTATCTTGTATATGTGATGCAAGATGTACTATGTGATTCAATAATAATGTAGCTAAGAGCCAAATCCAGTAGACATTCAGTAAATGGTCCACCTTATGTAAATGTTGAGTTTATATTTGGTGCTGCTCATTAATAAAGTAATATTTATATTCCAGCATGTCTACCTACCTTTCATGATGAAGCGACCCACAACACAAGGCACAAATGAAGATCAAGGTTTTGAGGATTAACCTGTTCTATTCTGTTCTATTCCACATCAAACCTCCTCCATCATCATCAACTATCCTACACCAATTCTTTTGGTTTTTGTTGATATATGTACCCACAAAAACTGTTGATGTATGACTTATTAATTTTGGATTTGTTTTGTCATAATATATTTCTATCACATACTTTTATGTTAGAGAATGTTTTAAACATTCAATTGAATTGGTAAAACCTCTTACGTATGTTTTCATTGGTTGAATCAGAAAAATTATACAACTAATTAAATAAATACGTATTAAACAAATATTTCGGTTGAAAAGAAAAAAAAAATTTAAAACACACTTAATATGAGACAAATGAAAAAAATATTATATAATATAAATTTAGAGTTAGAGGACAACGTTTAGTTTAAAGTAAGGAAAAAATAGATCATTGCAACTAATATTTTTCCAAAAATTGTGTAATTAAAATAACACTTATAATGAAACTATTATGATAAATTTGTTTTTTCATAAAAAAATAAAAAGATTCTTTGTTAACCGTAAAAAAAATAATTTACCTAAAACATTACTCTTTATATCATTTGTCCATAAATACATATGCCTCTATACAATTTTCTAAATGTATTTATTATTATTCATTCAAATTTAACATTATTATTACTACTATTTTATTTTAAGGTTAATGTGAAAACTTAATATTAAACATTTATATATAATAAATAATTTAGTAACAATTATAAACAAAATATACATATTAATTATCTCATCTATTAATACATGTGAAACACTTGATAGATATTTATAAAATGAAACTGAGGGAGTAATATTTTAATAAAGAAATATTATTCTAAAATAATTATCACTTTTATCCACATAACATTAAATTTGTATATCATTCGTGAAAGCATAAATTGAAAATACATCATCTAAATATATTTTAATTGAAAGATACTTTGCTATCTTAACAAAAAAACAATTGCTAACAGGTAGTCCTTACCAAATTTTAATAATGGATTTTTCTAAGATATATATATATATATATATATATATATATATATATATATATATATATATATATATATATATATATAGAGCGTATTCACTGTAGTAGTGAAACACGTATTTATGAGGAGTATTGAATTTAGACTATTGATTTTAAATTAAACAGCTTAAGCGGGGAATTATATATATGTATATATAATGATAATGAAACTTTTATGTGAGAGTAAAAGAAATTAATATCATCCATTAGATAAAAATATATGAATCAGATTAAAATCGCTAAAGTAAAGTCATCATGTGCTCCACTTCCAATCATCTAGTAACTTAAAATTTTCTGTTTGATTGAGTATACCCACACAACACCCTTTCATCTTTTTAGTTTCCACCAAATCTAATCTCCTACATGAAAAATTATTGATGGACGCCCCTTCATTTTATCAAGCCTCGAAAGAGATAGATAAAAATAAAGAATGGTGTAATAAATGTAATACGTAGGTAAAAATTATTGATGGGCACCTCTTCACTTTGTCAAGTCACAAAAGAGATAAATAAAAATAGATAATTGTGTAATAAATATCATATTTAAATAATATGATAAAAAGATAGATATAGAAAACAAAAGAGAAATTAAATAAGTGTACTAAAATGAAAATGGGTACAAATATCACTACTATGCACACATCCGGAGTTTACATAAGGTGGGGCATATAATTTTTATGAAGCCTATGAATCAATTTAAATGGCAAATAAGAGAGACAAGTTGTGTGGAAGAGAGGCACATGATCAAATGGGACTTTTATATTAAAGGTCCTTTGGTGCTTTTTGGTGGTCACATCTTTCCTATGACCATTCTTAGGGATGGAGGCAAGAACTAAGTGTAGGTGAAACTAAGTTTAAAAATATAATTTACTAAATAACAATTTAATTTTCAAATATACAACATTTACACAAAATATAAAAAATTATAAGATATATTCAAAGTTGATATTGTCAAAAATTAATATAAAAAGAACTAATTTTTATTTTTAAAGTTGTGTTTATCGGTGTTTTATATAATTAAAATGATCAATTATCACATCTGAAATGATTTTTTCAACAATCTTCAATATAAAATAAATTAAATATATAATAAAATTTTGTTTTATATTTAACTTAATTAAAAAGAATCTAAAGTCCAGAATATTGAATCAAAAAACTTATTATAAAATATCATATAAAGTTAAAATCAAACAATAGTTATGGATAATTTTGAAGAAAAAAAAACTAATCCTACTTTGAACTTTAAAAACAATAAATAAAAAAGAAAAAAATATTTCAATGACACTTAGCATGTAATTGGTTGTGAAGAAAAAATGAGAAAAGATAAATAGGTGCGATAGAGAATCTAAAAAGATGAAAAATTTGGAGAAATAAAATAGATTTAGAGTAATATTTGGTATAAGAGAAATAGAAACAAGAGAAATGTGTTTTTTTAAGACATAAATACCCTTTAATAAAAAAGCTTTAAATAAATCTTATTTTGAATTTTTTATTTGATAAAATTAAGATTATTTATTTTTCTTCAATCCAGAAGTAAAAGTGTAGCAGTTTTAAATCATAAAAAATTGAGTTTGAGAAGAATAAATATTAGTCTTAAACGTGTTGGAGAAGAGTGCAAAAAAATGAGTTCTTTGAACTTGGCTTAAAAAATTAGACATCTTTTAAAATTAGAGTAAAATTGATGTATTCGCTAAATTTATCTATGTTAACTCGATTTTTAGAGTGAATTTATTAATTTTCGAATTTAATAATGAAGTAGTGCATTTTTTGTACTTGAATACGTAAATTCGTATAAATTTACGTGTTACTATGCGATTTTAATAATCTTAATCTCTGATCAAATTGGTTCACTTAAGAATTTCTCATTTTATATGTATACTCTTTGATATAGAGTACATGATAGATTTAATAATAATTATAGATACAGGAACGAGGATTTACATAATATGAATGTATCAAGAACAATATACCTTTAAATTCATGAAAATGAGATGATGAGAGAAAAAAATTCAAAGAATGGGTGATGAATTATCATATTTGTTGTTAAAGGTTTTCAACATTTGGAAAACCGTTTAATTGAACAATAATTAAATAGCATAAGGTAAATATTGGTACACTAGAATGACTCCAACCATCACGATTGATTCATAAACAAAAGCTCAGCATATTCATAATAATGGATTACCATCAATTCATAAATGATTAATTAAATAATTAATATAATATTTTTTTCAATTGGATGACAATAATCAGTTATAGTCAAAACATTTGTCATTCAAAGTGAAATAAGTTTTAACATTACATAAATTGTATCAGCTATAAAAGTTCAAGTCCAGATGATGTACATTTTAGGTTTGTGAAAGAGTTTTGGGAGAACATAAAATGTGATTTATGAGATTTTTTGGTGATTTTCATGTGAATATGAGGTTGGTAAAAGGATCAAATTGTTCTTTTACAGCTTTAATTCCCAAAAAAAGGATAATTTGCAAGTCTTATTTAATTTTAGACATATTTTACTAATGGGGTGTATGTATAAAGGTTTGTCGAAAATATTGGTGAGTAAACTGGGTTAGGTGATTGGTTTCATAATAGCTGAATCTCAATCAACGTTTGTTAAAGACAGACAAATATTGGATGAGATCTTAATTGCAAATAAAGTGGTCAATGAGACAAAAAAGAACAAAAATAGTTAATTTTGTTCAAAGTGGATTTCGAGAAAGCGTATATGACTCGGTTGAGTGGAATTGCCTAGACCTTGTGATGGAAAATATGAGTTTTTCAAAGAAATTGTGTAAATGGATTTTGGAATGTGTTGGTTTAGCGTCAATTTCCATGCTAGTGAATGGGAGTCCTACAAATAAGTTTGTTATTCATAGGGGATTGAGACAAGGTGATCCCTTATCTCCGTTCTTGTTTTTAATAGTTGTTGAGGGTATAAATGGTCTATTTAGTGCTTATGTGGAAACAAAATGTTTCAAAGGTTTTTAGGTGGGCTCAAATTAGTTTTGTGTCTCTCTTTTATAATTTGTAGATGATACGCTGAACATGGAAGAGAAGTGTTGGGGCAATATTAGAGCTATTAAGGCTAATTTATTGTGGTTTGAGCTTCAATATGGCCTTAAGATTAATTTTCATAAAAGTATGTTAGCATGTGTTAATGTTAACATATTGTGACTTCAAACGGTGGTAGATATGCTTAACTGTAAGATGGGATGTGTTCCATTCAAATATTTGAGGTTGCCTATTGGTGATAATCCCAATATATGGTGTTTTGGATGCGTGTTATTGAGAAGATCATAAATAGGTTGTTTGGGTGGAAGTCTAGAACTTTGTCGTTGGATGGCCATTTAGTACTCTTGAAAGTTGTCTTGTCTGCATTACCGATGTATTTTTAAATAATTCTTTGGGGTGAGAATACAGAATTGGGTACGGTTTATTGGGTCATTTGGGAGAAGGTGTGTTTGCCTTTAGAGAATGGTGGATTAGAAGTTTGAGATATGAATTTTTTTAATAAAGCTCTAATAGGTAAATAATATTAGAGGCTAAAAATGAAGTTAGAGGACCTCTAGGTTAATATGTTGATCAATAAATATAGAGTGGAAGTTGAGATATTTTAGGGGGCAGGTCGAGGGGGTATGTGTGGTGGAAGAATATTTTTGCGAGAATAGTTGGTATTGAATAGGAATGGTTTGATAAAAGAATTTATTCAAAATTATTGGTAATAAGAGTAATACTTTATTTTTGAAAGAATTCATGATTGGTTGGTGGGGTTTTGTGTGAGAAATTTAGTAGGTTATTTCATTTGTCTTTGCAATAAGAGGAAATTGTAGAGGTCATGTTAGAGTTGTTGCGACTTAAGGGTGTTTAAAGGTAGAGATGACAGATGTAGTTGACTGTGTGGAGGAGGGATTAGTTGAGCAATGTATGACTTTATTGACTAACGGTCATTTGTAGGTTAATAACAAGTAATGTTATATTCAGTAAAGAAGAAGCATTTTGTGTTGCAGAAGGAGTTTGCCCCAGTGTCACCGCACCTCCAGTTCAAGATCTAGTGTAGCATCCTTCTGTCTATTCAAAAATATCATTAATTGTGTAGAAGTTGTTTCAGACTAGGTTGTCTATAAAAGATAATTTGTTTCGTTGAGGAATCATTTCTTTTGAAGATCAACAATGTGTAACAGGCTACAAGGAAGTTGAAACAAATCGTAATTTGTTCTTTGTGTGTCTTCTTTTTGGATCTGTGTGGTATGATGTTTTAAATCGGTTTGGACTATCATATGTGTTTCCAATAGACATAATCAATCACACTGACAAATTTGAGGACATTTTTTTACATGGTCGTGTAATGCATAAAAAAATTAATTTAGTTTTGTTTGTGGTGACATGAGTGATTTGGAAATTAAAAAATGAGGCAATTTTTTGTTCATAGTTTTGAATGAAAATTTTATTATTTAGCAAGTTAACCTTTTAGCATCGAGATGTGGATCAAATTGCATGTAAAAAGATTTTGTTATGGGTTTAGTCAATGATGCTCTCAATCCTTTTGTGTGCATTCACATAGTTTGTGGTTAATTGTTTTCTTTCTTATATGAGTAGTTTAATTTGTATGTCTAGTTTATTTTGATTATACCGTAGAAAAACTGTAAACTTTCTTCTGTTCTTGTTCTAAACACCTCTTGTGAATATAATGTTTCTTTAATATATTCATTTTTGACTTGTGTAAAAATAAAAAATAACATATTTGATATTCAATATGAATATTAATATTGTATTTGTTATTGCACAAAACGTGAAATATTAGTCAACAAATATACTCGGTTTAGTTGCATGCTAAAATATTATTATGCATTTTCAACAAAATCAACTTTAAGCATTTAAATATGTTATTAATTGAGATTATATTAATACATCAATGTTAAACTGTTCAATAGGTTACTCGATGTATATTTTCAAAATTTGACTGCTAAATTGAAAGATTATATTAATTCAACTATCAAATTTTAAAAATATTAATCGAGTAAAAAGTTAGTGCATAATTTAAAGTTGATGTAATATTACGTCAGTATATACAAAAATGAAAATGTTATAAATTGAGAGTCAAAATATTTTTTAAAAATATCAAATATTTGTCAAAACTTTATAATCTAAAAATTAAAATTGATAAAAAAAACTATTATTATCGTTTTTATCTAATCCTTAAATCTAAGAAATCATTTATAAATTAAAATAGCACTATTATTATTATTATTATTATTATTATTATTATTATTGACATCATTTTTTTAGTATTACCATTTATTTATATTATTATATCAAAATTGAAATAAAATAATAAAAGAACCAACATTATTTTACTAAAAGAACGGAATTACGGATCAATAGTACCATTTTCTTCTTTCAATGTATACGTGGTATTTTTTTTTATCTATATTATATTAATGTATAATTATTTATTTTTAATAGTATTTGTTAATTTTAATGTCTCAAATATGTAACGTGTCACCGCTCACACAAAATTATGTGACAATTTAATATTGAATATAATTGTGTACTCCAATTGTGTGCACGTACACTCCAACTTATCTGTTATATATAAATAATATTATAATTTTTATTAGAGTTGACTAGTTTCAAAACTATTTTAATGATATAATATTTATAGTGCAAATTTTTTAACATAACTGGTTTTCAAATTTATTATTAATAGAGTTTTACAAACTTTAACTACATATTTTAACATAAAATAAAATATAGAAAAATTATTAATACAAATGTATTAATGACAAATTTTATCAAGTTCTGAATTTTATAGTTAATCACATATTCTGCATATATAATTAAGCGATAAATAACCTTTTACTCTCTATGTAAATTTAATCTTTTGGTTTTCATTCCTATAAAAAATTTCTAAATATTTTAGTGCCGATTTTCTTTAACATTTTTATTTATAGTCCTTGCTTTTAAGTTAATTTAGGATTTCAGGTGTATTATTAAAATATTTAAGTAATTTTTTGGAGTCATGTTTGGGACATTTTATAAATATCTTTCTTAAAAAAATTAAAATTTTGTAATAAATGATGAATTAATTATAAATTTTCAGCTTTTGATATTTAAAAATTTATATTTAATTCATTTTTCATAAAAAAAAAAAATCTAAATTTTTTCAAGGGGAGATTCCTATATAATGTTTTAAATATTGCTGTAAAATATTATTTAAAATTTTAAAGGGTAAATATCAGTTGAACTTAAAAATAAAGATAAAAAATAAAAACAAAAAATATTTTGGGAGGCTAAAAGGTTAATATTTTTTTTATAAAAGATAAAAACACAATGTTAAATCTTTATTGAATCTAAAAATTTATTTAACTCTAAAGTAAAGAGATTATAAATCTTCACTAAATAATTCACAATATAGAATTTACTACCTCAAATAATACTTCCCAAAGGAATTTTGATCAATAGAGCAACTTTAACACAAAAAGTATGATGATTATATAAAAAATTTATCATCATATGAGTAAAATTAAATCTTTAGTATATAAAAGTAGAATATGGAATTACATATATACAAATTTTAATAATTTACTCAAAATTTAAGTATTGCAATTATAACACACTCACTTGAGAAAGGGTTAATTACTACATGCAACGAAAATATATGGGAAATTAATTTAGTTTTATTGAAAATATATAAGAGAAATAGTCGGTACATTTCATATGTATTAAAAAATAGCAATAACATAACACTATAATATCCTTAATATAAGTTTTTATAACAAATAAAATAGTTTTATTAAACAATTTGTTTGTAAATTCTAAATAGTTGACATGTAAGGTTATCTCAATTGATAGAAAATATTTGAAACATTAACTCAACAGTATTTGAAAAAAAACTATTTAAATAATTGTTTTATTATTTTTCCTATTTCATAATAATCATGTCAAATAAAGTCACACCGATAAAATATCACTTAAATAATATAAATAGAATATTAGTGCTTTTTAATACAAAAAGTTATCTCTATATTTAATTTAATGAAAAACATAGGAGTAAAGATGAAAACAAATCAATTTTTAACTTTCATATTTTTTTCGTCATTTTCAGTGTTTTACCATCCAATATTTTTCGTATAAACATGATTGCAATTCATTTTAACAAATATTTAATTTATATAAAGAGTCAGTTAATTTCAATTGTTAAAAACTTTTTAACTTTTATGATAATTAATTAAAAATTATAATTATGAATGATTATGATATAGGAACAATGTAAAACTTTTTAAATTATCAATATATAATAATTAAATTCTTTTAGCAATGCATACTATACTTAAAACAATTTGTAGTGTCTTCCCAATCAAATTGTAAGCATATGCTTATCTATTTCAACAAGGAATCCTAAAGCACAATCAAAAGAATAAAATATCTTCAAGTGAATTATCACATGATGCATATAGAATAATTACTTTTAATTTTGTAATAAGACAGAGCAAAATAATTACAATATGTATTTCACACATTAATCTGGATATCATGTGAGGCTGAAGATAGGATTCTAATCACATGGATAATAATTCAATCGAAGTTTGTAAACGTTTTTCATTTTTCAACCGTTCATGCTAACAAGGGATGTGGACCATATGCTATTTGTATCTGTGTGCTTCGACAAACACACATTTAGTAATGACAACTCAATTCTCGTTCATTTTTTGGACAAATGAATTTGTATTGCGCTCGTACCTTACTACTCCTGTAGACTTAACATGAATGCACTTAAATACAAATAAATGTCAATTAATATATTTATATTTAATGTTATTATTTCAAAATAATCTTTAAATTAATTAAGATTGAAATGTAGTTTTAATTTTTTATTTTATTTAAAATTAATTTTTATTTGTATTTTTGATCTTTTAACAATTTATGAAACTTTATTGGTCTCCTCTATTTTTGTGATATGATAAACTCAATAATGACATGAGATTAATAATAAAATAAAAATTGAGTTAAAGATCTTTGCACTTTGTTAAAAAATAATAAAATAAATATTAATTAATAGTATATATTTAATGTTATTCAACTAAGTGTGACATCACTACTACATCATTAACGACCAAGCAACATCATAAAAATAAAATGAGCCAATAAAATTTCACAAATTGTAAAATAGAGGATCAAAAATTTAATTTTAAAAATACAGATACTAAAAATTAATTTTGAACAAAATAGAGAGATAAAAAATGCACGATTAATTAATTGATAAGAATATGATAATTATAATTAAGATCAATAATTTAATAAATATTTTCTCTAGTCACAAATATAAACAAAATTCAAAATATATTTGAATTAAAATTTTAGTCAAATACATTTTGATTTTTTTTAGATTTATTATTAGAACAAAAAAATTATTTTTTACATGAAATTTAAAAAAAAGTATTTTTAATTACCGTCCTAAATAAGTTTGAAAACAAATACCTTTACATTAATAAGATGGAGTATGACACTCCATCTCTCTTTTCATTTATTGAGCACACATGCAATGTACAACAATTAATACAACCATAATTATATCTTGCCAACTACCTTTTTCTCGGAACTTTGCCAACTATCTTTTTTTCGGAAACTTTGCCAACTACCTTCATCTTACGTGGTTTAGTGCAAATTAATTTTGGTGTATAATATGCATGAGTTGAAGGTGCTCCATGTACTTATAATGAAAGCCGTGTTAAATATTTTGAGAATTTTTCAGTATAAAAATATTATATTATGTTATTGGACCATCATAATATATTTAATAATTTATAAACGTTTTTAATGTATAATTAATATTAATATTGTAGAATTTCAAAAAAATTGAACTTTGTGCGGTGAAAAATTCAATCTCATTGGATGCATGGATGATGACTCAAATTTCAAAGCCAACAAAAAGTAAGAGTGAATGAAGATTTTTCTCAATTAGTTAAATGCCCAAATGACGAGACTAAATCTACTTTGTTGTCATGTCTAACTCCACTTATTAATTTATTTGTCTTTGTTAATACGGGCGGGACTACATTTGGTTTTATCGGGACCTAAGCTCCTATCAGCGTCGTCTTAATGTTTTTGGAGGTTCTGTTAGAATTTAAAAATTGAATCCCTACAATTTCAAAATCCTAATATCAAGATTTAATATTTTAACATTTAGTGATGGGTGGTGGCACCTGATAGATTGCAGCCGCTATCACAAATTCACAATGGTGGAAAACTGGATATTTATATTAGACATAAGGTACAAATATAAAATTTTAGAGTGTTGAGCATACAAAATTAAGATATCATTGCAATTTTTGAAAAGTTAGAGTATACTATAAATAAAAATTGGATCCCAATTAGGGATTATGTGTCAATGTTTTGATTGCACAAGTTGATAGTCAGTCCTAACTCTTGCCAACAAAAGAAGCCACACCAAGACATTCGACAATGGTCGTCAGAGTCTTACACTTAAACAAGACCTTAACGTTGACCCATCATGGCCTAATAAAGATCTCATCCAACTGAAAGGTGTAGTTTTCAAAAGAATCGACGAATTTACAAAGATGACGTCAATGGTCCGTATGAGACCACTGGAGACAGTTGTTGGTCGTTGGTGACGGCGACAAGGTGAGAGGTAAAGAGTAATGTGTATTTTATTTACAGAAGCATGACTCCTTTTATAGATATTATTTAGCGGATGATAATGTGGCGACGATTATTCTGTTGTCGAAAATTCTACACAAAATAGAAATAATCATTTGATCATCATTGGTATTGATGTTAAAAGAACGACACTTGTTGAATTGGGCCAAGATCCACCGGCTATTCGCTTGGGGTCTTAGTTCGATCTGAAATAGTACATATGCACGTACAATATTAATTATCTCTTGCCTATTAGCCTGCGTATATTTTTTGACATTCACAACTTCAAATTTTCTCATCAACTAAACATGTAGAATTTTCATAAGGAGCACTGCGTCCTTTTCAAATATAAATATATATTAACTACTATTAATTTTTTAAATAAAAATGAAATACTATGTATTAGGAGTTTATATTTAGACAAATGAGAAATGTTACTGGTAACATTTAAAACAGTTAGCAACAAATTCTCAGGTGCTGTGAGAAGTATTTTATTTCTTCACGTTGACATAAAAATATAGAGATATAGGAATAAAATTTGGAATTTTTTATTTTAATAACCCAATTTTTTAAAAAAATTATCAATATATTCTATTTTGAAAATTATATAACAAACTATTATTTTATTGATTTAATTAGAAGTCTTCATTTGCAAAGGCGATTTTCTTAAGAATTTTTTTTTAATTATCTGAAAACCGTCTTTCCAAAATGTGACTTTGATATACCTTTGAAAAATTGTCATTCCAAAAGACGATTTGGTGTGATTGAAGAAAAAAAAAACAAAAAACAAAATAAATTCTTAAGGAAGTTGTTTTTGAAAATGACGACTTCTAACTAAGTCAAAAAAAGATAGTTTAGTATATAGTTTTCAAAAAAGAATATATTGGTATTTTTTTTTAAATTAGGTTATTAAAAAAACCACTAAAATTTGGCTTATTTTCTAATTCTAAAATTAGTCATGCCTTTGTGTGTGAGTTTTAAGTGATAATTATTACTATTTTGTCTACGAAAAAAAAATAGTTCCTACAACATCAAATAACATTATATCGAGTACATATTTTTTTAAATGAATTGTTTGATTGATAGTTACTATCATATAAATTATATCTATAAATTTTAACATTAATTTATAATTATTTTCTTAATTTAGAAGTAGAGTGATGACGAAAATGACTAGAATCTTATTCCACTATAATACTAATGCACTTGTTGGATGATCTACATTTGCTAAGAAAAAAAATGAATTAAAATAAGTAGAGAGAATACCAAAATAACTAAAATCATAATCCATTGAAACTAAACCACTTATTAGATTAACTATTTATGAACAAGATACATCAAAATTAATGACAACTGTATAATTGTATATAACATTAATCTTAATGCATTATCATGACATAGGAAATGTCCATAGAGTAATCTCAAAATTATTGATATATATGATTTATATGACAATGACTTTCAATTCAATTGTTAATTTTAAAAAATATTTATCTACTATAATTTTATTGAATAAGTATTACTCTTCATGTGTAATTTAACTCTTTAAAAATAGTGATCAAACTTTGTGGCAAATTAAGGCGAAAAAAAAAAAGCAAATATTTTTAGTAGATTTATCATTTTAAATATGTAAATGTTAATATACCCCTAATAACACATGTCAAAGATTAAAATGGAGAAATTTTAGAATATGTGTATTCAATTCTTAAAAAGTCTAAAAATTATATTTTCAAATCCAAAAATTTTAGTTTTAGATTCTTTAAGAAGTGACATGAGTGCATATGTTAACAAAACCCTTTAAAATTGTGGCCTTTGGGGTGATGGCTCTAAAAGCCTCTCATTGGTGTATGGCCATGAAGAATAATGAAGATTAGTTAGATTAATCAAACTCATACATCCTATTATATCTTATATACAATAAATCATCACACCTCTTTCCCCCTTTTCTCTGCTCCCAACCCACCATTTGAACATCTCAAAAGAAAAAAAAAATGATATAATATATTAGTGAAATAAAAAATAATTTGCATATAAAAGGCAAGGTCATTGAGGCCACAGCCTTAGGCCCATTTCTTGTATCAATATATATACTTGTGAAAAGGACAATTGGAATGTGGTTACATCCTTAGAGACTTAGAACCATCCACCACGTTTATTTATTTTATAGAAGAGCCATCAGTCAAGCTTCTATCTAAAGTAATGTACAAATACAATAATAGGTCTACCTTTAATTGATTAATGATATTTGATTATTGAGAACTGCAATATTTTTTTAGAAACAATTAAAGCAATTGAAAATAGTAAATCAAGCTTTTAAGATATTAATTAAAGTGAAACAATCAAAGCAATTTTTTTAGAGTAATTAAAATCAATTGTAATTGTAAGAAAATGATGATAAAATTTTGCAGCTACAATAATTATATATTGAATACATGATTTGATTTTGAGAGATAGAGAAAAAATAAGTTGGTTAAATTGATATACGAAAATTATAGGTATTTATATGACACTCCTATAATTTTATAAGTTATCATATTCTCACAATCAATCACTCGATCCCAAACACTATACTCCAAATCATCGATATTTTGCAAAATGGTTCAATTGATAAAACATTCACCTCAAAAATAAATTTATTAAAACATGAAACTAGACAGGATTGTAAAATAAAATCAAACACTAATCTTTTGTAGATTAAAAAAAAAAAAAAAAACCTAGGACTAGCAACTGGAAAATTTGTTCTTTTGTTTTGTTTTTATGTTGCAAACAGAAGTCTTGTCGTGAGAAACCATGGTACAATATATAATAGAATGTGTGAGCTTGATTAATTTATTTATTTTTGGAACGACTAATGTGAGTATTATTAATAAATGTTAATAATTTGTTCCGGGTGGGGATGGATAACTCTTCATTTGTATGTATATTTTTAAGTGTCTTTTAAGTATTTATTTATTTTAGTTATCGTAGTTTTTAACTAACTTTAAGAGTTATATAAATAAATTGTTGTCTTGTGATTCTTGAATCAATTGGGTTATGTTTTTAATTTCTTCACTAAGCAAATATTTTGTGTAGTGTTTTGTTTTGTTTTTTATTTCATTGGTTCAACAAAATAGGTTATAAATTTGAAGAAAGAAAGTATGCTTAAGTGCTTTTGGAAGAAGAAAATAAAACGGGCAACACTATAAAGATATGAGATTATGCGAAATCCAAGAGGATTGGCAGAGTGTCGTAAGAAAAATCGAGCCACAACGAGATAAAAATAATCAAAGATAGGGTCCTGATTTTTGGATGCAAAGGAGGGGGGTGCTATATCTGGAAAAAGACCTCCTGCAACCTTTACGTGTAATTTCTTTTTTTGTATTTATCTATTATCAAACAATATGAACAATTAATTTACGTAATTATTAGAGATCAAATGGACCTTCTTGAATTTATGTAGCTTTTGTTTTCGTATGTTGTTCTCATATGTTATCAAACAATATGAGCACTTAATTTACATAGTTATTAGAGATTTGATGATTCGTACATTTTTGTTTTTCATGTTTTTCTGTGCTTAATTACCATAGAATCAAACTTATAAATTATTTCGTTATTGGAAAATATGCTATAATAACTTAAACCAAAAGATATATTCATGTTTCAATATTGTGATAGGAATAAAAAAATATTAACATGTGTATAATTAATTAATGTTCGTACATGTTTTGAATAACAAGTCTAATGAGCTAATGAATTATAGTTCATTGTTATAAAAAAGAATTTTGAGTTAAGGAGTTGATCTTAGTCTAGTTTGCTAATTTAAGCTAATCAAATAGATTACATTGTGAAAATAATAAATTAATAATTACAAAGTAAAAAGAAGGTGATTCGAATTTCCTACTCGTTTTTCTCTTATTGAATTGTATTTATTTAAATTTTTATTTGTTCAAAATTGTCAACCAACTTATATATCTTCTGTTATTAGGTGTTTACAACTTTATTACATTACTAAATTAATAACAATTTATGTAGAGATGCTTTTTATTTATCACTTTGTTAGTTAAAAAATTTGATACATTTGTCAGATATTTTTTATTTATCACTTTATTACTTAAACAATTTGATACATTTGTCAGCGTGCTGCCATACATAGAACTCTCACAACTCTTATCATTCCACTATTTGACACCGTCATCTCAACTATCAAATCAACTTCATGTCTGTATAAACTTGATTAATCTAATAGTTCTAAGTTGTTGTTATGTGGTCTACCCATAGGGACCTAATAGAGTATTCACCTTAATTATAAAGTTATAAGTCTGTTTTTTTTTTACTCACCTTTTGTTATTCACCTTATAAGTATTGAATTAAGATTTCGAAGGATTTTAATAGTTTTTATATATTAAATAAATATATAATCCTTCGATCTGGATTTCATGCATGCATAATATATAATCCTTCAAATCATTAGAAAACTTCGCCACTAGTGGAAGCACTCCTTGTATTGTTCTGATTGAGGTGTTTAAGCCTTTAAAGGCTATCAACTTTCAGTAGTTTGCATCAGGCCTTAAAACAAGATGGTAATATTACAAACTCATACTATTAATTGCATTCAAATCTAAACATCAAAACATGATTCTAGCGCACTATGTCTATGAACATCAGGTTTCGAGCTTTCTGTGAAGTAACCAACTTGATTTACAAAGGTGAAACACCGCTGTCGGAGATAGATGAGAATTATTCAAGCACTGGGAGAATCCTCCCTTAAAAGCTACCTATCATTGGAGAATAACTAAACAACTTAAATACTCGGGATTTTTTATTTATGTTTTTTAATTTTTTTTAAAACCAACCAATGAACCTACATTCAAAATTATATACTAAAATGTTTTATTATTTTTTTTAGATTTAATAAATCATATTACTGTCTTCCACGATTTGAAGGATGAATTTTTTGGATGCATTGCATCTGGAAGATGCAGTCATATAAAGTTTTTAACTTTTTTATTTTAACAATTAAATAATTTTTAAATAAATAAATAAATTTTTAAAAATAAAATTATATTAATAAAGTTAAAACAAAGTACGTTGAATTGAAAAAAAAAAGAGTAGATATCACACAACAAATAATGAACTGTAATCTTAACAAATCCCTTTTAATTTTGTAGATAAATTTATATTATTTTAATAATTCTATCATATTTTATAAATAAATCAACTTAATTCTATTTTATTATTATTATTATTATTATTATTATTATTATTATTATTATTATTATTATTATTATTA
>NC_021162.2:66609230-66613676 GCF_000331145.2 Cicer arietinum | reverse complement strand
ATAGTTGAATAGATGTGCTAACAAATAAATTTGATGTATTATTTTAACACCTCAGCAAATAAATTAACAACTTAAATTTATTTTGTTAACAATTTCTTTCTAATTTTTATCAATTTAATGTATTTTGTTAATCTTTTACTCTGTCGTATATTCGAAATGACACCTCCTACATTACTTCAGGTGATCGTAGGATGGTGATGTGACCTCCTAAAGATCATAAAAATATGACTTTTTAATATATAATTTTTAATATGGAGTATATTGATTATTAAAAAAAAATAAAGATATATAAATAAAAAATCCTAAATACTCCCTTCAACATCCCATGCTACTCAATGTGAAACTTTGACACTCCATAATACCCAAGTCTCTATCATAGCACCCCTTCTGAATTTCTGACAATTGCTTTCTGCGACATTTTACTCGCCTTTCTGGTCAACCCTTTCATAGATAACCATTAACCGTTTTCGAGGATTTGATTAACGATCAACTCGATACCGAATGATAAGTATTCAAGCACTTGAAGAACCCTCCTTTAAAAGCTAGTTATTAAAGAGAAGAATCAAACCACTTAAATACTCCACCGAGCATCTCATACCTCTTGTAGGACTCGAGCACCCCATAATACCCAACTCCCTATTAATAAAAAATTGCAACAAGACTTAATGGGTTCAACTCAACATACAATTCATGATGTAATGAAAATGGCAAAACATCAAGTACAACATTTTCTATTTTTTGCAGCTACAAAGAATTAGGAGAGAGACTTTCAACAAATAAAGCGCTTTTATACAAACAGATACGCCCTTCAAGAAAATAATACAACTACAACATTTTTTCTCATTACCTACAATTGTTTGCCTTTTGCTTATAGAGTTGTTTGTTATTTCTTCAACAATGTGAATTTCTGATAAATAAATCCATATACTGGAAGTAAGCCCTCCAACTGCTATCATCTCTTCGACCCTTTATGCTCCTTGCAATTGTTGCCTTGTACAGCAAAAACATCACCTAAATACATATGCTTTTAACTAAACTCTTTGTGCAAGCTTGAACAAGTATATTTTGTGCTTTATGCATAGCACTTGTCTTTACTATTATCATATTCTAAATCTGTATGCCAAAATTGAGCACTCCAAAATTCAATTATTTCTGATTTGTATGAATAGATGCCCGAATTCTTTTCCCTTTATGTTCATGGCACCTTTTTCTTCCTTTAACCGGTTGTCTTCTACAAGTGGACCCGTCATCCAAGATGATTCCACATATAATGGTTTTGGTGATACTCTCCTCAACATGACTATCAACCACTTTTTGAGGAGGGTCTTCTACATCATGGTTGACATTTTGGTACCTATAGGCATTACCTACAATGCTTTCTAATTCAGCCTTGGGTGCTCTACTTGCTTTGGCAGTAGACACATTTCTTCTCATTCCTTTGTGTTCAGGACACCTCACTCTTTTTTCAACTGGTGGCCTTTTACAAATAGAACCATCTGCCAACATTACTCCACAAATTTTAGCATTCTCGTGAGTGGCACCATCAGTGGTATCTTGAACTATTCTAGGGCGCGACCTGTTGAATTTGAACACACGAGATAGGAAATTATATCTGCCATTATCAGCTTCGTCTAATTTGTCATCTGTCAGAGGCAGCTTGCTCGATTTAATTGGTATCCCCACTTTCTTCTGAGTGAAGGGTAGAAGCAATTTGGCCACATCTGAAAATGTTGTAGTGCCTGAAGCAAAATTATTGAGCATTTCAAGAATATCGTTAGGCCGCCGTGTACCATTTTTGATAGTGTTCCATGCATAATCAAATGTACTAAGCAGCTGAGCTTCTGTACTCAGGGCTTCTCCAGTGTTTTGCATCTGTTCAACAAACAGTATTGCGCAAACAAACCATTTTAGTTAAAAAAACTGTACTTTAATATACCTATATTATGCAAGATCCAAATGTGCATGTGAACGGTCTTACATGCCAAATTTCATAAAATGCAAACACTTCACGTCAATGATAGATTTAGAGTTCCATCGGAGGCATTAGGTATAGGCTTAACTAGAAATTCTCATAATAGACTAGTGGTGAGCAAGAGATTGGTTGGTGCGAGTTATACGAGTCCCCAACGCATTCCTAAATTTTGATCGCGTCACTTTCTAGACCCTAACTTGTCTCTAGATCCCAACGGACTCGATGCACAACAAGTCAAAGTAAGACCAGACCCATTTAAGATGAGATCAATTTAGCCCAGAGAAGAACTGAAATAAAATTATAAAGTGACCGTTCAATTATGACTAAAATTAAATTAAATATTTTTAGCATTTTATCATATACTCAAACACAACCATTATACTAGTGCTTTACTTTAAGACTGCTACCTAAACTACATAGATTTCAGCTTGAATATTTTGTTTACAAAAGTCTAATCACCAACGAAATAGAACAGACAATTAGCGGCGAGTAAGAAATGGGTTTAAGGGGTTCTGCTCAACCCTAACCCATTTCTATATTTTGATCAGATCAATTATTTAGACCTCAACCATTCCCTAGACTGCAACCAGCCTGATGTTTTGCGAGTCAAATGGAACAGGGACGAGACGAGTCTTCAAATGTGCATTGGGAGCTTATGAACAATGGTGACCAAATTTTATCTATTTCTCCAAAACCTTTCTTTGAGTTATACCTTATACTATCATAAAATAATATGTAACCCCAGTCAAGAACTTTTTGAAATGAACCTAATATGCTGAAGTTAATAGTCATCTAGCTTAACTTCTGGAGCAATTAATACATGTTCAGTTGCAACCATCTGGATCTTAACAAACTAAAATAGAAAATGCAAATGAAAATATGTACTTACAGGAGCCCATCTATAAACAATAGGGAAGCCTTGTGAAAATATCTCCTGAAACAATGACCTTCCCATTTGAAGAGAAGAATCGTCTGACAAATAGCTATTACCCAAATGTGCTCCATTCCTGCCATAACACTGCAGTCTTGCTCTCACATTGTCAGCTTTTCCAAGGTAAACCACAATTATGCGACGAGGGTCAGCGGCAAGCTTGTAGATTTCACGCCCCAAGCCACTACGCGATACAGCTACTCCAAGCTCATACACTCCGGGACCCAATTTCTGAGGAAGGTTGTGAACCCTGTATCTGGTAGATCCTTCCTTTCCTTTGGAATAGTCTTCCCAATCAGAAGGACCAATAAGAATCTGAAAACAGTTTATAACATGAGCATCTGAACCAAGGTAAGAAGGTAACTACATTTGTACAGTTGGAAGAATTAGTTATAGCCATTCTGTTATGGCTTTAGCTATATAGTTAAAACTATTTAGCTTAGTTCTTACCTCTTACTTAACTTAACGATGATTTTATAAACTATGTTTCATGTAAAAGCTGTTCATTCAATTCATTTTTTATGATCAATTCAATGACTTAGAGATGAATTCTCTTAGTTAATCTCTCGTTCTTGAATTTTTTCGGTCTAACATACACACACCACACCCCCTTTCAAGCACTACCTCCCATCAAACAATCAATAACTTGTTCTTTTAAATCTAAATTAAAAGATTTGAAAAGTGGCACAGCAGAAAATTGTCTAGCTAGAAGGATAATTAACACCAACAATCATCACCAGAAGAATGAAGAATCATTGCATATTTTGTAAATACAAACCTCAATTTGCTACAAATTAGTATAACTAAGAAGCATTAACATAAAACACGTGACGCAATTAATAAGACATTCAATGGTAGTGTAGAATAGAGAGATATAGAGATAACTGATATGAACCTTCCAGTGGGAGAAGCTAGAATCGTGTTTTGTTCGGTCGCATTGCTCCCTCTTCAATCTATTGGTGACCATTATTCACTTGAGGCTTCTCAAGGATGTTAATTAGAGATGAGATTACCGTTTTTCACAGAGATGAGTGCCACACAGAGTTCCTTAACTTGTATTAGATTCTTCATTCAAAACCTGAAGCAAGTTGTCAATAGAAAAACTTGTGTATCTAGTGAGGATTTGTACTCAAAATCTTAGGTCAAAAAAGAGATTTTTTAAGAGGCTGCGAAGAGAGACAGGAAAATAAAAGTAATTCTGCAAGGTTCACCAACAACTGGTAATAACCATTGCAACCTATAATTAATATATCAAAGTGAAAGCATTATTATGGAATTCCAAAATTTGCAAATCGGAGAGCGTGAACAAACAACCACGAAGATATATATTTTTTAAATTGAAGATGGATTTAAAAGTTAGTATAAATAAAAATGCGACAGCTAGCAGAGTTTACCAACTTACTTCCGAATTGATGAGCAGAATTGAAAGAGTAGCAATGGCAGCAGTTAGTTACGAAAGAGAGAGACAAGTTTTGAATGGATGAACAGAAGTGGCACAATTCATAAATGGGAGGAGGGGTTTCAAGTTTCGATGGAGGCAGGA
>NC_021162.2:66589755-66605907 GCF_000331145.2 Cicer arietinum | reverse complement strand
GACTGTCATACTCAGTCCGAGGATCAGATCTGGCAGCAACATGTGATCTTCCATTTTTGACTTGTTTCAAGTTGCCTTTTGTTAACTTGACTTCTTTATGAATTAAAACGTGGAAGCCCATTAAATGTTCAGACTTTGACCTTTGCACATGTTTGATAGGTTGCTTTCACTTTTGCTGGCCTATCCTCTACATACTAGATCTAGCCATATTCACCTTTTTCTTTTGACCTTTTGACTCTTACTTTTGAATGCTTTGTTTATTCATGTTTGACATTGTCATGCATTTGAATAAACACATTTGTTCTGGTGAGAGATCAGATTGTCCAAATCTGGAGTTTTTCAACTTGCAGCCCATCCTCACGCTTGCAACAATTTTCACCCTCACGTGAGTTTTCCATCCTCAGGCCAAAATCACATTTTCCTTCTTTTTGCCTTAATGATTAATAACCTATTATCTTATATGAATACACTCAAGAACACATGTTAGTCATTAACCACAATCATAATCTCTTAAGTAATTTTGTTATCATTAAAATCATTTGAGAGATTTTGTCTCAACAAGAACTAGGGTTTGTTTTTGAATTGAGAAAGGAGTCTATTGAGAGAGTCTTATTAAATGAGTATCTTAAGTGTCACGTTAACATTTACCTAATATTTTATTAAAAAAGAAAAATAGCAAAAATAATTCACACAAAGTCCACATTTGATCCCTATCCACACTCACGTCACGTGCACAGCGAAATAGGAAAGGCGGCGATGGGATCATCAGAGGATTTTTCGGTGGTAGTATTGGCATCAGATCTCGCCGTCGATGCCCGACCTTTCCTTCTCCATGAACAACAACAGCAGCAGCAAGAAGAAGAGAGTTGGCACGATTGTTCTCAGTACCTCTCCCCCGACGAAGATTTCTCCGACCTCGAACTATTACAATTCATTACTCTCCAAGGCTCCGACAGAAACGGAATTCGTATTCTCCGCATCGTCGGCAAGTACTATCCCGGTACCTCTTCTCTCTCTTTCTTTGTTGATTCTTTTCTATACTCAAACATATACTAGCTAGTAGTTATCAAGTTCATATTGCTATATCGTAGATAAGATTCAGATTACAGTCGTTGTTTCAATAACTATTACTAGAAGCTGCATAATTACTTTGATTCAAAGATTTCAACAGAAGATTGTTACCTTGAACTAAAGTTTTTTTTTAAAAAACTATGAGCCACGGCATCGTATTTTTTTTATGGCTTCGCGACAGCCTTGAGGCTGCATCAGCCACATTTCACTGCGATTCTTTACAATATCAATGGTTGTGATGCGATAATCTGCAATTTAAAACCCTACATTAAACTAATTTTTTGGCATTGACCTTCACCTCTGTTTTTTCTTTCTTTTTCCATTTATGATAAAGTTGCACTAACTCACTAAGAGTTCATTTCACTGAACGAGCGATTGGCTTTAGGAAGGCCTTTTTTTTGCCTCATAATTTCCCATATCCTTTTGTTCAGAGTTGTTGAGGTGAGGCAAACATGGTTTAGAATCACAAATCTGATTTTGATCATTTTGTAGTGTTTGGGTGTTTTCAAGTGTTGAGAATCATGGTTGACAATCAAGAAAGAGAAAAATAATTAAAGAGAGAAATAAAACTTGAAATGATTATGTGAAGAAAATGTTATACAATTAAAGTATGACTCAAAGGACTGAGTTCATGTCTGTCTCTTATAAATCTTTGGGTTCCCATTTTACAGTGTTTAGATCAAACTGCACTACGTTACCATTTTCTCATACTAATATTATATGTAAATTACGTAAGTAAGTCTCACTCATCGTGGCTATTTCTGCCACCCTTCCCTCTCACCACCGCAAGTCTGCTACACCATCACTAAATATTATGTTTGCACATTTCTCTGTTTTTTTTTTCTTACTTGAGGTGTAATGCACTCTGGAAGGGAAAATTTAAAGTAAAGAACAGAACAGACCTTAGTTCAAATAATATAAGAAAGTGACGAGAAAGAAAATATAAACTTCTATCCAAATTATGTCTTTCCGAGAAGCTGTTCTTTATTACTTCTATCACTGAAGTTGTATACCTGCTTTGAAATGATATGCAGCAACAGTTGTGAGTGCAGAGCGGCTGAAGAGGTATGTCTTTCACAAAATATTTAGTGAGTTGCCAGATGGGCCATTTTGCATTGTTTACATGCACAGTACTGTTCAAAAGGAGGATAATTCTCCTGGGATAACCATATTGAGGTGGATTTATGAAGAACTTCCAGCTGATTTTAAGGACAGGCTTCAAACTATGTACTTCATCCACCCTGGGCTTCGTTCCCGGCTAGTCATAGCTACTCTTGGCAGGTTTTTCTTGAGTGGAGGGTAAGTCAGTCATTGTTTTCTTAGCAAAAATGTTTAGGACTGTCTTTTATTTTACAACCTATGTTTAGCAACAGATGAAATGACAAGGCTACAAATTACAATTGTGAACTTTTGTGACTTTGCTTCATCTGATTTTCATCAGTGTAAGTGCTTGATCAAATGTATAATTTTTTATGTTTAATAATTATTAATAGTTTTTGTTCTGTTTGTTTTGTTTTGTGTAGATTATATTGGAAGATCAAGTATGTAAGCCGCCTTCAGTACCTTTGGGATGATATAAAGAAAGGAGAGATTGAGATACCAGAATTCGTACGAAATCATGATGATATTTTGGAGAATAGGCCACTCACTGATTATGGAATTGAACCCGACCCCTTTCACTTGTCTGGGATGCCTTCAGTTGCATACTCATTTGGAAAATATGAAGAGAGATGGGCAGGAAGGGATCATGTCTCTAAGTATGAATATAACTGAAACATATTAGGAGTGCCACTTTTGTACAGAATAGCTAAGATGTTATATATTTGTATTGCATGCACTTATCTGCAAGATTCTCTATCCGTTGAATTAAAAACTTAACTGTATGTGAGTACATGTTTTACATGTCATGAAACATTTATTTAAGTACATTAATCTATGAAAGTTCAGAATGTATGTTATCATTTGACTATGCATCCTTGACCATTCCTTGTTCTCGTACATATACTTGTATGAATTGCTCCCCCAGGTATTAGCTGTATGCCGTGCATGATATCTGATATTAGTGCATGTGGTTTGGCAAGACACTTAAAATGCTTCTTCTTTAGGCTTGTATATGTCACCCGAATGACAGCCTTGTTATTCTTTTTCCTGAAATCAGTCTTTTAATGTTGCCAAAGCCAAAAGATGCTAAGTCTGCAACGGTTACTACAATCCTAATAGCAGAGCAATTTTAGAGCACAGACCCCCTTTTTGTGATGGCTAGTGTTAAGATAAGAAAGAAGGAAAAATTAGTGTCAATTAGGACAATTATTGGGGACGGGTTAGATAAATAAATAGCTGATGTCATGTTTGATGGGTTACTCTATATAATGGATAGTTGGATAATTATTGTAAAAGAAGAAATCCTTGGTGCAGGGGAAATCTTTAGCAGTATAGCTTTTGGAAGGCATTGAATTGGAAGTTCTACCCAAGTTAATGACATGTGTTTTTCTTATATCTCCAATTTTGAGATTGCAACGTTGGGACAAGGTTAGATTTTGGTGGTGGGGTGGGGGTGGTATTGCTAGGATATAACATAAAGGAAAAATATTTATGGTCAGTTAGGACACTTGGTTAATTAGAGGGGATTCATTAGTTAGATAGATAAATAGGGGATGTGCGGTTATGGAAGCTCGTCCTATGCATTGGATAGTTGTTGTGAAAGGAGAAATTCTTCATTATCTGTTGAGGTTCCAACAACACACTTGGTCTCTTTTTTCGTTATATCTTTTATTTCAATTTCTATGGGTTTGTGAGAGCTAGATTGAACAATTAAAAGATTTGGTTTACGGTGTACCATGTAGAATAAATAGGTTCACAACTTTTGCTATTGTTAGTTTTAGGCCTATTAAGCTAAGGTTTGTAAATTAACATTAATACAAACACTAAGAAAAACCACAGATATTGCTGGTTTACACGTCTAAAACCTTTTTAGGGTAAAGATGTCAGTCGCAATCAGCATTCCATAACTTGAGAGTTGAAACTAGCCCATTAATTTTCTATGGTTATTCATGATCTTGTGATGTCTGGATCATATTATTCACTCTGATTTCAGTTTTTCCCTCTAAATCAGAGGCCCGGAGCAATAAAAAAAAACTATAAAGCAGCTAGTTTTATAACAAAAATACGATAATAAGTAAATAGAAGAGTTTATATTACAACAACAAAATTATATTAATTAAAAATATAGTCAGATTCAGTAAGTAATACAGTTCACTCCTGGTCAAAGCCATTAATATGGAAAGCAGCAGTAAAGTAATTGCTAATATGCTAATATGAATCCCTCTCCTGCATGCGATAGTTGTAGTTTAGCAGCATTCTTCGCAAAGCCAGCAGCAGCACAGAGCAAAGAGGCTGCATCATCAATAAAAGATATTAGTGGCTATGCGAATAATTACTCTGACCCAAGTCATTCACTAGTATTCTAGTAAATATATATTGTGGTGTGAGTAGAAGCTTTCAATTAAAGATTTATTGAATATGTGATTGGTTCATTTTTAGCTAAACAGTTATTGTACATATACATTTTTCCTTCAGATGCTTACCATCCCTCAATGAAGCCCCTCTCTCCTTTCTTCTTAGAACTAAAGAACAGCTTTCTTTTTGTGAGGGGATCCTGGCCAGTTGGGTATCCTGAAATGAAATCATGGAACAATGAAAAATGAGTTTTTTATGATATTCAAATTTCAGACTAACTAGGTTGTGTTTGTAGCTTGTGCTTGCATGTTTGTGTTGTGCATGAGAGAGATGCATATAAGGCAACCTGGTGGTGGCTGGTTTCTCTGGGTCTCTGGCTTCTGCATTTTGGAGAATGAAAAAGTGAGTTGTGTAAAGGTGGCTGATTGCACTTGTATCAAGGTATGTGTATGTGCTGAATTATACTGTCATGTTAATCTTCTAGCTCTCAATATATATATATATACACACAACATGGATTGACCCCATATAAAAATAAATATGGGGTAAAGTAGATTTTGCAATGTTTTGCATAATCATAGAATACCCCGTTTCACATTTTCTCTTATGGTTAGTATTCCCTTGTGAATATGCTTTTCTTGAAACTACAGCATAAAAAAGTCATTTTTTTACTAAAAATGAAAAAAAGAATACTTTTATCTTTTGGAGTTCGATTGGCTATTTCATTCACAAGGCTTTTTTTGAACTTAACTTAGCTGAGTGATTATTCTTTTTATACGTTTCTTAAAATGCCACTTTCTACTTAAATTCATTATGTGGAAGCTTTTGTTGAAGCATCTCAATTTTCTCAGTTTTTGGGTTCATACTTAGATTCCTTCTTGAAAAAAAAAGTAGAGAAGCATGTTGATATTAAATTGAAAGGTGACTAGGATTTTTCATCTAATAAATTAGGAAGCAAAATAAAACAGCACATTGTATTATTCTTCTTTTTGTTACCGTGAATTTGGATCCTTTGCTTAACCCAAGTGACAGCAAAAAGCAGTCACAGAAGAATAAAGGTACCAAAAACAAGGGCCTAATAGAGAGATATTGGTTTAATTTGTCAAACAATTCATACTTATTATTTGAGTATCAAACCCACTTTGATGGGTAATCAACTCTTCTGAAGAATATATTCCACACATCTGTTGAGAATAATTTTTACTTTTATAATAGAATTTTCCTTGGGTATAATAAGATAATAATTAAGCCAAGGTGTTTGGATTAAATTGGTGGAGCTGTTTTGTGGAGGGGCCAATTCAGATGGAACAGATATTAGCACAATGTAACACTATCTGCAGTGAAGATTTTAATGCACACGTCCACAAATCCATTTCCTACAAATTTCATGCTATGTTGGACTATATGATCCTGCTCTTAGTCTAATTATATGACACCTGAAACTGACATAATTGTGATATTAGCAAAAGTGAGATAGGCCCAACTGAAACTGTAGGACATATAATTTATGGTAATAAATTAATAGTAATAATAAATTTGATATTTAATTTCGAAAGTTTTAGTCATTTTAAAAAAAAAAATGAAAGTTTCGAAATTTCTGAATTTTTCGAAATGGAATTACTTCGAATGTTTGAAATTTTCGAAGTATATGTGCATTGAAAGTTTCAAATTCATCCAAACTTTCGAAGTTTTCTGGAAAAAATACACTTCGAAAATTTCATATTCATCCAAAGTTTCGAAATTTTTATAATATTTCATTTTGAAAGTTTGGTATTTTTCAAAAGTTTTGAAATTAGTAATTTTTTCTGCATAATTACATTTCGAAAGTTTCCAATTTTACAAAACATTCGAAAGTTGGGGTGGAAAACTGAAATGGAAATTTTTTCCATAATTTTATATAAATTAAATAAGGGTAAAATAGTCTTTAAAAAAATTAGAGGGGTGCGTGGTACAAAACCTAAATATTAATCATTTGAGTCGATTTTATGAAATTGAGATAGACCCAACTGAAACCGTAAGACATGACTACAAATATTAATCATTTGAGGGGAGTAGGATGACATGGTAGCTTCTTCATGCTAATTAGATTTCAAGCATTAATAGTACTCAATATTATATGGTGCAGAAGAGGATGTGGTTGATTTAGAAGTGAGCAAGATTCATGCTAGTAGCTATGATCAAGTACAGCGAAACGAGAAAAATAAGCAGAGAGTGCTTGATTTTAATAAATAATCCATTCAAAAAGAAAAATAAATCAATTGAAATGTTAATGTATTTATCTAAATTTTTAAATTTGATACGTCAACTTTTCAAATATCTATTTTGCTTATATTTCATTTATGAAAGAATAAGTTAAGTTTTAAGTTTCATCTTATACATCAAACCCGGTTCAATTTGAATATGCACTTTCTAAAAATTTGATGAAATGCAATCGAAATACTTTTAGATGGGATCAAAAGTTAAAAAAAAAAAAAAAAAAAAAAAAAAAAAAAAAAAGGGTCACATCAGAGTAATTGGAAAAACTGGAGGTGTTACTAGCACTGCCCAGCAAACCATCCATAAGCCCTTGAATATTCTAGCGGCTCTTGTATACTGGCCTGGCCAGTTTTGAATATTTATCCTCCTACTTCATTTATTCTAAAAGTTATCTAAATTTTATTCTTTTTTTTTTACCAATTTTAACCCTCATAGGATTATCAATTTGGATGAATTTTTTTCCAGATTTTTTACACCTTTGACTTAGATCAGTAGTGTAAAAAATTATTAAATTAACATTTTACATTTTTAGATTGATCAATTTAAAAATGGTATAATTCATAAAAATTACAAGTTAATATTTACACCTCTAAATTCAATTTAGACCAACTCCGTCTGAATTAGTTAATCCAAAGAGGATTAAAATAAGAAGAAAATAAAATAAAAATTGGGGGGAGTTTTTAGAATGTAAGGGGGTGGGAGGAGAAACTCCCTTTTGTTTTACTTGTTTTTTATTCACTATTGTATTTTTGTATTGCAATTGGGCTCAGAGAAAGCAAAATGTGGGCAATAAATAAGTGAGCCGAATATCCTAGTGTATTATTTTAGTGTTTTCCTCTTTTTAACAACACAAAAATAAAATAAGAATCCAATTAAGGAAGACAAATATCGAATCCAATTGTTTATATGCTCGGGAGGAAATTGGCTGATGACAGTAAATTCTGAATCATCAAAATAAAAAATATGTAATGTCAATTTCTGTTAATAACATTGGATGAAAACAAATATAAATATTTTGTATTTGTAATTGTAAGTAAAATTTTCTCTACTTTCGACTAAACATCATCCCATCACACTAAATTTTTATTATAAAAAATAAAAACTTCCTTCCATTGATAAGTATAACCTCTTTTCGTTTTACAAGCTAAGGCTATTTCTCCAAATTGTTTCCCTCTTTAACGAGACAGAAGAGTTATTCTTTTACCTTTTGGATATTAGGGCTTTCGATGTATAGCACAACACGGGCATGTCGATGAGTAGTCATCACTTTCCTTATTTTCATATCCATATATTGGTAAGCAAGCTCATCTTAAGTTTTGTTAATTGTATAAAGTGTATCCACGAAATTTGCTCATTAATAATTTTTACCTAAGAACTTGCCAACTTTAATATAGTCTTTTCTCTCCATCATATTTTTTTTCATGCACAGGATTGAAACCTAAGACTTTAAACTGACAAAATGTTGGTGTTTTGGTAATTAAGAAAATTAAAAGTAATATTTAAAAAACAAAACTGTTCCTTTGGTCCTATATACAAATGAAATTGATTATTTTTGTTTTTATTTTGAGATACAGAGTATATATAAAAAAATATATATATTCAAGTTTCTATCGTAAGCATATATACTTATACTGTGCAATATTTCATTGAAGTGACTCATGACTTTTAGTTAAATTTTCTCTTTCAACTAATATTTTTTCATTGACAAGATTTGGATTTAATATTTTGTTTAAGAGATTCAAAACTCAGTTCAACTCAAACCAATGCAGTTAATTATAATTTATATAAGACGTAAATGTTAGATATGCAAGGCAGTATTTTTTTTTTTTATAAATATTAAGAGGTTTGTAGGACAATGATATTAAAGAAATTTGGTACTTTTATTTACTAGAAAGAAGCATGCAGCTAAGACCCCGGGCTATGTATAAAAACCTTCAAGCATGAAATTAATATTATAGAGTATCCCCTAGAATCTTCCCTAACCAACATCCACTGAATTTAGACAGAACCATATAGTAATAATTAAGGAAATGATTAACAATATAATAGGCTTTCAGCTATAAGTTTATATTTTATTTTTGTCTAAGGAGACCTAAAAAAGGCAAGGGGGACAAGAAGAGGATTATATGGAAGGTGATAGTGCCAATTTTTTAACTTGACATATGTGGTCACACTCATTGTTGCATTCATGCAAGACAACCATTCAAATTGTCCACAACCACATGATTTTTATTAGAATAATAAATAATTAAAGCCCAAAACAAATTGCCAATGAATTGCTCCAAAAGCCTACAATAATAATCTACATAATGTTAGAAAGAAAAATCCATAATATATATATTAGGTGGAAACAGAAGAAAATGGACAGCGCATATATACACAATATACTTATAGACATATCCAAACAAACCATTAGAAAAAAAAATCAACATATTTTTCATTGATGGAGTTTGTTTTCTCTTCAAATTGATTAATTAAAAGTTTAGATTTTCAATTGTTAAATTGTAAAATCTCACTATTTTAATCTCACTAAAAAAATGAAAAATCTTATAAAAAATTTCATATATTATTACTCACTACCAAACATTATTATTAAATTTTAATATTTTTGAGATGATCTACGCTTGAAGACAGAATTTTTATATATCGTATAAATTTATTAGCGATACTTATCACTTATAAAAAGAAAAAAAGAAAATAACCTTTCATAATCACATAAAAGAGGATAATAGTTATAAAAATAAAAATAATTGATGGTTAAGAGTTGAAAAAGTGGGAGGTGGGACAAGATGAATTGAAATAATAAAAGGAACACAATAATAGGCCGTGATATTAGCTTCGGATCAGTAAATACAAATTAAAGAGTTGACAGGTGAAGGATGATTTCTCAAAATAAAATATTGACCTATGTCTCCTCCATGCATTCTTCCTTTCATTCCAAAGAAGAAAAACAAATATTTAAATTATAAAAAAATTCAACTGATAATTAGATTCTCCTTGTCCCTTATCCCATTCTCCTATGAAACCGCACTTCAAATGGTGACCATTTGATATGCCTAAAATTTGTATGTGATCTGCTACTCCTTACATTCATATTTGTCTCACCAAAGTGTCTATTAGCTGTAAAATCATAAAAAAAAAAACAAATCAACTTTGATATAGCATAGTATGCTTATTCTAACTTCAAATTAAACAAAAAAAAAAAAAAAAAAAAAAAAAAAAAATGCAGCAAGGACTATCAGTGATTAGTTACCACTATATATCATCTGACAAAAAAAAAAAAGTTTTTTTTTTATGCTCCACCAAAAACTCATCCAGTACTTTCCATGATGAAGCACTTAATTTTCTTCAACAACAAAACAAACCTACTTCTCCTTCATCCATTGCAATTGAAATAACTTTCGAAATTATATTATATTAATTAGTGATATGATCTGTTTGAAAATATTAATTTTTAGGTAGCTTACTCTTACAAGTAATTAAATTAATTAGTAGTCATGAGAGTGATGATGATGATGATACATGGAGGAGTTGATAGCTTCCCTTTGACTATTATGGTTGTTATCATCATCACCAGAATCCATCCTCGAACTGATTTGATTAGCACCAAGGTTAAGATAAACCAACCTTGAATCCAAGTTAAGGTTATTATTAATATTGTTGTTGTGGCTATGATCTTCATTCATATGAGGATACATAGTTGTTCCTGAAGAAGAAGTTGCATTATTGTTGTTAGCATTATTATTCCCATCTTCTCTTGACATAACAAGTGCTGCAGATTGAACAAGCTCCAAACACAACCTTAGTTTGTTTGGTTCTATGTGAGTTAATCCAGGGACAGCACCTTTGAACAGAAAATCTGAAGTTAGGGTTCTTAGAATATCCAATGGCGTAACACCATCAACCGTTCTTACATTCGGGTCGGCATGGTGGTCAAGAAGCACGGCAACCATGTCCGGGGACACCATCTCGGCGGCAATGTGGAGCGGAGTTTTACCGGTTGGACCAGCCGGGAAGTTCACATCGGCTGCACCGAGTTCCAATAAAGCTTTGACCACTTCTCTACTACAATTCTCTACGGCATAAGGTAATGCTAATGCTTCGTCGAGATTAAGGCCTTCTCCCATTACCATGAGTTTGACGAGTTCGACATCCGAGGAGTCGAGGGCTCGTCTCATTCGGCGGATTTTTTGGTCTTCTAGGTCGGCTGCGGCAGTGAGGTCGTGGGGGTGACGACGATGGTGTGCATTTAAAGAGCGACGTGATAAAGAGGATTTCATACGAAGCTCTTCTATTTTGGCTATGATGTCAATAGGGAGGTGTTTTGCTAGTACTTCTGGAGGTAGGCCTGATTTTGCTACCAGGTGGGAACATGTGCTCCATAATTGCTGCATGTCTTGTTTTCTTGATGCTAGTAACACTTTCATTACATCTTCAATTGAAGCTTTTTCTACCATGTTAGCTAGTTGTTTCTATTGTCACAAACAAAATATAGTGAGTAACAGATATATTAATAGTAGGGTTGATGCACTTTCAATTGCTGTCCCTCGTCTTGTATAAATGTCAAACATCATAGTTCAGATTGCAATTGCATACATTATTTTTTAAATCTTTATTTCATGTAAGGAGAAAAAGTATGAGATATTTTTAAAAATCTTAATTTCATGCAAGGGAATAAAAAGGAAGAGCAGAAAATGGATGGGATGTTTTGATAAATGAAAGAGAGAGAGTTAGAATGAATATATTGTTATGTTTAACACCAAATGAGGAAAGTTAGTGTGTTTGAGAAAGATTTGGTGCACTCACTAAGTGGAAATCGAAGACAAGACTGAAAATATTTATGATCTAAATTTAGAAACTCTAGAGTGTGCATCGTTGTGGGTGGAAGAACACCAAATCGAGAAAACTGTCATGTCTGTTTTTACTCTAATTTTCAATACACGATTAAATCAAAGTTTTAATCCACGAAACATACACTCATTTTGTTTTTCTACATTCTATTTCTATCTCTTTTAGGCTACTCTCTTTATTACTTTATATCACAAAAATTATCATAATTAAATAAAATAAAAAATAAACTCTCATATGTGCTGATCCGAGTAAAAAAATAATGAAAGAAATTAATGTGAGATTAGTGTATCTGTGTTTACGGTGATAAATAAATAATTAATGAAGTGGAAGCAACAAGTGAATGTGAAGTGGAAGATGAGATTTAGACAGCAGAAATAAATGAGAAACAAAAAAACAAAAACACAGTTCAGTTCCTGACAAGAGACGACACTAGAATAGAAGAAGAACAAACAAAGTTCCTCTATTGAACGATTTGATAGACCAAAATTCCGATCAAGACCAAAATTTGATTCTAACCAACTTGATAAAAAATAAAAATGAAAAAAAGTAATTCCCAGCTCCCAAAAAGAAGTATGAATTGTGGAAAAGAAAACATATGAGTGGTGAGAGAAATGAGAAATCGAGAAACATAAGAAAGAAAAAAAGAGAAAGATGATGGTGATAGTCGAGTTGAAGAAAAACCTGAGTGAGCAATGCGAGCTGTTCAACACCAAAATATCTAGCGGCGGAGAGAGTATCAAGAGCAAGATCAACGGCTGATGTACAATGCGTATGCCAACAAGCACGTTCACCACAATTAGGCCTAGCTTCATGTTTCTGAGGCACAATACAAACTTGTCCACTATAGAGAAACTGAAGCATCAACAAGAAAACTTCATAACCTACCGAGTTAACAGGTATAACACCCGACCTGGTTGATCCAACCGAGTTAACTCTGTTTCCTGATGATGGGTCTAGTACTCCTGAGGCTGGCTCTGGCCCACAAAAGAATTTCCTGAAGAACATACTTCTTGCTGCTAATATGCATCTATGCGCGTGTACTAAACGCCCTTCCACGCTGAATACCACGTCGCTGAAGGCTTGTCCATTTATTAGAAGGTTTAAGTAATCTAAAGACAGAGATCTTAGTGACTCTTCCATTGACATCTTTTAGGGTTGATGCTTCTTATTATTATTATTATTATTATTCAATCAAAAGAGAGAGAGATGTTTGGGTTCATATGTTTTTGTTGATGATGATGGAAAGGTTACTGTGATAGCTTTTCTAAGATTCTTATATGGAGAGGGAAGGGTATACTTGTGGGGATTGCAAATTTTGATTGATAGATATTTTCAAGAGAGAGAAAGAAAGAGGTTGAAATTTGGGTGGCTGTTCTGGGCGGCTAGGGGGTTTAAAAATAATTTTAATTATTACTAAATCTTTATTTCTTCTGTTCTTTTTGTATGCTTTTTGTTTGTATTTGTGTCAAAATACACCTCCTTCATTTCTACAATTTCAAACCTTATTATACAAGAGCAGGATTCAAAGTTAGATATGTGTGGGGTCATGAGTTATCATTATATGCTTATTCATACTATTATCATTACTGTATGTTTCAAAATTATTTTAAATTTTCATAGTAATAAACAATTTTATTTTCAAATGTAAATTAATAATAGTCTTCATCTTTATTAATTTTATAAAAGAAACTAAATATATCTTTTAAATTTTAATTTGTCAACATCTTGACAGTAAAGATGTGATGAACTATTAAATTATGCTTATAAAAAATGTCATATTATTTATACAATAATTTAAAAATGATTTTTTTTAAGAAAATAATAATTAAATTTACCGCATAGATCACTTATACATATTTTAGAAAATGTAAAAAAAAAAAAATAACAAAGCACACATTTATTAGTTTCATAAAATTAAAAGGTTGACGGGATATATTTTGGCAAACTTACATTTCTAACACTAACCTTTAATTACTTTTATTTTTTTGTGAATACTGTTACTAATTCTTCCTTTTGTCTTCATTATAACACTTGTTTTAAACATAAGGTAGGCAAAGAAAGATGCAGCGCACGTACGTGACAAGACCAGTGCTGCTAAAAGTACTATAGATTAAATCACACATAGATTTACTTATGGATTACTCCATCTATTTCATATTTACAAGTGCTACTTTGAATTTTTTACATGAATTAAGAAAAAGTACTAAATAAATAAACAACATAACCATTTTATGAAAATAATGTAATTATTAATTTAGTTCTTTTTAACAATTAATTTAGGTTTTAATTAATGTTATACACATATAATGAAATACAATATATAACTTAATGTTACGTAATATTATTATTTTTTATCTATTTTATAATTAAATTTCACATCAACATGTATATATTTTTAAAAATTAGTTTATATTATTGTTGATTTGGTTAAAGTGAATATATGTCCGATCAAAATCAAAGAGATATAACATTTATAAAATGAGATAAATTTAAAGGGTTCATATTATTATATGTTTGAAAATAAAAGGTCATGTTTGTTGAATTTTAAAATTTAAGAATTAAAATTACATTTTACGGTAATTTTACTTTAAACCTAGGAAGTCAGCATATATATTTTCAATTGAGTAAAAGTATGTTAGATGAGGAAAGAAGTCTCTCATGATATTACCGAACTAGGTACAATTCTTGTTAAATGTAGAATATTTTAAAATATTATTTATAACAATTTTTATGTGAAGTTTGTTAAGAGATAAATTAATATGTTGTTTTTATTTTTAATGTCCATTTTCTTATTTTTATTGATATTGAATCTTGTTTCGATTTTCCTATTTTAAATGAGTTAAAAAAGATGGAGTAACACCTAGTGAGTTGCTATATATCGGTGAACATTTTATAAAATTGGATAGTGCATGTTGTTTTGGCCCATGTGATTATAGTATTGGAATGTGGTGGTCGAGCCTGTTTTTTGTTTTTATTGAAATTAAAATGCGAAAAAGAAGAAGACGATGAATTTAGTTGAATTAATTAAAATAAAATAAAAAAGAAAGCATGTGAAGAAGAGAAAATCCAATGGATTGACAGCACAACCCACTGACTGACGGTCTTATGATTTCAAAGACTCCATCCAGACTTGACATTTGAATTGTCTTTTCAAAATCTCTCTCTCTCTCTCTCTTCAGACTGAATACACGGTTGGAACTGCATTTCAATTTTTAGCAGCTTTTACTTTTGCATACGTACTACTACTACTACTTAGTTCATGATCAAGTATTTTAACCACGCACATAAAAACATTATCGACAAATCATTCATCATTAAGATTTAATTAGAATTCACCTTTTGAAAGAAGAAATTTGTTTTAACTTTTTTAAACAGAAAATATCAAACTAACGCTTCATATAGTCATACTACGGCTTCGTGTCGGAGGGAGTAAGTATTTTCAATTTTCTATTTTTTACTAGTTCTTTAAGTCTGCCACGTAAGCAATATCAAATATATGTTTTATTTTTTGTGAGAACCACTCACTGTCGATTTCTTCTGACAGGTTTCATGCTCGATGTTTTTTTTTTTTTTTTGTTTATTATAGTTAAACAAATTATGCATCTTCCTTAATTTTCTACTTTATCATTGACAATTGACAGAGACAGATACATAACATAACAAACTTGAAAGTGGAAAGAACAGATCGAGGGGGTTTAATTGGTGGTCAAGTATTGGAAAATTTTGCACAGTGCAACGCTCAAAGCGTGACAAATGAAAATGATGCAAGGTTCTAATTTTAAGGTTGAGTGTACCACATTAGACGCATCTTGTGTCTGCTTTACCAAAACCAACATAAGTTCGACCACATGGCCTAATTTCCTCTTTATATATTAGCCAAAATAAATATATTATACAAATAAAAGAACCAAAGAGATACTCCTATCATAGGCGTATCGTGAATAACAAAATTTGGTTTTAGCTTATAAAAATCTATACCACGTTTTCAATTTAATTTACTTTACTAAATAGTTTTTACTTTTAATTATATTTAAGTATGTGGTTTAAGGTTTTTACATGCATATTACAAAGTATAATAATTAGAAGAAAAAATATATTATTTTATTAAATTATACATCTTGACTATTAATAGGTATTTTACTATTATTAATATAAAATATAATAATATTTTAGAAGTTATATATATATATATAGTAATTATTAAATTTTAATATGAAAACAAAAATAATTAAAATTGTATTAAAAATTATAAATAATATTTATTAAAATAATTTTTTTTATTAAAGTATATTACTTAGCGGATGTATTTTTATAAGGATCAAAATTGAAATATTATAAACATGTAAGAGACCAAAATATTAAACTAGTAATTGTGCTGCACTAAAGTGCTATACATAATACATGGCCTAGTTCTTCTTCACGTGCGTGCTTCAATCATGCTCATGACATTGAAATTTTGATGGTTCCTTTCATTCGTTGATTGTGGTTGTGTTCAATAGATCCACGATTTATAACTCT
>NC_021162.2:66507511-66589676 GCF_000331145.2 Cicer arietinum | reverse complement strand
CTCGCAAGTTTTGTGATAAATGATTTATTTGTAAAAAATATTTTGAAATAAAATAATCTTTTCATAATATGATTTAGGTTAATTATTTTTTCAATTGTAATATTTAATTGATATTAGATTTACCAGTTTTAATTAAATATTTTTACCGTATAATAATAATAATAGTGATTGTACCGATATTTAATAAGATATTTAGTAACATATTATTATTTCTTTTTTATTTATTTATAAGAAATAATCAATTATATTACTCATTGCCACACATATAAAGTAATTTTTATTATGACTTTCAAAGCATTATAGCCTATTAGCTACAGATATATAGCTATATAGGTGTATGAGAAGAGATAAGTTGGGAAATTTCATCAGAGGCATTGCATAAAGGAGATGGCCCTTCGACCTTTTTGTCTATTGACTAGTCCCTTCAAGGCAATTTATCATTTTTCTTTACCTGAAATACTGTTTGTGCCAATTAAACTTTTTCATAAACGATGTAACCCATCATTTAATCTGCAAGAGATAGAGTGCAGCATATAGTAAATTAATAAATTAAATATGTTTAAGATTTTTGTAGACCTGTTAGAAAATGTAATAATTATAAAAAATAGAGAACTTTTTTTAACAAATTATATATTTTAATAATTGTAAATTTTTAATATTATCAATATAAGTATAATAATATTACTTACATTATATAAAAAATAATTATTAAAAATAATATAAAAAATAAATTATTAAAATTATATTAAAAATTAAAAATAATATTTATTTTCAAATAAATTTTAATTACAAAAATGATATTTATTGGAAGACATAAAATAATATTAAAGTAAGTATTTGATTTTAAGGTAAAATCGACCAAAAAATTTTTGTACCCCAAACAAAATTATATTCCAAAATAATACTTTTGCTGATTATATATATCATAATACTGATTTTTGTTAAGCATAAGAAATCGATTTTTGAGGTCCCATTTCTTACTGGTTTCATTTTTTTTCTTTCTTTGAGGTGGGAAATCAGGTTGGTGGTCACCGATTTCTCACCTTTACCTTGTTTCTAAAACAAAATTATTATTTGTTTAATTGATTATTGTTTTAATTAATGATTTGTTAATTTAATTTATTTAATTAATTATATAATTGAATAAATTATATTTTTTTTGGATACTAAGTTCAATAATTTTTTAGTTAATTTTTTTAATAACTAATGATATAATTGAACATCATAAATCTAATAACAATTGATCAAAAATTATAAATACAAATTAAAGATACAACAGAGGTGAAAAAAAAAGTGGCATAGATTTAATAACAAGTTAATTTCCCTTAATAATATTAGTACAATAATAATATTTTTTTATGTTTCTTATTCTAACACAAATCACATTTTTTTAGGTGTCTACTCCTTTTTCTTTATCGTCCATTTCAGTATAAACACAAGTAGATTGCAGAGGTCCATACTATAATGCATGAAATTCGCCACAATCACATCATCATTTGTTGAGGTCTACTTTGAATGTCCTTACAAGTCGACCACTCGGTGGGTGCATCAACTCATGGGAGTTTGATATTGTTCATTCTATCTCAAGGTTTTCCACGACTTTATCTCAGTAAATCAAACTACATGCCTTCATTGCTTGGGCTTGACTTCTTATTTTTACGAATATGTCAGTCATCTTGTAATAGGTTGCCTGCACAAACAAATTCACTAGAAGATTATGCATCCCCTTCAATATGTTGATGACACACACAACAAGGTTAGCTGTCAAATGCTCCCAACATCTACCTTCATCACCTACTTGTGGTCATTGTTACTTTGGAGTATTGTTGACCCATTTTGCAACATTTTCATTCCAATTACTGAATTTGACTCATGTAGTATCTGATGCTTGGTTGAGTCATAGAGTATGTTGAAGGAACAAAAGTTAATGTTGTTAAGGAAAAAATCAAAACAAAAATATGTGTGACTATACATAAAAAAATACTAACCCATTTTGGTTATAAATTTTCTCATTTATGCATTATTGAAAATCCCTCATGAAGTATTGTGATATGTGTCAAATACATAGACATGATGCCAATTGTTGTTTGGACGTCTGACAACACTTTTGGTTGACTTATGTCATCTGAAGTCAAGCAGAGGTCGGATTGAGGTATGACCTACATCCGCAAGCATTGGAGGAAGAGTAAGCATACATCAGTTTAGAGTCATCAAAATGGACTAACTTGAATGGGTCAGCCCAGTAAAACATATGGCTTAACCCCTACAATTTAAAGCCTAAATTTTAATAGAGAATTTTAACCTAATCCTAAAAAGCTGATATTGAATATAGTGGATAAGTTCATCTAGTTTGATATTTTTCTTTACTTTCAACAAGGATGAATTGATGTATGCAAACACAACATGCTCATTGTTATACACTTGGACAAAAAACTCTATTTGAACCATAATGATGGTAGGATTTTGTAGAAGAGTTTTAAATGTAAAATTAATGTAATCGAAAAATATATTTTTGAATGCCCAATTTTATTTTCCATTTCAATATTTAGTATCATTAATGAATTAAATAACTAATTATTTAATTCAATTTTAGAATAATTATTTAATTAAATCTTAGTTTAATTAATTAAACAATTAAATAAAATAACTTAGTTTAAATTTATAATTCATTTTTCATTTTTTTATAAAAATGGGGAGGTGAGAAATTGATACCCAAAACGATTTTCCACCTTAATATAAAAATAACAAAACAAGTGAGAATTGGGTACCCAAACCGATTTCTCATTTAGAAACATAATGTGGAAAGTATAAATTTTGCCAATAAAATCAATTGACATACTTGGTAAGAGCATCTACAATGGGTGCGTCCCGTAATAAACACCGGCACATTAAAACAAGTCATTTGTTCGTGTAGAACACATTAAACACTCAAGTTAGAGAATTATATGCTCCAAGCGTCAATTGAAAATAGCTTTCTTTAAAATGATTGAATAGTAAAAATTTAGATTGAACGGTGATTTTTACATTCGAATTATTTATTCAACTTACTTTTACACTGCTATATCAAAACACACTAAATTCAATTTATCCTTTGAATTGTTTAAGACTATTTTAAAAATAATTTTTACAGCATTTTTTTTGTTATAATATTCTTTTAAAAGAATTTTGAAAATAAAATTTCATATAAAAAATGGATTTAAATAGTTTATCTTAAAATGTTATTTTAAATAATTCATCTATTTGCTATAACTTTTATTTGAATAATGAAATTTCAGAAAATGATTAAAATAAAAAGTTATTTTAAAAAATTCTTTATACAAATAATTGTCGAAAGATATATTTTTTAAAAAATATAATTATTATTATGTTACAATATTTAATAACAAATATCTAGATTATTGAATATTAAAATTATTTTGTAATCAATAACAAATAAATTTAAAACAACTTATACTATTTTTAAATAAATCTTCATAAAATTAATTTTAAAATATAAAGTCAAAAATATTTTTTAAAAATATTAACAAACAAAACTCGGTATATTTTTGACCGCACTACCAAACATCCAAACATATACTAAGACAAAGTAAATAAAGTTTGGTCGATCTATCGTAAATAAAACGTGACATGAAATTGAAGTTTGAAATTTGTACGGCAATGCTTTAGTACAATAAAGAGAGACTTTGAAAATAATTATGAGTAAATTTGAATCGAACCTTTATGGGACGGTAGATGTTTAAATTCATGGTATGATAAAGAAAATGATGTACTAGTAGTAACTTTAAAGATATCATTGGGTAGCATAGGTAACAAATTAATCTTGTAGCTAGGAAGTGTTTAATTTCTGTTGTTACACTGTAGAGGTCAAGGTAGCATGAATGAAATAAACAGTGAGCTATCATTGTCTTTTGAATGAATTGGGGATTTGATTTTTCCTATGATGGAAACTTGTCTTGTTGCGCCGCTTGCTGTCCAATTTAATTTCCATTTCCTCTAAGCTGGCTAACTTGCCTAATTTAGTAGACAAAATTTCAATATCACTATTTTTTAGACCAATTCCATGCAAAATAAATGGATTCAATATATTTTTGCTTCTAGTACTTTCTCCTCTAAGTTAAGGGACAAAGGGAATTGGTAATACAGGTAGATGGTCTAACTATATGTGTGTTTGGATGGTTAACAATGATGGGATTCATCTACTTCACCTTTGACTATATGATTCACAGGTGTTCTCCATTACATTTGTTTCTTTTTCTTTGTCCCCTTTATCAATAGAGTAATTATACTATACAAAAATAAAATTGATCACTAATTCAATTTTGTCTATTCTTCTTCAACGAAGATGTATCAAATTATACTCAAATAAATATATTAATAGTTAATTAACTCAATAATATCTTATGACATATTATAGTTACTTAGTTCATCATATGACCGTGTATATGAAATGAATCACTTATCCACTCTATGACATATTTTGACTTAATTTTGTTAACAATAATAATAATAATAATAATAATAATAATAATAATAATAATAATAATAATAATAATAATAATAATAATAATAATAGTTTTATTTGTAAACCAAATTTACCGGGTCATCAAACCCTATATTTTAGTTGTTGTATGAAAATCGAACTATAATTTGTCATCCAAGTTTGTTGTAAAAAAAAAAAGCATCCAATGTATGAGAGTTGCAACTATTGGAATGATGAAGTGAATCCAAATCCTCTACCAGTTGGTGATTGTATTCGGTAATTAGATAGTGACATTAGATATATTTTTTTCCAATAAGAAGATTAGATATGGTGTTATTGGAAAAGGATGGGAATTCCATAAAAAGAAGTGGTTTATGTATGTTTATGTGTGGAGGGTATAAAGTCAAAAATTCCACAATGAAAATTTCCACATCCAATGCTATGTGATGGTGGAATGAAATACTAATGGAGTCAATTCGAAGTAAGCATTTCCCATCCATTTGCAAATTCCATCCCTTTTCCCCTAAAACCATCCATCTCTTTCACGACCTTTTGTTTTGAAACAAAATTGTTTCTATATTTTCAATCGAGAATATTGCTCACTTTCTGACTTTTGGTAATTTTAATCATGTCTACGCCTCACATTCATTTATTAAAAACATTTATCTCAAAGTAAATTATTTTTTTCATTTTCAATATAATATTAATCATTATTTTTTAATTGTATCATTTAACATTTTATTCATTTTAAGAGAGAAACAATTTTAGTAAATTATCCTTATAAATAATTGAGTGACTCCAATTATCATAAATATAAAATAAATAAATAATAGGTTAAAAAATCGCCACAGTTATTTTGAAACAAATTTTTCTTATAAATATGATCATTAGTATAGAATGAAAAGAGCAATTAATTTTATTTATATCACTTTTAAATTAATATTTTCTATTTAAACAAGAGTATTATTTTCTCTTTTTTATTTTGTACTTTTAGTTAGGAAGGATGGTGAACTCAGGACTTTAGAATGTTAATAATTGGTTTAACAAATATTATTGGGCGCCCTTTGTCGCATCTAAACAAATTATGGTTCATGATCAATTCCCTTAGCTTAGAAGTAACTATAGCGATCAAGTTGATTAATGATTAGCATGTTGAAATATTCTTCAGAACACCAAACAATAAACCATTTCGTCAAAAAAATAAAAAATAAAAAAGCAAACAACAAACCAATCATTTGAAAAAAGTGGCTAATTAAAAGTTAAACCTTTAACTTATTAGATAGTAGTATAATATTAGTTGGATTATAAAATTCTCTTGAGATTTTTTTTTTTTTTTTATAAAACCGTTGTCAAAATTTCAACAACATTATTTATCTATCACCCTACATTTAATTGTGTTATATGTTTTTCTGTAATTTATAATTTATACTATAATAAAAATATAAATTAATTTTTTTTTAAAGTAAACTTGTAAAACAATATAAATTATCGACAAAATTAACACCATAATCAACATTTTTAATATATGAAATTTAGTTAATATAGTCTTATATAAGGACGAGATAGTATAATACACTACACATTCAATTAATTTGTGTAATTACTACTACTTAAATATTTTTACACCACTTATCTTTACTAAAATTATAGACATCAAATATATGAATAACATGGTCGAACACCAAAAGTAACATTGAATTAAAGATTAAGATCGATAAATATCTTCGTCCAAACCTTGAAACTCATTTATTTTATAGTTTATTATATATATGTTTTATTTAATCAATTTATATAATTGATGTAAGTAACCACTAACACTTAACTAATTAATAATTTATTTAATATAATTTATTGGCAGGCACTTCAATCAAGAAATATATATATATATTATCACTTCAAATGGAAATGATTTTCATAATTCCAACACATACACTTTGTAGTTTTTTCTCTCTACAACAGATCTTGTAATTTTATAAATTGAATATGTGTATACTATAATACGACTACGTGCATAAGACGAAAGTTTTCTGAACAAGAGGACAAATCTTGTTTTGAAATATGGTTTTCATAAACTATAAAAAATATTTTTGGCGTAAACATCTATTATTATAAAAATTGAAACACTTAATTTTTTCCCCACAAATTTGTAACAAACTACCATTTGAATCTCAATTGAGATATATGTTTAATATTAGTCCGACAATGCAACAAATAAGTGTCACACTGTAAAAAGATTAACGATTCCTTTCATACTCAATTTGTGTTGATGATTTATTTACATTTTTATTATCTTAAAACTTCTACTATTCATTTATAAATTGTAGCGTTTTAATGTCTTGTTTGTATTAAACGTGTGTGATGGCTACTGCAATCTTATTTTTCTTTTCATCAAGAATATAAAATTCGATCAATCAATCTTCCCACCATAATTCAAGGAATAAGCATAATTTAATTTATTACTTAAACTAGTTTTATCCACAAAAGGAATAAATGTTTCAATCAATTAATTGATTTTGCATATAATCATGACTTTATTTAACATACCCACAATTTAATAATTTGGATTGCTGTCCTTTGCCGTTGTTTTGAGTTGAAAGCCAAGTTACCTAAGATCCCTTGAAAGTGACCCAAAAATAAGTAAGTACCTCAACTCAATAACTAATATATTGAAATTAGTTGTGATTGTGTAAATTAATCAAGTAACCCACTTTTTTAATTTTAATTCATATGAAACTTAGGGTGAATGAAAACGACTTCATAATAGATTTTTATGTAAAGGTTAAAGTTGTTTAGCATTCCAATTTCAATGCGATACAGCTTCAAGGAGATCCGGAGAGTAAGATTCTTTTAGGGAAAACAAAATAAAAAGTTAGTTTAATTCTACACAAATGGAAATTTAAGGCTCAATGTACTACTATATATGTTTATTATATATGTACATGTAAAGTATAGATTAACTTACTCTAGAATTAACTCATTATATTTTTTTAAAGGAGTTATCTACTTAATAGTTCATTGTACATATTAAGTTTCACAAATTTAACCATTAAATATTTTTAAATCCTCTAATCATTATGCATTTAAAAAATTATAAAAATTGAATAATAGTAGCTATATGTTCTTATAATCATCATTTTTTACAAAAATATATTATACATTGAATTTAATAAATTATTTTTATACTCTTGAAATTTTATAGACTTGATTTATTTAATAAAAAATATTAATTTGACAATTAAATTGGTGAAGTTTATGGTCACCGAAGAGTTACTAAGTTTAGTAACTTTAGCATCGGTCATTAATTGAAGGTATAAAGTAGTTGATAAAATAAAAGTATAACCGAAAAATAATAGTTAATATATAATATTAAAATTTGAAAATAAAATATTTTTTAAACTAAAAATTTGTTAAAAAGAAAAGAAAAACAAAATTGAGGGTCATACATATAATCCAATAAAAACGAAAAAGAAATACTAAAACATGTTCCTCAAATTATATGCAAGTTTTTTGACCATTCGATGAAAATTATATCCCCACCGTAAAAGACACTTCACTAATAGTAAAAAACAAATCTTTGTAAGAGACTCTTCACACATCGTAGAACCATATTGCAAATCATTAACATCTTTATCCTTAATTTTTTTTGCAAAACCTTCAAATTACAAAGAATCTTGGGATGTTTTCAGTAATAATTATAACATTTTAAATATATCATATAATTCACTAAATCTCTCGCATGTAAATTTTCTTCTAAATCCAAATTAATTTGATGATTGTAGACAATATCCATTTATAGCATTGCATCACTCCATAATTTTTAATATACATATCTGAAAAATGAATATTTTTTCTTTGTAATTATGCGCTATATAAATTAAATAGGGTGTATTCAAAAATCTCTTTAATTATATTTGTTTTCTATAACTCGATATCATCTTCTCTAGAAGAAAGTGAATCTACTACTATTTATTCAACTGAATCTTAATTAGATGTCTGATTCTCTTCAAATATTTTCTATTCAAAGAGAAAAAATCATTTAATTATATTACCTCACAATTCAATATTGAAGAGGAATCAACAAAAGGATAATTAATAACATGATAATCACTAACACCACAACTTTATTTGTTTGTACCTTCAAATGCGACTTTGTATGATGCAACAAATTATTGACAATTTAAAAGGTACACTCTCAGTATTATACACCCTCAATTCTATTTTGAATGTCATATTAAGTAGGAGCTACAATGAAACAAAGTGAGCAATAATTTTACTTAATTAATTTTATTAACTATTGGTGTTTAATTTGTACCATTGCAATAAAAAATGCAACATAAAGGATAATAAATAAAAATTGACGTAGGTAATATCAATTAAAGAGTATAATTGAAGAGTAATAATATTACATAAAAAAGAAAAAATAACATTAATCTTGATTTTTTTTTATACAATATGACAGCATAAAGAAATTTTACTTCTATTATCAATATAAATAAAGAATGTGCTGTCAAAATTACAACGTTATCCATTTAAAATTGAATTTTTTGTTTTATTTAAAGATTCAATTGTAATATACTGTATTTGTTATTTTATGTTCAAATAAAAAAAAACATAAAAGAATTGCAATAAAACAAACTGCATGATTAAAACTGTAAAAAAAAGACCAAAAAGCTGAAAGAAAAAGTGCAATTAATAGTAAAAGTACCGACGAATGCATGCAGTCTGTTGGTTGTTTTTTCCTTTTTAATTTCAAACACTATAAACGGGAGATAAATATTAATTAATATAAATATAAAAGATTATACGATAAATATTTATTATTAATATATAAATATAAAATATTTATTATTAATATATAAATATAAAATATTTATTATTGATAAATATTAAAAAAAAATACGAGACTAATTAATCTTTGGCATTGACAAATATAAGCATCATATTGAATACATATTTTGTACCGATAACAAAAAAATGTTAATAATAAAATATAAAATATTATAAAATAAATATTAATCATTAATACATAAAAATATATCATAAATATATAAAAAAAAAGAGACATTTCTTTGTCAGATAGAGATAAGAAATACTTAATTAATATTTATTGATAAAGAAATTTTTTATTTAAACATGTATAAAATATGATCTGTGCGATACACGGATTTGATGCCGATTGATATGTGAAAAACTAAAATGGAGTAATAGCAGTGGTGGCAAAAACCTCTAAAATAATTATGAAGGAAAAAGGTAACTAATTGATGCTACGCAAGCACAAAAAATCATTAAACAAAGCACTTGAATGTGCTTCTTTGTGCTCACTATTTAAAGTGGTAGTAATTATTTTTGAGATTTTGAAGGAAACCAAAAAAAGAGAGTATAGTGATTGTCGAGTCACATTGGTGAGTGCTGACCCACTTAGCTTATTAATTGAGTCGTATATAGAATGCTTTCACTTATCCAAGGTTATATGATTTTGTTTTGCAATCAAAACCCAATCGATTATGTGTCCACCTCCAAATCGTATTTGTCTCGTTGACCATATAATAATTACGTACTACAACAAATTAATCCATTTTATAGCTACACCCCAATAAATTAATTTAGTGTGTGTGAGACTTATATAGTTGAATTTAAACTGATTTCTTTGTTAGATAGATTACGTGTTGATTTTATGTTAAATTTTTACTGAGAGGTGAGACGAGATGACAACTTTAATATGATAATATCTATGAACTATTTATAAATTACAATACGTTTGTTCGGAAAGAAATCCTACCAAAAACCAACTTCGTACCTTTAAAGATCTCCATCAATTAGTGCAAGGAAGCCATCATTAAATGGCCACAACACAAGTCACAACCCAAGGGTGGGCTACAATTAGGCTGCACAAAATAACTAATTTTTCAACTAATCACATTTATACCAATAATCGATTTTAAAAAAATTTAATATTTAGATTATAGTTTTTCACCAATATTATTAATTTGGATGTTTATATATATATATATATATATATATATATATATCATAAAAAAAAAAAAGAATTATAATTTTTTTTCTACAATTTTTTGGAAATTTTTATTATTTGTATGTTTTTAGATAAAAAAATTCAAAAAAAGAAATGGGAATTTTTTTCCCAAACCATTTTTAATAAAAAAAAATCACAATTTATTTCGTAGAAAAGTTTCGAAGAAAAATTTGAACCTTTTTCTAAATAAGTTTTTTAGTAAATAAATCTCAATTTTTTATTTACACAAAGTTGTTCAAAAAAGTATTGGAATTTCTTTTCCAACAATTTTTTTGTATAAAAAAATTTGAGATTTTTTGAAGAAACTTTTTTCAAAAACAAAAAATTTAAAAGAATATCGATTTTAAAATTAATTATGAATATAATCAATTTTATAAAATCAAATTATATGAATTTGCTATTAAAACCGGATATGATAAATAGTTTATATAAAGATTTTGATTGATTATATGAATATTGTGTCTATGAGCAACCCTAATTATACATTTTATAGGAGTGCAAGTTTCGGCTCTTAACTCTTGCCATAACATGACAAAAAGTAAATTTTACCTCTTAATCCTAAAATCATACCCCCTACGTCTACCTTCGCATTTTAATAAATAAAAAAATCTCATTTTATTGCTTTTGTTGGTAAGAAAGGAAAACTAAAAATCACATTTAAAAGGCAATCTTGTAAGAATTTTTCCAGAAAAGTTAGTTTGAAGTTTTTTTTCTTTCAATATTGACAAATTTAATGTTAATCTTTTGGAACATATACGTCTTTCAAATAATTTTAAATTAAATTTTATGAAATATTTTTGTGTTTGGATAAACTTAAATTGATTGAGTTTTACAAAATATAAATTGAGTTTAAAATATAATTTTGAGTTTTTCTAATTACAAAATAAATCTTGTAAAGTAGAAAAAAAGTTTATTTAAAAAAAGGTTAGTTTCAAAAAGATATAAATAAGGGGTATGAGTAACATTTTATAACAAGAAACAATTTTTATGCCTTACTTAAAATTTTTGCCTTGTGGATTATACACTCTTAGATTTAGCTTTCTTTTTTGACGTCTCAACGAATTTATAGTTAGCATAGTTATTAATTGATTCAATTAAAGTGGTTAATGAGTTATAGTTATAAAGAATAATCGTTTAAGTGAATTCGAATTAAAATCTTACTTAAAATAATTCTCAATCAAATTTTATTTTTTTCAACCGAAATTTGAAATATTCTTCTAAAAACCATAGGATTTATATAAAAAAAAAAGTTAACAATGAATTGTAATTTGTTATCATAGAGTATTAAAATTATCTCTATTGTCAGCCATATTCATTTTTTTTCTATTACCATAGATTTGTGTGTATATTTGGACAAATTTTTAGAGTATGTGATATAAATTAAACATCTTTTTTTAATATTTTATACGCAAAAACTATAAGTAATAGTTTTTTTCTATTTCTTTTGAGAAATTAAAGAAGATTTTAATTTATTTTCGTAATTTTGATAAAAAAAAAAACTACACCTTATATAATTTCAACAACATAATTGTAGATCTAGTATCAATATAATTTTGTTAAAAGCCGTCGTAATTTAAAGATACACATAATATTCAATATTTTTGTACTCGTAATTATTAAACATCTATATGTTTGAATGTTTAAGAGTTTTCATTAGATAAAATTATACGAATGATTGAATTGGGACTTTTCTCAAATAGGATGAGCAACACAAACACAATCAGAAGTATTGGCAATATGCAAGAGAAGACCAAACATGGGAATAAGATGGCTTTGAGTTTCAGGTGTAATTGGGAAAGCATCCTAAAAGTGGTCCCTATAAAAACAAGATCATTGCATATATCACTTTTCCCAATTCTGCAAAATCAAAATAATTCTTTAGCAACACATATGCTTAGTAAGATATCTTCGGTTACTTTCTTTTTTTCTAAAAAATTTAGAGCGAAGATATATGTTCAATCCAAAATAGGAAAAATTTTAAGTTTAGAAAATGTGTCTTTTTTAATTTTACTATTCATTTAAACTACTTTATCTATAATTTTATTACTCTTTATTTAATAAAATAACTGGATTTTTTAAATATTCCCACCTGTATATATGTATGGATACTAAGGTTTGGTATAAGTTTTTCACTTTCAATTTTACAGTTAATTTTATTCTTTTTTATTAATGTAAATAATTGTATAAATTTTATAACTTTAATTATTTTAATATCAAACTCACTCTAGTTGAAAATAAATAGAGACACACTTTACAAGTAGCTAGAAGAAATCTTTTGAAACCATTTGCTTTGGCATCAACAATGGTAGTTTTAGAATTTGGCTTTCGCATCAGACTTTCATTAACTACAGTGAATTACAGTTAGCATAATTAAATAGATTTTTTGCATTCACATGATTAAAGCAAGCATATAAAAGGAACCTTTTTCTCCCACCAGGAAGTGAAACATAAAGTTGTTTGCTTTACACACTCAAAGAGTGAAAGAGAAATTTGCTATAAAAGAAAGAGAAAAATATATTTTTTTTAAAACAAGAAAAAGAGTCTTTAAATAGTAAGAAATGAGAATAGTAGACACAAATTAAAACATCTTGAGACCTCTAAATAAGCATTTTTTTTCTTTTATATTTTCTTGTTAATTTTTTTAATATATCTTATTTTAAAATTAGTATACAAAAGTATTTTATTTTTTTAACTTTTCGAAAGTTGCAAAATGGATATATGATCACACAAAAAATTTGTTTGTCTATTTCATGAGATGGTACTTAAAGATGGGATCATGAATATCTAATATATTTTTATTTGTTAAAAAATATTTATTTCTTTATCTTATGATTTTTATTATAAAAATTTCGTATATTAATTTAAAATGATTTTTTAAATGAGAATATAATTTTTTTTTTAAAAAGAAAATCCTCCAAATAACCTGCAAAAATGAGACCTCCAAGTCCAACATAAAAAGAAATACAATTAATTGATTAAAATGAAAAAGAAAATTATAAAAAATGTTGGAAGGGGACCATGATGTGTAATGACGATGCCAAATGATTTGACGAGACAAAAGAGTAGCATGTGAATGATATATGCGAGACATTTGACTTTGATGTTTCAATGGAAGAAATTATATATATGAAGATCGTTCCTCTTCTCTTCCATACTCTGTCTCACCTTCAGTTATTGTCTACCATTTTCATTTCTATGTCAAAACGGTTTAATTTTATATATCAACCATCAGGGGACAATCTTTTATTATTATGTCGTAACATAACTCTCTTTCAGAACCCATCAATCACTATTACATGTTTCATCAATTTATTGTACTCCTATTTGTTTTTATTTTTTTTTGTCTTACTGCACTTGAAAATAAGTATTTTTTTTTATTCAATAAATTTAAATAGATGAGATGTTGTCTCAATTTAAATTATTTAATTTATTCCCATACTTAAATATAAGATTTTGTAAAATTGTAGTTTAATTGACAGATAATATTATTATTAGATTAAATATCATGTTTCGTTTGAAATTTTATACTTGTATGTGAGTTTTAGATGATAATTATATCATCTAATCTATAAAAAAATATATAAATTTTTTATTATTAAAATAAAAATAGAAAAAAAATAGTTTTAAATTGAGTGTATAGGCAAATTCATACTTCAAATTATAAGTTTGGGTCAAATTAATCTCTGAATTTTACAAATTAATAAATATATATTTAAAATTATAAAATAGTAATAAAAATAATTTATATATAAACTTTTATCATTAGTGATTATGATATGACATATTAATTTAATATTTAACCATTCATATTGATCTCATATCAATGTTACCACATAGACTATTTTTTAAATAAAATTTAAATATTTCATAAACTCATTTCTCCATAATTAATCTATACACAATTACAATTACTCGCAAGTTTATCTCTAAGATGATAAAATTTCAATGAAAAATTTATTATCGGAAATATGATATTTGATATGGGATCAATGTGGATAAACTACATATTTAATTACAATGTCATATTGAAACATCTCACAAAAAAATTTACAGATATACTATTTCGATTGATATTTTACAATATTAAATATATATTTGTCAATTCACATAATTCAAAAACTAATTTAATCAATATTTACAATTTTAATAATTGATTTGCATATTCACTTGTTGTTGACAATTTAAATTATTTTATATATTTATCATTTGAAAAAAATAATTAATTTATGATTTTTTGTTTTTATTTCAAATAATATATCCACGAAACAAACATACACTAAGTATACTAAAAAAATAGGTATTGTTTATTAATACTTACGCCCATCACATCAAATATACTAAAACTTTTTTATCATCAGCTGCATTTACAAGACAATTTATCTTTTATATAACATTTATTATATATTGTATAAGAATATGTAATGTTGAGGTTTGTTAATAAAAGAAAAACAATTATCATAGTTAAAAATTAATTCCATACTGATCTTATTAAAAAGGAAAAGGAAAAATCAATTTCATTTAAGCAGAAGGTACTAGCTATTTAGAATTTAATTAAAAAATAAGTAAAATATAGATAGCAAAAAATAAATAAAAATCCATGAAGGGCAAAATTTTAAAATGAAAATATAAGGGCCCCCTCTTTTTACAAAATATTTCATATTTTCAATGTTTTAAATTTGTGTTGATTTTATTTATTGACAAAAAGATATAATCTTTTTAAATGAATAATTTTCTATATCTCTAAAAACAACGAAAATATTCAATATAATATTTTATTATTTAAAAAAAAATATTAATTAACATTTCAATATCTTTGGATGCCAATCATTTATTTTAAAGGTTTTTATCACAATAAAATAACACATTATTAAAAAATGAAAACAAATTATTTTTTAAATTAAAATTTCTGAAATCAAATCCTCAAATTCTAATTTAATTAAAAAATTAAATAAAATTAAATATTATTACACGAATTCAAACATGAGACTTCACATATGGAGATGTAAATAGTTAATGATATTTAACATTTTATCTTCGGATAATAAAATATAAAGAGTTCGGTCGTGAGATTTAGTGCCACTTCAATTCAATCGGTTCAAGCATGCTAATTGTCTATCTACAGTACTTTTATTTACTACTTGCGAAGTGGAAGTACTGGTATTTATATTTTCCGGGAGTGCAGGCATTTATATGTTTTTTGGGAATAGATCATATGTGTAATTTACACATAAATGAGTAATAGGTAATTTCACATTATTTAAAAACAAATTTTATAAAAAAAGAAGAAAAAAATGAAATAATTATTAAATAATGAGATATCAAACATTATTCACACTACTCTCTTATATGTAAATTATGTTAGGTGAAAATTACACATAAAAAAAATTCATTTGGATTTTGGTGGGTCTCATGCATGGCAGTGGCACTGACTTCACGTGCCGTTTCTCTTTCTTGCATAAGGATAGATAGACATTTCATTAGTTACCGATATAGGTGGGAGCCACTAGGCTCATGCGTACTCAACTTTCAGGACATGACAAAGATTACATTTTTTAGTTGTTTGATAAGGTAGTTAAAATATTTTTTAAAAAATAATTTTTCTTATTTAAAATTTGTGTTTCAAATAAGAAAAAAAAAATCTGTACAAAAAAAATAAAAATGAAAATTTAGGTTTAAAAAACGTTTTTTTATTATTGCAAATATATATATATATATATTTTGTTTTTAATCTTTATAAAACTAATATTTTGTTTATTTTTAATCTTAGTAAATATATAATTTTTTTGTTTTTGATTGTTTGTATTTTGTTTTAATCTTTAAAAATTATATTAAAATTGATTCTTATAATTTAATTATAATCGTTATTTTGAATGATTACAATCAAATATTCTATATAATATAATATGAATTAATTTTATTATGAATAAATTTTACATCATTAAAATTAAAATATATGTTACATTTTTTACTGCATTTTTTTTTATTGATGGATGCAATTCTAATTAATTATGTTAATCAAAATAAAATCCACGTGATAAATGTTTTAGAAATTGGATAATATAGCAGGAAAATCTAACAAACAATAGATGGCACCGATATTATACATATAAAGAATATTTACTTAGACACATATATAAATAAATAGTTGGAGTTTTGAACACACTCACATAAATAAATAAATAAATAAATAAAATAAAATAAAATGATATATATTTTTGTGTGAGTGTATACAATACTCTTTATTAATTATGCTTGTACCCAAATAAAAACTTTTTTTTAAATATAACTATAAAAAAAATGTCAGTGTGACCAGTGCTACAAGTAGGGGCGGGAATAGGTCAGATCAGGTCAGACTTTGAAAGGTCTGAGTTTGGCATACGATTTATTTTTTAGGCCTACAGTCTATCATAGGCTTTTTTATTTTGCCTCACCTGACCTTTTTAAAAGTCTGACCTGACTTGGAAGCCTATTTAAAATAATTTTTAAAAAATATGAAAGAAACATCCTTTAAACCCTAAAAAATATTTTTTTGTATCAAATAATAGATTTTTTTTTTTCTGAAACAAACACACTCATTATTACCTCTTAAACAAATATGGAATGACTACTGGTTGATTGACTAATTGAACGGCTATCGAATATGAAATGACTACCAAATATGGAATCGCTACCGAATATGGAACAACTACTGAATATACAATGCTCACTTAGTCATTGCCTAATTGATAGAATTTAAAATAAGAAATAATATTATTAATATAATAATAATAATAATAAATAAATAATATTAATAAAATATGTATAGGCTGACCTGTCAGGCCTAATAGACTTTTTATAAGTCTAAGCCTGACCTATTTAAATAAATACTAGCCTTTTTATTAAATAGGTCAGACCAGACTATAAGTAGACTAGGCCATAGGCCCCTGACGGACGGCATAACCTATTCTCATCCCTAGCAACAAGGGGCTAGAGGAGATCTTGGCAACACAAATCTAGTGACAAAATCTTTAAAATCAAAAAATTTAGGTGTAAATAGTGTATGTATGTGTATATATTTTATTGCTATTCATTTATTTTTGACTGAATCACTGCTATGTATTATTATATAAAAATTAACATTATTATATTATTAATGCTATTATAACATATATACAATTTTTTAGTATTCTACATTTTTTTCTTAAAATAATTAATCTCTACAATTAAACAACATATGGAATACTATAAAAAATAAAATACTTCCACATTATTATTAATTTATTTGCTCACCGTATATATATAATACGTTTTTTGGATCAGTCTCGGTATCAATATCGTTAAACATTGGGTTGAGTCAGAGCAACAAGAGACACCTATTATTTTTTAAGTTTGTGATTATCATAATTAAGCATCAATGACACAAGTTTTTGGGTTTAAATCAATATTGTTTATGGTGGTGATAATCACAGCACTCTTGTTTATGTTCCTTCCTGTCATTATAATTTAGCTTTTGATTATTACAGCTTTGTCTTACAAAGAAACCCTGATGATCTCAGTCAGTTCAACATTGTCGATATATAGGAGATATATATTCTATATACTATAATAAATAATAATAAATCTTGAGTTTGGATTTGTTTCTTGTTTTTATGTTTACTTTCATTTGGGTCTGATGAATAATAGAATCATTTGTATTTGATACATGTAATAAAATTATTTCAAGATTTGCTCACGAGTAATGCCCAAAATTTGCTCAACTAGAATATTTTTACTATTTTCCTAGCTAAAGTATGTATAAATAAGTACACTGCCTAAAAAATATATTTACACAACTCTTTGATATATCACATCAATTTAAGCAGATTGGGGTTATTTGCAATATAAATTGAGTTATGATAGAACTTCTTTAACAGAGCGAGTCTTATATGGACACACTATTTTGATACACATAAATAAATAAAATTAAATGAAAAGTAATTTAATCATATTATTTAATTATTTATTTATTTATTTATTTATATAAGTGTGTCTAATATATTGTTGAGTTTATATAAGTATTTCTCTCTTTAACACTGTTCAAGTTGGTTAGTGGTATTGTTGAATATTGCTATTGCAAGTATTCTCGTGGAAAGTGTATACAATATTTGGATTTGAATGGTCTGAACATAATTGAAATATCAAACTGTATAAAGTTAATTTTATTATTACGTATGTTTAAATTATTTATTGCGTAAAACTACATGTAGTGTAACAATCCAAGTCATAAGATAAATCATTAAAAATAATTTGATTTAAAGAACAAGGTAATACTACTTTAATCATAAAAAAAAAGATATTCGACCCGAATTATATATTAACTGCAATTTAGATTTGTTCGGTTAATTCAATTTTTATCGATACATAAATATTATATATTTATTATATGCTAAATAATGTACTATATATAAGCAAAATAACATCTACACAGATGGATTGGAGTCATTTTTATTTCTCAAAATCGAAATAAGTTATTGTTATGTAAATCTATTTTTTTTAATGTGATTTTGTCTTAATGTTTAATATTGTTTATTTCATTGTGTTAATGTGATATTGTTTGATTTTTTATTTTATTGTAGTATTTGTTAAATTTAAATCGATAACTTCAACTCATTACAAATTGAGAATACTTTTGGTCGTCAATGTTACAAATTAGAATACATAGATAATTAGATTTGTATTACTTAAAAAAATATTTTCAATATTGCATTAGATTTGTATCATTTTTTCATAATATTTTGGAAATATATACCAAAATTGTTTTGATAATAGTATGAAATGCTACATATGTTTTTATATTTGTAGTTTTATATTTTTTTTCTGAAGTTCTTTGTTTCTAGCCATTTCAATTATTAGTGCAAAAAAAAAAGAACACATTCATTCTGCAAGTGAAAATATAATAATTTCCAATGTCCACAAATCACAACTACCCATTTGAATTATTGCAAAGCAAGAATGCATATCAATTCTGCAAGTGAAAAATAACAATTTCCATTTCATCAAACGATACCGAGACTAGCATCGAATCATGCCCAACTAATTTATTTTCACCGTCCAACAGAAAACCTCCAATCAGATTCAAAAGAACTGCATTTAATTTACAGATTTTATTTCAAATGGCTATACATACAAAAGCTTTGAGGAAGGAGAAGGCTAATGCTTCAAAGGGATGTACAAGGGGGCCTCTTACAGCTGCAAAGTGTAAAATATGATCTTGAGATAGAATGAAGCCCGTCAATGTTTCAAAGGTAAGTTTAGTCCCATATTTTGGTTAGAATTCTCACCCCATTGATTTAGCCTTCCCATCCCTGTACAAAGTAGGGACACAAACATGGCACCATAGCCTGGCAATCAATTTAAGCTTGCATTGCTCCCTAAGCAGACTGCAAAGTGACCTGCTCTGTAGCAGTTATGTCATACTTGGCATTAGCCTCAGGTGTATCTTCTTCGCTAGGTGGAACCAGCTGCCAAAATAGTGATAAATAGTTGTCCCAGTCCTTCAAAATAGCTGCACCTTTGTTGCTACCAGTTTTTTCCTTCATACAAAGAGGTTACAAAAATGATTGTGTTATGATTATCAAATTTATAATTGTCCTCCTATGTTATAAGCGCACGTGCATAATCAAAGTGAGTGTATATTGAGAGCTTACAACATGGGCTTCAATTAGTTTCTTCAGCTGCATCTGCCCCACAGGCGCTGATACTCGTTGAATTTTCACAATTTCTCTGTTTATCTGTCTCAGTTAAACGGAAAACGAAACATTAGCAAGATTTTGTTTGAAGCAACAAGAATAACAGCTTTCAAGGACTTTGCTGGGGGAAGAGGTGCAAAGAACTTTGCTGCGGTCAACCAATAATTTGTAGTGTTGAAGTCTATAAGATTGAAGGTACTGAAGAAAGTAAGAAAAAGAACAAACACTTAGAATTGTAAATTTTGTTATTATGGTTTTACTATACACAACTACACAAGACAAAGCACTAACCTTTATGTATATTTATACTAGACTTTTAATCCAAATTAAATAAGGAAACAAATAATGAAGTATAAAAAATATGGATTGTATCTTAGATATATATATATATATATATATATATATATATTTTCAATTTTATTAAATTCTTGAAGTTTAATACTAACCCATATTGCTTTATACTTCATTATTTGTTTGTTTATTTAATTAGGAAGTTTAGTACTAGACCACATTATGTATATCCAGATATACTAGACACTAAGATGCATTAAAATATCCGAAGATACAAATTAAATGGCATGAGATTTTTTTCATATACTCCTCAAGCTAAAACTTACTGAGGTTTAAGCTTGTTAGTTGTTACAAATAAACCTTTAAAGCAACAACACAACCAAGGCTTATCCACTAGGTGAAGTCGGCTACATGGATCAACGAGATCATGTGGGATAAGCATGCACCCATTACACATAGAGAAAGGATAGTGAAACAAATTCTGGTACAAACCTTAGGAATGAGAGTATCGTCCTCATCAAGAATGTAAGCCAACCCTCCTGTCATTCCAGCAGCTACATTTCTACCCACTCTGTCAAGGTATAAAATGTTTGAAATCATCTGCTAGCTTACTTCAAATACTTCAATGAAAAGGGTCACAAAGAAAGAAGGGTCGAGGATGAGGAGAAGATAAAGAAATATTACTCACTTTCCCAGGATAACGACACAGCCACCGGTCATGTACTCACAGCAATGATCTCCTGTGCCTTCAACCACAGCTTCAGCAAGTGAGTTTCTGACAGCAAACCTTTCCCCAGCTTTCCCTCTAACAAAGACCTGTCCACCTGTTGCCCCATACAAGCAAGTGTTCCCAACAATAGCTGCATCCTCGGGTTGAAACCCTATCTTGTCAACTGGAGTAACAACCAATTCACCTCCAGCAATGCCCTAACAGCAGTCAAGTGTTAGAGTAGAATGTTTTCTCTTGTGCTTTATGTTGTGTGCTGTGAGACTTTATATACTGTATCAGTATGTTCCTTTTTGCTACTTTGTTACTAAACAGTCTATTGCAGTACATTATTTTCTGCTAAAATCTGTCAGTTATAGTTAGTTTGAGACAGTTACTGTTGGGTTGTTTTCGTTAGTTAACAGCCTTATACTCCTAAACTGCTACAAATACAAAGGTTCTGCTATTATCATTATCATTTATTATTGAATTAAATAACAGATTCAGATTACAGTTTCTCCAGAATTCCCTCCACTCAGATTTTCTTTCATTTCCTTACTACTTGAAATTTATTAGCACTAGTCTCACACTCATTATCATGTAGTAATGCAAAACATCAGAGTTAATAAGATACCTTCCCAACATAATCATTAGCCTCTCCTACAAGGCGAATATTCATTCCAGGTGTCAAAAAGCACCCAAATGACTGTCCAGCACTTCCTGTAAATCTGGAAACATGGAGAGAAAAAAATCAGCTTTCAGTTAAATACATCCAGCTTTAATATATTAGTGTTCAAACTGCATATCAGGCCGTCTTACGTTATGTTCAACTGTCCAGCAAAACCAGTGTCACCGTACTTCTTTGCAATAACACCAGCTATACGCCCACAGACAGAACGATCAACATTGTATATTTTTATGGTCTTACTAACTGCCTTTTCATTTTCAATGGCATCTGCAATCTGAACAAAAATATTTTCAATGGAAGATTGCACTTTTGTGACCTTTTTATAAATTGAATTACTCGTCAGCAAGCACATTAGTTACAGTGTTTTTAGAGAAAAAAATAATTTGTTTGAATTAAGAAATGTTGAGAAGTGTGCAATCAACTACAAGGAAAAATATATTGAAAATAGATAAATGTTACATCTCACAAATCACTTGCAGGAGCGCAGTATTTTCTACTCCCCTCCCTCTCCCTACCTTAACGTTTAATGGATGAAAAAAAATTGAATAATTTCTGAACCTTTTCATTATGCTGGAGACAATAATAAGATAGCATTTGTCATGCTGACGAAAAATAATGAGACAGCCTATCTTATTTTATTCTTTTGCGTTAAATTTCTTCACTACTAGTAGATACCATTTTACCATTTTATGTTCTATCTTGTATATATTCTTCAACTCTTAATTGTTGGTTCATATCAGAGTCCTAGTAGTTGAGAACGACTATGATTCACATACAAACTGGTCTAAAGAAAATTGATTGCAAATAAGGTGCCAACAGTTTTTTAAAAGCGAACACCTATAGTTGTTTATAAGGTTACCTCTGGGTCTGCTAGCAAAACATCATCCAGAACAGGACCATTTGTATGTGGCTCCTGATTCCTGATTTCTGTACTGCTCCATTTAGGTAAGCCAGCACTCTGAAAATTAAAGTTATTCCATACAACCCAGAGAGTCAGGTATCTATTCAACTCAGGCGTAAAGAGGAAAAAAAAAAAACATATGATGATAGGCTATACATACAGAGAGGATATAACTCAGATCTAGATGCTGAGTTTTCACAAGAGATATATCTCTTGGTCGCAATAACTCTGTCCGGCCAATTATATCATCTAACTTCTCATACCCTAGCTGTGCTAAAGTTCCTCTTACCTGGTCAAATAATGATAAAAATAATAGTTATATTTATTCTAGATAGAATGGGAAAAAAAAAAAAAACCAACTAATCTGTATTTCAAAGTGGAATATGTAAATTATAACAATAATGGTAACTCCAAAATAAGGAACATTAAGATGAACATGAAAGATATCACCAGCATCCCCAAAATACCTCCTCAGCTATATATAAAAAAAGGTTGACAAGATCACCAGGAACACCCGGAAAGCGTGCACGCAACTCTTCCCTCTGAAATGCAATGGTAAAATTCTTATTAGATAAAGGCATAAAGCACAGAAATCAGTACATAAAAGCATGTAATAACAAATCAGTTTTATATTAACCTGACTGGCAACACCAACTGGGCAGTTATTGGTGTGGCAAATGCGAGCCATGACACATCCAGTAGCAATCATTGCCACTGAACCAAACCCATACTCATCCGCACCCATTATTGCTGCCATCATGACATCAACTCCACTTCTAAATCCACCATCAACTCTGAGAATAACCCTTTCTCTGAGTCCATTTTCAACGAGTGTCTGAAAGAAAAATAGTCCACAAAATTAAATGAAAAATAACTTCTCATGATAGGATGATAAGAATAGAATGCAATTACAGTTTCATGATTCAAATGTAACCTGGTGAGATTCCGTAAGCCCAAGTTCCCAAGGACCTCCTGCATGTTTTATGGAACTTATAGGGCTTGCTCCTGTTCCCCCGTCATGTCCTGAAATCTGTAAGTTGATTGCATCATGATATGTTACACTTCACCAATGATGAAGAATAGAGATATCAGAGAAATCAAATTATACATGCATCTAAAAATTATACGGATCATAGGCCTCAGTAGACACCTGTATAATGTCAGCATTGCCCTTTGCAACCCCAGATGCAACAGTACCAATTCCAGCTTCAGCCACCAGTTTTACTGATACCTTGGCCTTAGGGTTCACCTGTTCAACCAGTGAACCATGGAGATTTTTGCTCATTGCGCTAGAGTTCATTCAAAAGCAACAAGTGAAAAGACAAGCAAAAAAGTCACCTGGTGAAGATCGAAGATCAATTGAGCAAGATCCTCAATTGAATAAATGTCATGGTGAGGAGGTGGAGATATAAGAGGAACCCCTGGTTTAGAATTTCTCAACCTTGCAATATACATGCTAACTTTTTTACCAGGCAACTGTCCACCTTCACCAGGCTTTGCACCTTGTGCAATTTTGATTTCAATCTGATCAGCATTTGCCAAGAATGTTGGAGTCACACCAAACCTCCCTGAAGCAACCTTAGGAAAAGGCAAAATATTTCATCAGATTACCACTGTTCACCAAAATTTCTAGATTACTAGAGCAAATAGTTACCTGACCTGTTTTAGATCAAACACAATTTAATTCAGCCAGACATAATGGATATAAAAGCTAACTAGTTATCCACTTGGATTAAGAAGTAAAAATTCATCATTAATTTATAACACATAATGAATACTTACTTGATCTAACAAATGTAAATCATACCTCCAGAGAATATGAAATATGCATGAGGATCTATAACCTTACCAACTTTTGATATATTTTTTCATGCATCTGGACCATTAAGTTTGTAGAAATATTTGCTTTATTGATTTATTTGATAACAACTGATTAGTACAACTTAAATAGAAATAACACAAGGAGACAACCAATAATTTAGGATTCAAATCCCAAACAAATAAAAAGAGAAGATAAATCCAATCATTTAGGATTTGACTAATCCTTACATTAATTCCAGGATTTTATCTTCCTAATTTATTTAAACCGATAAAATACCAACATTCCTAATTTATCCATGAAGTTAATACTGCAGGAATACCTTCGCATCTCGCAAGCTCCATCGTGCCTACTGCACTTTAGGAAGAGCACAGATATTTCACATACGACACCTAGGTTTGAGTGAGTGGGAACAGGAGGACTATTCATTATTTGAGGATCCGAGTTTTTATTCATGTTTAGGAGTGCAGAACAATTTTTAAAATTTGGTGTTCGTTGATGGTTGTTCTTCAATGCACAGGTAAGACAATCAATTAATAACATTAGTTTGCTCTACTCCTGTCTTTTTACAAATTTTCATTTAAGGTAGCATAGTTACAGGATACTGTGGCAAAGGTAAGACAGGAGGACTATTCATATTATTTGAGGATCCGAGTTTTTATTCATGTTTAGGAGTGCAGAACAATTTTTAAAATTTGATGTTCGTTGATGGTTGTTCTTCAATGCACAGGTAAGACAATCAATTAATAACATTAGTTTGCTCTACTCCTTCTTTTTACAAATTTTCATTTAAGGGTGCATAGTTACAGGATACTGTGGCAAAGTTGGCACTGGTTCGTGAGAAAACATCAAAATCATCTGATTGCAAGGGCATCGGCTAAACAATCAGATCCTAGTATTTAGTTTGAACTGAGAATAATAGTTTTTGTGAAGCTGTGTGCTATAAGGATTTTATCAAATGGTCAAGCATTTCCATTTTGACAAGAGAAGGAATAAATAAAGCACAACCATTCCACAATAAACAGGATAATAACTTTACTATAGTCAATAAAGTTTATTAAGGCATTTTCCGAAATTTCAGTACAACAACCTGTTTAATGGCACTAGTAGCAGTGTCCCCATTTTGAAGACCTTTAAGATGTGGAAGAGTTGCAGAGTAACCATCAACAACATCAGTAAGTGGTTTCCAGCGAATAGGATCCTAAAAGCAATATATAAATACATTAAGTTATAGTTGAAGTGAAAATAAAAAAGTTGATAAAATTAAAGAAACAAAATAATTGCCTTTTATTGAATATGAATGCATCTATACCAACAGTTACAGTGGGATGAAAATTATATTACCTCACCACCTTCCCCTGAATTTGACTTTCCACCTAATCTATTCATTGCAATTGCAATTGCTTCATGAGTTTCCCTAGATATAGCCCCAAGTGACATCCCCCCAGTGCAAAACCGTTGCACAATAGATGAAGCAGGTTCAACCTTCCCCACAGGTATTGGGGCACGGTCACTTTTGAACTCAAGAAGATCACGGAGAACCTGCAATGAACATAAGATATCTCACATAATCCTGTTATAATAAAATCTATGATAACAGCACAAAAGTAGAATTTTAAGGACCCACATTCACAGGTCGATTAGCCAAATATTGTTGATAAACTGAAAAGGAATTTTGGCTTTTCTGACGAACAGCTTTGTGGAGCAACTTTGACATCTCTGGATTATTTGCATGATACTCGCCTTTAAAAATGTAAATCAAAATCAGTCAATTTCTAATGCACCAGGAATACTAATTTGAATGCAATTTTCCTCGATAGAACAGTAGCACTCAATCTGTGCTTCCAAAAACACAGCAAAAATTAAACTGATTCTTCAATAAGTCCAGCAGTAAACAATACCTCCTGGTCTGAACTGTATAAATCCAAAATTTTCCAATCTTTTAGCTGTATCTTCAGAGAATGCCTTCACCCAGAAAGACAAAGTCTCTCTTGCCAGCTACACCACATAAGAAATAAGAGGGAAGTTTCGTTATAATTGATATCCATCATATAGTAAATTCAGCAAGTATGTGTATTCTTCCACTGATACTCTGTTCATAAATATGCATTCACAAATTCTTATGCAAAAGAAAGTGCATAATTGCACCTGAGTGTTGACACACAAGATTCTAATCCCAGAGAATAGGAAGGGTAAGTATCAAAAGTCTAGCAATTAATATTGCACGTACCAAGTTCACATCACAAACCTCAAGTTCTCCTTAAAGGAGTCATTCAAAGTAATATCTGTTACAATTGCAAATCAATTTTAGTCTATCTAATATACCTTCGTTGTGCAGTTTAGACACACAAGTCTTATTCAATAGAAGAAGAATTCGACAAGAGAACAAAATGAGAAGTGCAAGAAAGGAGGATTATAAGTTATACAAGAGAAGAAGTTGGATAGATAAAAAATGTTGACAAATATAGATAGATCATATAAAATAATGTATAAAGTTGTGCATTGTTCCATCCTCTGAATCATACCATGCTTGGGGGTGGCTGATTTGTATAGCATGTAGAGAATTCATCACATGGCCTATTTTGTAATTAATGTTTCGGTTTCTTGGGTCTGCTATTGTTGGGTGGGTGTTCTGCAGTTTTTTTTATCTTTTGCTGGGTTTCAGGTTGTGTTCTATTTCACAATTTGTAACTATGTTTTCTATTTTTTGCACTACTTTTGCTAAATATTGATTCCTTGATTAAAAAAAAAAAGTGGCTTATAAATAAATAGAAGCTCATATTTCCAGTAATATTAGCAAAGTTTGCATTTTCACTCATATGCTCGAGTTCTGTATTCTTCCTCACCTCATCAAAAGTTAATCCACCAATTTTCGATACACTTCCTCTGAATGCAAGATCTACAACTTCCTTTCCTAAGCCGTAGACTTCAAATATTTGTGCACCACAGTAACTGTATAGAATTGACATTGATTTGTCAAAATCATGACATCAGTAAGGAAAATGAGAAAATAAATAAATAAAAAAACCAAGAAACTATTAATTCATTATAAAAATTATCAAGGCAGCCTTTTCTGGCATTGTACCTTGAAAGCAATGAGATGCCCATTTTGGAAAGAATTTTAAGAAGACCTGCTTTTACAGCCTGGCATGCAGGAAAAATGTAAATTATTTGTCATTAGTTATGTTTATATAATAATAATAATAATAATAATAATAATAATAATAAACAATAATAATAATAAGACTTTTATGCATTTTTAGTCCCTCTATTTTGCCAAAAATAAACTTTTAATCCCCCTATTTCTAAAACTAGCTTCCTGATCCCGTATTAACTAATTTTTTGAATTTTTTTGCTCTCTACCATTTTTTTACTGTGACATTCTCGTTAATAATGTGACATTTATGTGCCATTTGTGACTTGGATAAAATAATTTATATGTTATTATTGTCGTAATTAATTTTATTATTTATATATTAAAATATTAAAAAAAATTATCTAAATATTTTAAATTATTGTTGGATAAAAATAGATAAATTGGAAATATTTTAATCTATAAATGAAATAGATTTATTTTAAATTTTTATAAATATAAATAAAGTAAATATTAAATAAATAAAAAATGTAACAAATTTAAATATTAAAAATAATATTCAAATATCTAAAACAAAATAAATAAAATTCTAAATATTTTATATAAATATTATAAAATTTTAAATTATTATAACAAAGATAAATAAACTAAATAAATTTTAAATATTTTATTTAAATATTCTAAAATTTAAATATGCTAATATATAAATAAAATTATTAACAAGAATTAAGTGTCACCTAATTGATGAGAGTGTCACATCGTCAAAATGATGGGACCAAAAAAATTCCAAGAATTAGTTAATAGTTACCAAAAACCCTTTTTTTAGAAATGAGAGGGCTAAAAGTTTATTTTTAACAAAATAGAAGGAGCAGAAGTGCATTTAAGCCTAATAATAATAATAATAATAATAATAATATTAAGGTTTAATTGTAATTATGGTCATCTTATTTTAATCGAATTTACAAAATTGGTCATTCTATTTTAACACCAAACAGTTTTGTCCCCTCTCTCGGATTTTTTAATTAAAAAAAGTGATGTGACATATTTTAAACAATGTGACATATAATATAATAAGTTGAATGATTAATAACTATGAAATTGCAATAACATCTAAAAACTTCATTTTCCACTTCTAAAATTATTCATTGTTGTAATTTAACTAATAACATAAATAATTAACGCATCTAGATGATTTTACATCACGAAATTGTATGTCAGATTATTTAAAATATGTTAAATTGCTATTTTTTAGTTAAAAATTCTGAAGAAGGGACTAAAATTGTTAAATTTTAAAATAAGAGGACCAATTTAGTGAATTGATGAAAATAAGGAGACCAAAACTATAGTTATACCTACTAATAATAAAGGGGAATTCATTAACAGGAAATAAACACTATGAAGGAGGGAAAAAATTCTCCCCCAAACGGTGACAAAAAATAACATATAACTTATTTTCAGATCTACATCTAGAATAAAGTCTAAATAGTGGTTTAAAGTTAAGCACCAACCTTGCAGTAGTTCTTCTGCGCTTGTTCAATTGATACAGTGGGCATCTTTCCATTCTTCATCAGATTTACAGTTTTATTACTCAAACGCCATTGACGGCATGTTTCCAATGCCAAGTATGGACACACAGCACTGCAACATACACACAGATATATATATATCATGTTGTGGTCAAAAACATAGAGGCAAGGGAATTTAACTGGGCATAAATCCCAGTTTCCTTTGCTGCAAACAAATAGTGCATGGTGGAACTATTTCCAATGACACCAGTGAACAATTTTTTTTATGTGGAAATACAACAATAAAATTTATTAAGTTCAAATAAAAAAGACTTTGTTAGAAGGGTAAGAATGCAACCATATCATAAAATAGCAAACTAACATGGCAAAAATCTTCAATTTATACCCAGTTTAACACTATATAGAGCTAACAAATGAACAACAACAACAACTAAGCCTTTTCCCACTAATCAAAGTTGGCTACATGGATCAAACGACGCCATAACATTCTATCATATAACATATCTCGTTCCAGCTCATTAATCTCTAAGTCTTTCCTAATAGTTTTTCTTATAGTTTTCTTAGGTTTTCCCCTGCCTCTGACAATTTGACTATCCTCCATTTGATCTACTCTCCTCACTACAAAATCTACAAGTCTCCTCTCTACATGTCCAAACCACCTAAGTCATGTTTCTACCATATTTTCTACTATAAGTGCTCCTCCAACTCTCTCTCTAATGTAGTCATTTCTAATCCTATCTTGTCTAATCTTTCCACACATCCAACACAGCATTCGCATCTCTGCTAACTTATCTTCATGTTGGTTTTTTACTGCCCAACACTTCGTCCCATAAAACAACATAACTCCTAATGTAAGGTTGAACACACAACAGGTCAATTAAAGCTTAAAGCTCCAACTGTACAGATGGAATCTTGATGCATAAAGATAGTTGGACTGTTGGAGGCAATCCACAAGAATCAACACGATCCATAATTCATACAACAATAACAACATCCAAAGGCTTAAGTGGAGACATTAAATAACCTTGCACCATATCCTATTAAGCACGCAAACTGATGAGTGCTAAAGCACTGAGCAGTATCTGCTACAATTGAAGCTGACATCCGAAGGCCATTCTGGATTAGATGCTGATGAACAGTACCAACAGCAAGAAGTATGGGAATTGCAGGATGAGTTGGTTCCTGGGACAAAAAAAATGGATTGTATTATTAACCCTATCAAACATGCACAAAAGGCCATTGCAGTTGCAGACAATAGCGAATCTGGTTTAGTAATCATCAAATTAAATCTGTACCAGCTAATCATTTCTATCCTTGAGAGCTATAATGTACACACTTCTTTGGAAAGATAAAGAAGCTATTAGACGGTCCTTACCAGTGCTTCTGAACGGTCTGAAAGAATAAGCAGCTGGGAGCCATTTCTGACAGCTTCGTCTGCAGCGTCGCAAAGCTTATTTAATGCTTTCTCCAAGGAACCATCAATCCCCTTAGTTATATCAAAAAATGTGTGCAATACTTGAGGTTTTAAGTGAGAGTCTTTTAATAATGACTCAAGTTCCCCTTCATTCAATACCGGACTAGATAATATAACCTGCTCCAAAATCATATCAACGTGTGTGCAGGAAAAAACATCAAAATCATGGATATAATTTGATGATGACAAATAAACATCACAAATGTGTGCCAAAATACCTGTGAAGCATTTTCTGGTCCTGTTTCCAATATATTCCCTCTCTTCCCTATATTCACTTCAAGAGACATAACTAGCCCTTCTCGAAGCGGATCAATTGCAGGATTTGTAACCTTTTAGCATCAGAAAGTGAATTGAAAAGATTATAAAAAGATATGACATACAAAACAAATTAAAATAGTAAAAATCTAAAACTGCAACAGAGTGAGGTTTACTGTACTTGATAAGTTACAAAACTATAGGCAAGTACAACTTTATAGTTAGATATTTAATGGGCAGTCCAAAAGTTAATCAAAAGTCTTCAAATTAGTCACTTGAGAGTCCCGTGACTCCAGTCTTTAAAGTAATGTGTTCGTAACCCACCGTCATCCAGTGTAATATATGTATTGGGAAATCAATTAAAATTTCCAAACAATATTAAATATTCATGTAAATTGTGGAAATTTAAGAGACACATTTCAAGAGATGAATGAATGTATCTAGAATATAGAAGAAATGAAGTCAAACTTTTTGAAAAGATGAGATGATTGAAGAGGGATGTATATAGACTAAGTCACATTCATGGATGGAAGCTAATCTCCTCTCCTATAATTATTTGTATTTGGCCCATTAATCAGACCTAATAAATTTAGAATAGTGTTTAAACAAATCAGTGTGACCTTCATTAATAGTGTTTAGAATAGAGTCCAGTGACTCTCATACTACTTATCCTTCTAATATTTTTGGTGCAAGATGGCTTGTTTCCTTTATTGATGGCGTACTCGAGTAACTTAGATTTTCTTGACGAAGGATAAAGCATTTGTTTATTTAATTTTATTATATGGCACAAACCCAATTTGGGGAAAACATAAAATGATTATGTTCCGACAATGGTAAAGAATATGTCAATCATAACCTTTTCAGTTTCACTAGTAAACAGGATATCATCCACGAATTCACATATGTTGACACCCCACAACAAATGGTATCGCAGAAGAAAAAATAATTATTTACTTGAAGTTGCTCAAGCAATCCTCTTCTAAATGTTTGTCCCCAACTCATATTGCAATGCACTCCCCACTTATACATTTTCGTTTACCCTATCGAACGTGAGACTTATAACTTATTCATTTACCAACAGGTTATTTAGAGGAGATATCATGTATAAGTCCATACATTAGTTAGTTGTATTGTAAACAGCATAATTCTAGGGAGGGAAAACCTTTGAAATATCTTCTAGCCTATTCTAGTTCTTTCAATAAAATCGTGCTCTTTCTTTTTATTTCTTTCAATTAAAATTTCCAAATTCTTACTAAAGATTCCCAACATATATGAACAGTAAAGGGATATGAATAGACCCTTAATACTGACATACAGTGAATACCATAGAGTACAGACAAACAACAATGTTATGTATTGCATGACATTATGAACAAAGTATAACACATTTAATAGTAACACATGGTCATCCACTAATCATATGAGTGACTTGGCACTATCATAGAAAATCATGGTCACAATACCGAGGAAATTACTTTCTAGAATAATTTGTAGGAAAGTGATCTGGTTTACCTGTGCAAAACGTTGTTTAAAGTAATCAAAAAGCATGTGAGGTTTCTGAGACAACGCTGCTAATGGAATATCATCTCCCATACAAAATGTAGGCTCCTTTCCTTGAGAAGCCATACTCTCAATCACCATCTGGACATCTTCACTGGAGTACCCAAATGCCCTGGTCTCACCAAAGAGCGGCTAAGTACTAACCATATAAGATGTTGCATTGTAAGCTGCAATGAAGAGCAAACCCACTTTCCCATCAACATGCTATTGAACATTAGCTTAAAAAGTATTACATCTTAAAGAACCACATATGATGTTATATTGTAAGCTGCAAAGAAGAGCATACCATTTTCCCATTAACATGCCATAGAACATTAGCTTATAAAAGTTTCAGCATTATGTCACTTGAAGCAGCCTAAACCCATTGAACTTGATATTGAAAAAAAATGAGACACTACACATAAAAGCCCTTTTCCTACTTCCTAGAGAAGAATATTTTGCTTTAGAAAGGGAACCTGTTGTAGTTTAATCACAATTTTCAATCTAAACCAAATTTCTAGTCCTCATACATTACAAGAAAGCAAATAAAAATCACATAGAATGTTACACAATAACAGTGAGTAAAGCAATGGGTTTGATGGGATTTAAAATGGCAGCACTTCAAAACAAAAATTCCCTTATCAAGCATAAAAACTAAGAGCAAAATCTACATAGAACTCTCACTGTTGGTGTCTTAATATTGCATCATTGTCCATCACAGACGATGAAAGGAAGTTCCCAGATTTCAAAGACCGCAAATTTTCCTTGATCCAGTTCCCATATGGATTTGATAAGGCTACTCGTTTTTTAACCTCCATATTCTCGTAAACCTAGCAAAAAAACATTTTGAAAGTGAACTAAGCCCATGAGACAACAACATATTCAACCTTTTTTAAACATGAAAATTAAGGGCAAATTATTAGGAAAACAAAAGGAGAGCATATGTTCTCTCATACAAGAACTCAGTCATCAGCAACCAAAGTTTTAAGACATTGGAATCACAAACTGTGTTAAAAACCTGTAGAAAAGAAAGTGAGAGAAAATGCATACTGAAGGCATTAGAATGTTTTGAACTGAGTGGGTACAGCACTACAGCTGAATCTCAGTATTTTTACTGAGACTGAATGACAGAGATAGCACTGGGCTATGGGCTTCGCTGATCACATGCCCAATAGTACAAACCATTGTTCTTATACAATACAGCAATGGATGGCATGAGACTGAAACTTGTCTCTAATAGACTATGACGTCACCATATATTATTACTTTCTTGCAAATGATAGAAATAAATTTTATCAGTCAATTAGACATAAGTTACCCAATGTGACATAAAATGATGTTAGATGAGCTGTCGTTGAGTGAAATTATCAAACTTCCGTTTATCAGCTTTCAAACAAAACCATTACATCTCTTGTACTATTAAATTTCATATGATATAGTTCTCAAATATCAATTTAGTAGTCCTTCTTCTTTTAAAAGACTATGAGCCCGTATGCTTTTAGTAGACTACAGAGCATAAAACTTGGCTTCACTAACAAAATTTCAGTATCTAAAGATATAGATAAGGTTATAAAAGGAAGGGCTAGGCTAGCAACATGTTTTTTACAGGGAAACTCTTGACAAGCTTCTGATCAATGAGCAACTTTAATTCACAGTGGGGCACACAATGATGAACCAAATAAAAGAAAAACTGTAAGTTGGATAAATATCTAACTCAATAAATTATACTGATATTTGCATTTTGCAGGAACAAACAGCAATTACAAGATAGAATATGACTATGTTCAAAAGCGATACCCAAGACAAGAAAATATTGTGGTGCAAACCTGGCCACCGAGTAAATCAACTGTTATCATCATGCCTGGACCTAATCTTCCTTTCAAAATAACCTTTGACTCATCCACTGGTACAACACCAACCTAAAAGAGAAAGTGACAAAACATATTATTAGTAAAGATGCCAGCTTTCAAAACCAATTTTCTAAAGAGACCGGATTATTGGATTTCAACATCACAACAATAAAGACTGATACAAATGTAGAATGAGAAATAGATGAAACGTGAGAAAATGTTGTAATGAGATACACTACAATGTGTAGTTACCCTCATATTAATATTACTAGGTTAATTAAGTAGTACATAAGAAAGACATGTGAGCCGAGCCCATATACTCAAGACTAAACCTTAGTAACTTATCAATATAATGACTCTTAACACAGAAGAAGCAAAGGCAAAGCAAGACCTACACTTGCAGGATGTATACAACGATAAGAACCGAAGAAAGGTGAGAAATCTAATATCTGAAATACTGTCCTTGAGTGTGTATATAATATGCAAACATCAGTCTCTGTTTAATCTTAACATTTGTAACTCAATAATAGCAGCAGACTTAAAGCAAACAATTAATATGATGCTATTCAGAAGGAAAGTAATAAAAGTGGCTAAACAGTCTTTAACAACGACAAGCTGAGATAATAGAAGATTCAATAAAATGGAGTTTATCAGATCTTGGCTTCTCAAAGCCCAAATACAGCCAAAATAAGATTATCTACAAAAAGTTCTAGAATAAGACAAATAAAGTAGAACTGTCATCTGATCCATGAAATCATACAAAATTAAGTCAACCATATTAGCCAAGGGATGAAAGTTAGGGACTTTACCTCAGAAGCAACATAGACCATATTGTCTGATGTTCGCCAATACCTAGCAGGTCGAAGTCCATTACGGTCAAGGCATGCACCAACAGTTTTTCCATCACTGTGACACATAAATTGGATTACCAACACTCACATAAAAATATCAGCTTTGGAAGAAAAGATTAAAAAAAAGTTCTCTGGCTATTTACTACAGGTAAATTCATTGAACAATTAAACCTGATTCCTATTTACTACAGGAATCATCCTCTGGATTTGTTCTTAGCATTGATACCTGAATAAAAGCAAGGCAGGTCCATCCCAAGCTTCCATTTGACCCTTGTAGTAGTCATAGAAGTCAACCGCCTAAGAAATAAAAACAGCATTAAGGACACTTCAATGCAGAAATTGGAGAGAAAGGATTCAAAAGATTGTAAGAAAAGATAAGATGCAGCAATTTTCATTTTTGCATAGCAAGCATGAAGAGAGTGTCCATAATGACCACATTTTTCCAATCCATAGCAAGCATGAACATTGAGGGTCCTTAATAGCCCTCTACAGCTGCTCTAACATCCCTTCTGCAATCTCTGGCAACTGGCCCTTTTCCAGTAAATGACCAATTTTCAACAAATTGCAGGTCTCGGGTGATCAACCCACTCTCTTCCTCCTTTCCTTTTTTTGCATTTTACTATTTTCAAACCCATCTTTGTATCCCCTGTTCTGTTCTCTACTCCTTTGTCTATCTATATTTCCTTCTCAGCTTTGTCCTATTTTTCTATTTCATTGTGAATCTGACCTCTTTGTTCAGTGGTTTAAGGGCTGCTAATAATGATACTTTCAGTGAATTTTACTTATTGGGATATGTTTCTAGTTTATTGTTCTTGACGTAGACCTTCTTGTTTATTTATTATATTCTGCAGAATGTTTGTGTGTCTATATATATATATATATATATCATATTTTCCTTTTAACTGTCATGTGTCGGCTATGCTATAGGTCACAGTGCCACATGCCCTTTTTTAATGACGGATTCTAGGCTTGCCACCATGAACACTATCCACCATTAATAACCTTGTCCCCAACTGCACAAGGAATCTCTCTACAACTTTTTGTATAATTAGAAAAAGAAAAGCAATACTGGCAAATATGAGATACAGTAAATGATATATGGATAGAATATGAGTTGTTATCTGGATTAAAGAAGTGGATAAAAATGCTTTAACAGAGGATTCATGAAATTGGTGACACTATGCATAAATGCAGTTATTTAAAAAAAGGGGGGGTGGGGAGGGAATACCTCAGGGTATTTGATAGACAGTGTTGGATGGTTCTTGTAAGCCTCTGGAACAAGAATCATCATGGATTCCTCAGGGCTTCGACCACTTCTTATTAACAACTGAACCATATGAGACCATTCAGATTCAGATATAAACATGACCATTAACTCAAGTCAAGTCTACAGAATTTGATAGACAGGAAAAATCTCAAAACAGAGAGAGCTCACAGAAAAATACAAATAAGGAATTTGTATATCTTAAAGTAAGAAACACAACAGATAAAGGGGGAAAAAGAGTCGCTGAAATAAAAAACTACACAAGTTATATTCTGAGTAACCCTGGCTAAGTGGAACACCGTTTTCTTGCTTTCAGTTTTTCTGTTTGATAGTATTATACTTTGATAAAAGAAGGAAAACATTCAACAAAAATAAGAGAAACTTGCTTTCAGTTTTTCTGTTTGATGGTATTTTACTTTGATAAAAGAAGGAATACATTCAACAAAAATAAGAGTAACACAAACAAATAAGGATAAGAAATTTTCCTAGAGCAAACAAAAAGGAAAAATAAAACACATAAAACAAAGAAAAATAACTCTAAAGAGCTCATTCACCTGTCGCTCTGTCAATCCTACATGAAACTATCAATTACTCCTTTTCCCAAGAAAATCAAGAGCACAAAAATCCACATAAAGTCAACAAAACAACTATTTAATATATACAAGGGGAAGGAAGAAGCTTCTAACAAAAAAAAATTCATTCCATCCATAATCACCAAAACCCTGCAAACAAGCCTCATAGAATTTAGATTGGGCCCAATCCCGCAAAACTGGTTTATAAGGTGAGGATTGCCTCTTATAACCTCTACTTAGGCTATATCACTATCCAAAGTGGGAGTCCAATACGCACTCTCAAAACATCTAGAGTGCGACTCAATGGCTCGATAATACCAGGTGGCCCAAAGGATCTACGTTAGACTTTGAAAACATCTTATAATTCAGGTTCGTTCTATCTCAATCCCACAAATCTGACGTGTAAAGTGAGGTTTGTCTCCCATTTTTAACCACTATTCAGACCATATCACCATCCACTCTCAACAAAGCCCATTATCATGAAAAAGAACAAAAAAAATTGCTCCACTTATTCCAACCATACCCTTTAAAATAATACACACGATTAATGATTCAAGGAATTGAAAAACCATGCAGATCAATTGATAAATAAAAAATGCTAGAAGGCCATTTCCGAAGCTTCAAAGCAACTTGAAAAATAAAAGATCATTTTCTCTCTAACAATAAAAAGGAAAAAAAAAAAAAAAAACACATAGCATAGCATAGAGAGCAGGATTGCATGAGACCTGAGTCTATATAACAAATTATTTATAATTCTATTAAGTATTTCAGTCTAAACAAAAGTGCGCACCATGATCAAAGCCTTAGCCTAATAAATTGGATATCTTTAAATTTTATACAATAAGATTAGATTAAACTAGATAACGTAAAACCGAAATAAAGGAGTTATAGGAGTATGAGGATCATATCTTTTTCAACAACTAATTTCAAAATTCTAATGAATCACCATCATCAAGATCCTCTAGCAAAAGGAACAAATAACTTAAGAGTAGTAATAGCAACACTCACTCAAATACTCTCTTTCCGACACTCACTCTCTTATTGTGTGAAATTCATGTGGGGCCCATTTCCAAAACGGTTGGACCTACGTGAATTTCACCCCAATGAAAAAGTGAGTGTTGGAAACAAAGTGTTAGAGCGAGTGTTGCTACTTGCTAGCACTCTTCATAACTTTATATATAGTTATTGACATACTTCTGCAGCACTGTCAAGATTTGCCGAATCTGATGCCTTTGGATTTCCAAAGGGACGAATTTCATTTTCACGACCTCGCCATACAGGTGACTTCAATGATGGCTCTCGTGACTGCATCCAATTCAAGTTCCCCTGCATGTATATGTAACCATTTCATAAATCCATTCAAGGTAAAATTCCACTGAAAGATTTTTAATGCCTGACAAAACTCAACCTGTATGGTGTTGATCTCTCCATTATGACCAAGAAGCCTCATTGGTTGAGCAAGTGGCCATCTAGGACTAGTATTTGTGCTATACCTTCGATGATAAATGGCAAAAGGGGAATTATAAAGATCATTTTGAAGGTCAGAATAAAATAACCCCAAAACTTCTGAGCGAAGCATCCCCTTGTAAACTATTGTTCGATTGGATAAAGAACAGAAATAAAGCTCATTTCCCCAACTTTCCGAGCCTACTTCCTTTTCAATCAGTTTTCTACAGATGTACAGTTCTCGTTCAATGTCATCAACATTTTCTTCCTTCCCGATCTTGACAAATACTTGCTGTATATTGGGCATGGTTTCCTTTGCATAATAACCTACAACAGAAGTATTTACAGGGACTGGCCTCCACCCAAGCACCTCAAGACCTTCTTGCTGAAATGTATTTACAATAACTAAAGAGAAAATTAAAATTACATGTCAGAACACAACCTGTTATCTTAAAATGAAAAATTCACTTTGATGCCTTTAAAGAATGCACTACACAAGCCATGATGGCAGCAACAGAGGCTTTATAGTGTCAATGAGAAATAACTAAGTAATGTTCAAGAAAAACGTCAAAAACTAAGCTATGTTAAAGAATTGCAAACTGGATCAATGAAAAATCTACAAAACTCCCTTACCCAAATGAGTGACTGTGCACACACACACATATATAGGATATATAGGGAGCACATCAAATGAGAGGACTTTTATAATGTGAAAATGAGAGGAATAGTTGTTGGCCATTAAAAAAGAGTTGGGGTGGCACCAATTGTAGGAAAAATGGTGGAAATTCGGCTTAGGTGGTTTGGACATGTTGAGAGGAGACCTATAGATTATGTAGTAAGGAGTAGATAAGATGGAAGGTAGTCAAATCCCTAGAGGTAGAGGAAGACAGAAAAACTATAAGAGAAACTATTAAGAAGAACATAGAGATTAATGAGAGATTAATGAGTTGGATAGAGATGTTATATAACAGAATATTACGGCATAGTTTTATTCATGTAGTCAACCCTACTTAGTGGGATAAGGCTTGGTTGTTGTTGTTGTTGTGTGTATATATATATGGAGAGAGAGAGAGAGATGCGCAGCAAGTAAATTATTCACAAACACATAAACATGCTAGTCTTAGTGAAACGATAAAAGACAGACATCATGCAAACTTAGTTAAATCATGCCCTTCAAAATAAGAACACTTGTTACCTTTCTTGGCCTTATTTGCATGTTCTACATCTTTGGGTAGGAAAACCATTCCAACGCCAGTGTGCAACTTATCAAAGGTAGCAATCCCTTGCTTGTTTGCCCAATTGTCAAATAGATCCCATGGAATTGCTGTCATCACCCCAGAACCATCACCAGAGTCATTATCTGCACCACAGCCCCCACGATGTTCCATACAGCTTAAAGCATTTAAAGCATCCTTAACAATCTCATGTGATCCCTTATTTTCCAAATTGGCAATGAATCCAACACCACATGCCCCTCTTTCTGACAGTATATCCTCCAAATTTGCAACCTAATGAATAAGCGACTAGAATTATTAAACACACTGTTGTGTAAATTACAAGCCACACAGATGAACAGATCATCAATGAAGCATTGATTTAAGAGACAATTTTATAAAACAATCCAGACCCGTTGGACCAACCTTTAATCAATTGCAATGCAAACTGCTAATTATGGATGGAAACGCAAGGCAGGGTATAAAAGCACACTTGGTAATTACCATTCTACACATGGATTATGGTCTCCAATGCATTTCTAAATAAACAAAAATCTGCATTTGGAAACCTGATATTCTAGAACGTATCCCTGAATAATATTTTAAAAAATCATAATTGGTAAACTCAGGGGACAGTTTCCTTCTTCCCGCACTACTGAAATTTCTGAAAGAAGGGCACCTTCAAATGGTGTTGGATAAATTTTATCCAGTAATGAGATTTTTAACTTCATTTATCATTTTGCTTGCGAAAACTCGCTGGGTTAACCTGAAATGACTGCAGGCCCTTAATACTACCTCCAACTGTGCTTTTTGCCTCCGGACATCCTCCCTTTTATTTATTCCTTTACACCAGGATTAAACATTCTTATCTTAGGGGTACCCTTTTATCTTTTTATATAAGAAATTAAATCATGTAAGTAGGGAGAGGAAAAAACCCCGTATCTTTCAGGGGGCGGGCTCTTCTAGAAGAATAATTCATCTAAGTATTATCGCTCGTCGGCCAATTAATTTCTTAACTAGCTTGTACAAACTCATCACTTAGGTCCCTCAATTAGATTGAAACAGAGCTTTTCTGATGCCAATTCAGAGAATCAAAGTGCCTACATTGCAGTCTGAGAGACTTTAGTTTGAGAACTAATGAAGTAGCTGCAGATATTTTTTTCAAAAAAAGTAGCCACATATATCAAAAGGATAAGAATGCGCAATTTAGACTTCCTGTTCGATTTTGAGAGAACTTATGAGTAGGGTGGTTTCCTATATAAGCTTGTTGAGTTGGATTTCAAGCTGTCTCTCAAGTCTCAACAGCTAGAATTTTTGTGATTGTGAACAGAGAGCCCTGTTAGTGGTTCCAAGGACAGCAGCTACTTGGGAAAAGTGACACTATGTCCCCTTTCTTTTTGGTAATTGTTGTTCTTAATTGTTTACTTTCCGATGACTCAAACAAGATATTGGCCTCCCAGCTTTAGTTTTGGGATACTGTTCTATTCTCAACAGAAGCACTTTTGAAATGACATCTCAATACTCAGTTCTTTGAAGTCACCTCTTATCCCTCGTCAAAAGTTTTTGTTTTTGGAATAACCTATGTTAATAATATTAATATTGTTATAAATTATTAGTAATGTGATGAGGATAGAGATCACACCATTGACCTCGCTTATCACTTCACTCTTTAATTCGCTCAAAGTAAATCGGCGACTGCAATTGTAACCACTACATCAAGTTTTTGATATCTCAGCAACAATATTAGCGACAGCTTCAACCTTATTTTACTGCGATTTTTTGCAATAACAAGGATCACAGAACTACCGCAATTTAAATCCAGTAAGTCAGTTACTACTATCAGCTCACCGATATAAACTAAAAAATATTAGTAATTCTCTCGAAACTAAGCAAAAAAACTTAGAGCGAAGTTTTACAGCGATATTTCTGTAGAAAACTTTGTTTTATAATAAGCAAGGTCTTAAACTGATGAAGTACTACCATACAATACCAAATCAACGATTTCATAAATCTTTCGAAACAAAGCATAGTTGAAGGAAGAAAATAAAAGTCGTTGAACAAAATTAGCAACTACTAAAAAACAAAACGGACCTGTGGTTTTAAATCAGAAGTTGAAGAAGAAGGAGGAGAAGGAAGAGGAGGATCAAGTCGATTATCAAGATGAAGAACAGATTTGACGGAGTTATGACGGAGGGGAGCTGGAGTTATAAACGGTGTCAATCTACGGTTAAACCGTTTAGATTTGCGGCGGAAAGGAGCGAAGTCAATGAGCAAGTGACGGTTACCGATGGAAGTGAAATTATCGGAGAGACGTAGCAGTTGAGAAACCGACGACACCGTGTTCAGCGCCATCGTTAGAGAGAGGGAGGAGAGAGAGAAGAGAAAGAAAGTGAACGTATGAGTGAGTGTGTGAGTGAGAATGAATGAATGAAGATAAAAAGAAGAAGAGGAGGGAGAGGTCACAAAATGATTAACTCATACACACCACCAACTTCTCATTCCTTTTCATCTTCATTTGCGACCTTGTTTTTGGATGCTAATGTAATGTGAGCAAATTAGCATCACTGTGGTTTTTGTTATCTGTGATGTGGTTTACGGTAACACCGTGTGCCGCGGCTACCACATCCATATGGATTCCTGTTTTATTGGAGGGTAGATTAACATCTTTTACAGGCAAGAATTTATGCTACTTTCACTTTTACTTTTAAACCTCTCGATGAAAACTTAGCACGTAGCTGCAAAATTATCTCTAAAATAGTTTCACTTAATATTTGAACCAATACATTTTTTTAAATAACTTATTTTAATTAAAATTTAGTAATCACTTAATTTACTTTAACATATACATTAAGAAATATATACTATAGTACTTGACAATTACTCCTATTTAATTTAATTATGTTACAGTACTCCCACCTATTCTATATTAAGTATGACGTTAACAAAAGAAAAATCTTTCAAAATAAATGATACTTTATATTTCTTTATGTAATATTGATTTTTTTTTATTCCAATTCTACGTCAAAGATTATTACGTGTATCACACGTAAATTAATTAAATTTTATTCTATATTCATAGTCAACTATTAATTAAGATAATTTTATAAAATTATTACATATTTTATTTGTCTTATAACGTTATTTAATTTGTGTTAAAATTAATATAAATTTTGTACTAATCGTATAAAGTATAGACATTGTATCAACTATATAAAATAATTTCATAATATCATTAATTATAATTTACTACTATAATATGAAATAGTTAAATAACTACAACTAATTTAAAAAATAAATAATACAATTTAATAGATTGAATGGTCAAGATTGTATCACAGTATAAAATTATTTATACATTTCCTTTACGACACTGTAAAATATAAAAAAGTATGTAATTTATACATGGAAATTTGAATTTGTAATTATGGATGGGCCATGGGTGAGTGTTACATAAGCGGAATGATATCGGATGCAGGAGATTGTTTCCTCGAGCGGAGACCCTCCTTCGAAGAAATCTCTATCTCACATATATATTTATTGCTATTTATCGTCATAATAAATTGTCACATATATTTGTCTTAGGAAAACCTTGGTTTGCTCACGTCAAAAGATGGATAAAACGCGCGCATTTTTACCGACAACTTCCAGTTCCGTTAACGAATTTAACTTCGCGGGAATGACTGGTAATTCCCGGTACCCGTGGATCACTTTTTCGTTTACTCTCTTTTATCTCCGTTTGAAAAAGAAAGAGAGCAACTCACTAGGGCTTGGCTTTGTAATAAATAAATAAAAGCTAGAAGAGATTAATAGTTCTATAGAGGTGAATTAAAGTTGGAATTTTAATGTTTTGACCGATATTTATATTTAATATTTGACGATCCCAATAACAAATAAAAGAAAATTAAGATATTGTAAATTATATATTTCTCTATTTTTAATAATAAATGTTATATTTTATTTTTAAAATGAAATTATTATAAATAAAATGATGATAATTTTATTAAATTATTATTATCGACAATTGGTGTATTTTTCCCTATTATAAATATAAAATATGAGATACGACTAAATTTTAAAAAGTGCACTTTTAGTGTATAGAGAGGTACATTCCTTGGTTTTAAGATCACACAAAGAGGAATAAATGTCAATTTGGATAAGTGTAAAGCAATATTAGAGATGAGAAGTATGACTACTATCAAGGAAGATCAACGACTCGAATGAAGGATATTATTCATATTACGTTTCCTCTTAAGATCAACCGATCAATCTCTCATTTTATCATATGCTAAAGAAATCGAACAAAATGTATTGGACAAAGAAGTGTCAACGAGCATTTTGGGAACTTAATAAGTTCTTATCAATTCTTTCAGTACTAACACGACCAACATGGTGTACAACGCTAACAATCTAATTTGGTTGCAATAGAGGAAGTTGTCACCTCAGCGCTCTTATGGAAGAATGAGAGCATCGTCAATTCCCAATTTGGTATTGCATTAGTACTTTTTAGTTTGTAGGTTACGACACTACTTCTAGCAGTAAAGACGAACTTTCCATTAAAGAAAGTCTTATATAAATTATAACTCTCAAGAAGTATTATGATGAGGACATAAAAAGCATAATGAAGATCAAAGAAGGCAAACGATTCTCTAAATAACATGATAGTCACTTTTTTTGAAGCAAGTACAACTCGTGAATAATTAAAGTCCAAGATAGTCAATTGCTTAATCCAAATTGAAGAAGTTAAGGAAAAAAAACTGCATCTATATGTTATCAAATTTTAATATTAATTTTAATTAAATTAGTAGGTTGAATTAGTAAGAAATTTGGATCTAATTGTAAAAATTTGAGTTATGTCAAATTTATAGTACTTGTAAGGAAATGCCACTATAAAAGGCAAATCCTTATTTTATTCAAGGCATATTTTGATTATTTTTTGTGAGATTTTGCTCTCTAGAGTTCTTGAAATATTTCACTTTGAACTTATCAAGGTTGTTAATTCTTGTGGCGTTCTTTTTGGCATCAATTCCTAGATTGTGGAGCCATTATGTTCTTGTTTCGTTTGTTGAATAATAATTTTGATTTTCCTTTTCGCGTTTAGTAACATGTGATCATATCTCGAGTTCTACATACTTGTTTTTTGTGATTCAACAACCTAACTTACATTTTGGAACGTTGTATTTCACCTCATTTTGGAATCGTTTGATTATGAGTTTCGTAGTTTCAGTTATGGCGTTCTCTAACAAAACGTAATTTTGATTACAATCTGTGTGTTTCTAACGTAGAATGATCTTTAAAATAATTCATGATAAACAAGATCATATCATATTGTGACGCGGTTAGTAAAGCTTTCTGAATTGTAAATCACCTTTGAGCCAAGAACGACAATTAAATCTCATACATTTGTTGGTGCCATAGTCGAGATTAGTCATCCCCCATAGTTTGATGTATAGGTTCTTCATGTGGATGGCTCATCCAACATGGGAGGCACCAAAGTTGGAATAAGTTAAAATGCTACTTGAAATAATGTATCTAAAAATGTTAAGTTTTTTAGAGTTTTAGAAAAGAGAGATTTATAAAGCTTGGTCTATATTTTAGTATATATTTTATATTTAAAAAGAATAATATGGAAAATGATCATATAATATTTTAATCACACTTGAATCACTTTTAGAAATATTTTATAGTTTATTTAATTTATAAAAGACAAACAAGTCTTCTCTCCTACTCCTTTTCCCTCCAAAATCTTTCTTTTTTTCTTTTTGAGAACACCCCTCTTAAACCTTTCACCAAAAACATACTCTTACAGAATAAGTCTATTTGTTCAATCATACGATATAAACGAGAAGTAGACGTCAAAAATATATTTTAAGAGAATGCTACTATGAATCATCTTTATAGTTGGTTTAACGTTAGTTGATACTCAAAAGCATTAATTAACGATAATAATTTGATCAATATCAGTTCGGAAAAAATAAAAATAAAAACTAATATATTATTCAAAATTTAATTTATTAAACCAACATCAATTATATTATATCATCAAAATCAAAAAAATAAAAATTATTGTTAGCTCGTATTTCTTAAAAATATCATTAATCATTCGAATTTCAAATAATTCTTAAATATTAAGGATGCACATGTTAGAATTTATATATAGTTTAATTTCGTAATATCACATAAAAGAACAACAAAATTTTACCCAAATTAACAAGTTGGGGATAAATTCGTGAACGAAAGTAAACTAATCAATTTTTTTCTTTGAGCTTTCAACTCAACTTTGTCCACATCCTCTATGCGCTTAAAGTTAGAATAGCTTTTCGACTTCGGTTTTCTACAAGCAGCGCCACAGGCACTTTATCTACTTATTTTGTTCTTTTCTGTTTTCTTTATTATGCATAATACTTGCTTTTTTTTACATAATGCATAATACTTTTCTTAGAATGATGCATAATACTTAACATGTATAGTATCTACCTTTTCCTTTCTTCTTAAAAAGAAAGTGGTGTCTATTATCACAATATATATCTACTTTTAAAATTATTTTATAACTAATTAGAGAAAATTAAAATAATGTGACAAATAATTATATATCTATTATCATAATATATATCTACTTTTAATCTTTCTATTTTAATTTTCTTTAAATTTAGTCTTACGGTCAAATTTAGAGAAAATTAAAATAATGTAACAAATAATTTAACAATGTATTAGCTACCTAGATTAATGTAATTATTTTATAATATCAAACTAAAAATTATTATAAATAAATAATAATATTAATCTATTTTAAAATTTATATTATCAAATTATTTACTATATCATTAAAAATATGATAATATGATATATCAATGACTTCAAATAAAAAATATAATTTAAAGGCTAAAACTAAAAAAATTAAAATTTAAAATGACTTATTTCGTAAATGAATAAAAAAGAAAGAGTAAAACTATAATAAAATATTTTATATCTCGAGCTACATGACCAAATTTTCCACCTCAACTATAATTGAATTCAAAGATATAAAACATTTTATGTGTATTAAGTAATCTAAAGGATGACATGTGTGTGGCATCCAACAAAAAATACTATTTAACGTCCTTTTGGACTTTGGGCACGCTACCACGTGTGTGCTTGTAGGTTCTTCTGTAGAAAAACTATTTCCTTTTCAAAGTTGTGATGAATACAAATTTGTTATAAAAAAAAACAGTGACCTTTCCATCATCCGAAAGCCATCTTTCCTTTGTTAATTTGTTCAGTTGGGATAAATATCTGACATACATTGTCCTTAAGTTTATGATGCTACGTACTCTCATTATCATATTTTAAAAACTCAGTGGTACACCAATTTTGGCTTTTTGTTGATCCTAAAAAATAACGGTTTCCTGTTCTACTATTTCATCTCACTTGAAAGATAGCCACAGGGGTTCTTATCATAATTTTATCTGTCTCCTAGGCCCGAACCCCATAAAGTCTCACCCCAAAACTAATATATACCAGAAATGTTCTTTTCACACAAAATTAGACATTCATACCATATTTTTATACCGTTTTTTATTTTTGTATTATTTTTCTTTTGATAAAATGTTTTTTATTATTATTTTGAATTTAACATCCACATTTATCAATATACGATGCCAAAATACAAAATACAGTGTCGATTTTAATGTGTTTACACAACACTATCGATAAACAAATACAATCTAAAATATATTAGAGTTTGAGTTATTTAATTTCTTTTAATTAAATTAGTATTTTAAGTTTTCAAAATACATTAGGATTCTTTGAAAATCATTTAAAATTTTGAATTTATGAGATAAGCTTCAAACTAATCAAATTTTTGGGTTCCTAGTGTGATCTTTTAATATTTGGAGAATTCAATCACATGAAACAAATGTAATCTTAATGACAACAATCACACATAAAATTATAGAAACATTGATGTTAGTGTCCAAATTTTAAACTTTATATATATATATAATATTGAAAATCTATAATTAAATTATAGACCCTTATTAATCAAATTAGGATGGTTTTAAAATGAAAATTACAGACCTAATTTAATTGGAAGAAGTCTATTCATTGAATGAAGTCCATCTGATTAGATCTTGACTGTTAACTCGATAAAAAAATTAATACTATTCAATGAGATAACTAATGACATCAAGGAGTGAAAAATTAAACATCCCAATCTGATACAATTTTCATTCACCTATATATATATATACATCCCAATCTGATACAAAATGTTGGAATTCCCTTTCACCCTTTCCATCTTGTAGAAAATAATAACATATTCTAGTGAATGTGTACAAGATGCAGCATATGCATAATACATATAGTACCTCCTACTTTTAAGGTTTCGTCAGTGGGTTCATAAATATGATGTACTATACAAAAAAAATGAAAATTAATGAAGTATATATGATAAACAGTACATTTGAGTTGGTGACTGTGGAACTCAATTGTTGGAACAGAATTGGCATTTCTTAATAGTGAAATTTTCAAAATGTACAAAGTCAGGCTAGAAAGGGTGTAACTTGCAGCTATCCAACACGAAGTTGGACTATCTACAATTAGAGATTCTCTGCATTCACCCTTATTCTAGCTTTCAAGATTGTTCGGTGAATATTCTAAGTAAAAAATCGCGAAAACGCCTTGAGTATTGTCTAGGATCAACAGCTGATATTGAGGTAGGGTCATATTGAATGGACTTGTATGCATGCTCAAGCTTCTTGCTGATATCATAGTCTTGAAGTATGTCTATGATACCAAAAGTTAGTGCAACTTCATAGAACTCTCCAATTGGTTCTCCAACTAGTTGTGTTTCTATATCGCCTCTTCTCACCGTCCTTTCAGCCATTGCTGGAATATTCACACCCAAGATTGTACTGCAGATACACATACTATATTCAGCTTTGAAATATTCATCTTGCAAGAATTATACTTTTTTGTGAATCAGTGATATTGTTTTAGTCATCAAGCAAGCTTATTTCTAAAAAATCAACAGTTGATTAATGTTATGTGGACGCGCATAACAAACCATCAATGTGTTAGAATAATTATTAAGCATATATCTCACCTTGAAGGATCAGAAGGAAGTTCATTTGTGTCTTCTGTTGAAATACAAGGAGTTTCTTCATTCTCTATATCACCTGAAGTTGAAAAAGTAAAAGGATTCTTCCTAAGTTTCCAAAATACAGATACTAGTGCACACATAACTACATGTAGGATAAGAAAGTTACCAGTAGGAGTACGAGGTGCTGAAGGAATAACATCCCCATCTTGTGATATATTTTTGAAATGAATGCCAAGTAGCAAACTATAGTCCATAATTCCCTCTTGTTCCAAAAGCTCACAGTCCCTATCAATTTGTCTGGAGAACATAGAACAATTGTTTTACTTGTCTAGTTATCTGACTAATCTATATTAAAATGTTGCATTCTAAAAGAAAAAAATACACATAACTATATAACTCTTCATTAGAAAATCAAGAGAGTAAATTTTTACTTCATATAGTTTTTTATACATATGTATGTATTTTATTACAATGTTGTTTGCAACATATTATTTTAGAGGAACCAATTCAGCTTTCAATTTCAATACTATAAATTGATGCAACAAAAACTTATATCACCTGCAAAACTCTTGAAACCAAGATTTCTGAAATAGAAATATAAAATTAAGGTCAAGATCTTTAAGAATAGTGGTTTCGCTAATCTCTGCCTCAAGCTTATCTGAAGTTCTACCAAGTGAAGAACCCTTCAAATCATAGCGTCTATGAGTGATATACTCAGAACAAAAGAGGTTTCCCATTATGATAAATCTAACCTGAAAAACCAAACATATCATGAAGTTTTTTATACTCAAAGTGTAAAATTGCACAAAAATTGATACTTTCACATTGAGAAATGATTTTTGTACAACTAAATTTAGACAACTTTAGCTATAACTTTTTAAGCAGTTAACGCAGTTCAAATGGATGGTTAATTATGTTAAGTAGATGATTAATGGATATATTCAATGTCAAGATTTATTAATCGTTGACGTAACTTCATTAATCAAGAATTTGAACGTGATTAATCACAACTTATAGGTGTTCAACTATACGGAATTTTGAACATCGGAAAAATATGGTTAATCATATCCAAATTTGTGTTTGATGAAGTTAAGTTGATGGTTAATGAGTTTCAACACATGATATATCTATTAATCATCTACTAAACATAATTAACCACTTAAAAAATTGTCGCATAATTTGTCAAATTTTTGTTGTTAAAACAACACAATTGTTTCATATTAGTATAAACATGAGTTAAAATAAAAGCTTAACAAGTTCTAAACAACTTAACTAAAAAAATATTAAAACTTAAAGTGGAAAAAATATGAGGTGTCATTATTTCATTCACTTTTCGTTACTAGGAGACTATGTGTGTTGTTGACACTTAATACTCATGACATGAAATGTACCTTCCTTTGAATAGGTCCGTTTATTAACTTTACACAATGTAAGCCATAATATTTTGTAACTAGAGTGTTTTGATGCTCTCGAAAATGATTGTAATAAGCTGGAAGCATTTTTAATAGGACCTGCAATAGAAATCCAAAACAACCAAATTATGAAAAATATACTAATGTGATATTTCAAATGTAACAAAGTATAAAAGTGTAAAACTCACTTTTACTTCAGCTTTTTTCATTGTCTTAATCATGTAACGATCATCATTGGTCAAGTAAAAGAAGCTGCCACTTTTTCCAGGAGATGAAAGTTCACGAAGAGCATCATTTCCACATATGGATAGCATGTAATCAGCTGGATCCACCTTGAATAGCTTCCTAAGAGTCCTGAGGACAGAGTTGATGTGTATAAGTAAAGGAAAATGTTATTTTTGAGAATATTTGAAAGAGCCTTATTGGACTTATCATATAGAAAAACCCCTTTGTAATGCTACAGAGAGCTTATATGTTCATAAGTTGATTTTAACTTATTCTAATAAACTTTTAAGGATAATTTATGAAAACAGCTTAAGCTTACATTTCTATGAATAGTTAATTTACCACAATAACTTATAAATAAGTCTTTACACGATAAATCTTTTTAATTAACCAAGTAGGTCGACACAAATGATTAAAAGTTATGCTTACACTTGTGACTTAGGTCCGACTTAAGAATTCTCAATGTTGTAGACTATGCATAAATTTTATTGTAAATTATAGCTGAGGTTGGTGGTTCTCTCTGGTCTTGCATAAGAGTGTACCTCTTCTAATTTAAAATTTTTAATATAAAAATGTAATTGTATTTTAAGTTTTTCACCCAAACACACCATCATTCCAAGTTAATTAGCCATAATGATTGCTTGAATAGTTTGGCTAAATTCTGTGTAACTTTTATTTTTCTCTCTATTAGGACTTTGACTACATGGAAAAGTACTACAGAAACTTGTAAACTATAACAAGAGGTTTCTCTCTTGTAAGTAGATGGAAAAAGGGATATTTCATTAATATATAAAATCTATTGTCTTAAAATGACTATTCATGACATAACTTTATAACATGCATAAAACAACTATATATAAAGTTATTAGTGGGACTGACCTAAATACTACTGGGCAATAGTCCTTCCACTTAAATTCACATGATGGATGTGGGGGAGTATATTTGGATCCTTCAGGTGGAAACCTTGTCCACACTTTCTCCTTTGGGTCAAAAGCTGAAGGCTTAAGATCAAGTGATGCTGTTGGAGCTGGTCTTGCAACCGAATGCCTATAAAGTCCAAAAATATGTAAAATGATAAATATTATAGACAATGTTAAAAGCAAAGATATATGAAGTTACATTAGTAAGTTGAAATGGATAAGAGGAAAGAAATGTTACCTGATTCCTAACTGCAAATTGAGCATGAGCTCAAAATTTTTGTGCCCTTTGCTAATGGTCTCACCCTGTCTATTTGATTTCTTAGGTGCTTTCAAAGGTTGAAGTTGATTCAATGCATCATTAGCATCATCTATACGAGATGAAGTAATTGATTCATCATCCACATCACTCCCTAAAGTAGTAGGAGTTCTATTACCACCACTGACATCACCTTCAACACTCCCACCACCATCCCACAAATTCAGCCTATCACTTGGCTTATCCACCCCAATACTCACCCTTCCGTCGACCGACATTCGCCTCGGTTTACCACAGTCTCCTCCCTTTGTAGATCTCCAAACAGCAAGTCTCTTTTGTGATGGTAAAACCAAAACTTTCTCACCAGGACAAACTGAATAGACACTCAATTCATTATACAACTCTTGAGGATCCCAATCCAAATGAGGACTCTCATTATCAGATGATGAAGACTCACATGGATAGTGTGTTCCATTTGAATCTTTATTAATACCATCTTTACTAAAATTCCCAACATAATAACTCCCATCATGCCATCTAAAAGTTCCATTCCCTTTCGGCAAACCATCTTCCCAAAACCCCTCAAAACTATTCCCATTAGGCCAATAAAATGACCCTTTACCCCAAATACACCCATTTTTCCATTCACCAATATAGTGACTCATATCTCTCCATTCATACCTCCCTTTTCCATCTTGCACCCCCCTCCTCCAATCACCTTCATACCAATCCCCATTAACATAACTTTTATAACCATGACCATGTTTCAAATTCATCACCCAATGTCCCTTATATGTCTCACCATTACAACCTGTGTATGTTCCTGCACCATCCATGAAACCACTCTTGAATTCGCCTTCGTATGTCGCCCCTGTCGGCCAACTGAACCTACCTTTTCCCTTTGTTTTTCCTTTGAACCATTCTCCCACGTACATGCACCCATCTGTCCATAGATATTTTCCTTCTCCATGTGGAAAATTTTCTGCCCATTGTCCTGTATAGTAATCACCATTTGGAAGAAACTTCTCTTCATTATATACCTCATATGACTCGTTTCCACTTTCTTCATTATCATCATACTGGTGGCTACTTTCTTCTTCATCTGGGTTTGTTAAAGTAACATTTCCAAGTCCAAATATGCTATTTGCACGTTTCCTAGCTACTGCATGTGTTCTTCTTACCGTGGCTTCCCATGCCTTAAAAACACCACCATCTTTACCAATCATTGTGGTTTTTTTTTTCTCTCAATACTTTTCACTTGTTTTGGAATATACCCTTTTCCTTTAACGTTTGTTTTAGGAAAATCATGATACCCCAAATGAAGAAATGAATTCAATGAGAAAAAAAGATGAACTTGAATCTCAAGAAAAATCAACAATGTTTAGTAATTAAGATGCGTGCAAAGGGGATACACCAAAAGTTCCAAAACCAGATTTGATGTTGTGGTGATTTTTTGTTTTTGTTTTCTCATGTTTCCAAGAAGTTCGGAGACATGTTTTTGTTACAAGAGATGCACAATTAATGTTTGTCAAACGTGTTCAAAATTTTGACAGCTGTCAATTGCAAACTAAGCTAGAGGACTTGTTGTTCTTAATTTGGTTATACTATGTTAGTTGGTTATAATTCATTATAATGGTGTTTTTATTTTTGTGAAATTGTTGAAATTAAATTAAGATTGAAAAATTAATGAGGTGAAGCTTTTGCTACCCAAGTTTGATTTTTTTTTTTTTTTTTTGTGATTGGAAGGGAGGGGTCTGGTTCATTTCCTATAACTTCTAAGAACCATGGCATGTGGGGCTAAGTGCTGAAATCAAGGTGCTTGTATATGCTATTCTTGGACTATTTAACAAAATTCTATTTTGTGTTTGTTTAGTTTGCATAATCACTATCAAACCAATGGGAGTTAATTTATAGAATTAATGAAAGAATAACTATATATCAGCAATGTTTGGTGCCTATTTTTATGCATATTGCTGAGTTTGAGCATTATGAATCTAATTCATATGCAGTCACATGAACTCCTTATTTTACATATATTAAATTAAGAAAAGTGAATAAAACAAGAGAGATATCTTTATCAAGAATTCGTATATTTATTATGACCATTGATATCGGAAATATTGCGTTGTGCGCATTTTTTAAGAAAATGATTAGTTTTGTCAATAATAAAATGAGTTTTATTTATTCAAATATCTTTATTAATTACAGTTAGTTGAGAAATTTAATGAGTGAAAATACAACAAATAAAAATATAGTAATAAAAATAAGTAATTCATATTGTATTGGGATTATAAAATGATAAATAATTGAAGAAGAAAAAATTGAAAATAAAACATTTAAAATGGGACAAGAGAATACTTTTATTATAACTAGAGTTTTAAATAATGATATGCATGAAAAAAATTCTCTACACATATTTCAAATATCAGAAAGTGCACCTCATTTGGATTTGGATGCAATTTTAGCACATCTTGTGCTCTAAACTATTATTTGTATACATCTTTTATGCTCAATAAAATTAATTTGGCTTATAAAAGAAGATTTTCCATAGAGAATTAAGGGAAAATAACATAGATAATGGTATGATCACATTCACATATGAGACTCTTAATTTTTTTTTAAGATTGCATACACATATATATGGGACTATGAATTCATGGTGCATAGATAGATATATTCAATATTAATAATGGTGTAAACTTGCAAAACTAGAAAGTAAAGGCCAACCCCAACACATTGTAGCTACGTTGATCACAATTAATATATCATTATATCTTGTTAAGAGCAGCAAGAACTAAAACAGTGAGTGAAGTAATCCCTGGAATGAAAAATTCATTTGGAATTGCTTGAGGCATCACTCTCTGTTTGACAAACAGAGCAGTCACAGGAACACCAAATATGTACAAAAGTGCTTCCTTTGCTCCCACACCAGTGAAACCTGATTCCTTTATCACCTCTCTCATAATATCTTCGAATTCTGCTTTTGTTAGTTCCTTGTCTTTCCCTTGATGATGCTCCTACAATATGTCACAAAAAATTAATCAACCATTAATTATATACATACCATGTTGTTACATACTCCAACGTAGAATACCTACCTAAGTATAAGTGAGGCCTGGAACAAATTTACTGAAGACATTTTATTTTAAATAAGAAAACTTTAAGTTGGACCTTTAAAAAAATTGAGAGATTATTTATTTAAAAATATAATATATTTATAAAGAACAAACATGTTCAACTTAATTACTTGATATGCCTTCCTAAGGTCCTCGGTCTTAGGGAGTTTGAACTGCGTGTATCCAAGCTTTTTATTTAGTTCCCTGCCATAGAATCATAAAAATTTGTAACTAACAAAAGTTTCTTAGGTAATCCATTAACATTAGGCAAATTTATTGTTCGAAATATGAAAAGTGGTAAGTACTCGACTATTTCGCATACTCCTCGGTAGAATTCTGGAAAGTTATTTGAGGGGTTTTTTAAATTGTTTTCATAGAATTTATCTATAATTGGGCCAAGTTCTTTGGCCTTCTTTTCATCAGTTCCTGTATCAAATTTAAAATTCAAATTTACATAAGACATAACAATATATGAACATGCTATTAGTATAATCATAATTTGATCATGTAACAACGGTTTGAATTTTTTTTTAACATTGAAGAAAGGATGAGAGAGTTAGATATAAAACCAGGTGTTAATTTCTTGAGAGATTGACCCATCTTTTTGTTTCTCTTTGACTTAAAATAAAGATATGAGAATGGTGACAACGAGATAGATATAATGGCAACTAGGAAACAAAATTAAAGGACCTTTATACATAACAGAAGTGGAATAAAACTTGCTTGGTGGGATAGAGAATATTGCATATATTAGGTAACAAGCAACTTTATTAGCAAAGAAATGAATCTTAATTAATTATCCATCAAATATTGTTCTTGACTTCTTGATCATTTTATCTTTCTAAGTGGATGCACGTGTACATATTACTCTTTTATATTTTGTAATATTAATATCATTCAATTCTCCTATGTCAACACTTAAAAACTATTCTATTGACACGTGTACGAAAATGGATATAAACTAAATGCATCTATTATTGACCGGTCAAGTGTTGTTATTTAATTGAGGAAATAGTATCTCCTTTCTACACTCCGCTTCAAAATGCAACTGTTCCGCATCTCATTTGTTACCACCTTTCTGTAACTTCACTCACTTCACTTTTATTACTGCAACAACAATCAACGATCATGGCTAACGATCATAAGAACAAAGAAAAAGAGAATGAGTATTTTCTTGACGCTAACGAAGATGAAGCGGATATCGAAGCTGTCAAATACGATAGCGATGCTAGTAGTCATTATAATGATAATGGAAGTGATGATGGCGATTATGATGACAATCGTAGACAACAACAACAACCTCAATCTTTCTCTTCTCAACAATGGCCTCAAAGTTACCAGTATACTTTTTCATCTTATAACTTAAATTTCCCGATCAAGTCTCGATACTCACACAGACACAGACACGAAATTGAATTAAAATGAATTAATTGAATGTAATTCTGGTGTCGGTATCGGTGTCGAACACCTAGATACACTTTCAATTAGAGGTGTCGATGCGATCAAAAAAATTCATGTCAAATTTGTTTAGATTATTTTTATTATATATAATATTTGTGACTTTTTTATAACATTTGTTGTGATTATTATATGATAGAGAGGCTATTGATCCTTTCACAATTGCTGCACCAAATCTTGGATCAATTCTAAAAGCACCGAGTGTTATATACTCAAGCTTTGTAAGTCGTTCAAGGAGTTACTTAGAATTACAAGATGGAAAGACATCTTTTCTATCTGGTAGAGATCTCACTCAAGATGGATTCCCTACAAGACAATCAACGTGGTGGGAGAAAGCTTCAATTCAGATGCAGATTCCTGAAGAATTGCCAATTGGTTATGGATGTAGCTTCACTCAAACTATATTTAATGGTATATATCTTACTTCATTTCATCTTGGTAACTCAACAACTATAATATGTTGTGTTCATGGTTCTAAATTGTAGTTGCAGTTACGCTCTCAACCTTGATACTTCAACACATGCGATCGCAATTGTGATTCTCTTATGTTGTAGAGACTTCTTAAAGTTTTATATTGCGGCTGCAATTGCAGATACGAACTACAATTTAGAACTATGGTTGCTATATCATTGAACATTAGGCGTTGTTTGGATTGGTTTATTTGATTTTATCAACTGACATAAACACTTTGTGAAATTGTGTGGGAGAGTTAATGAAAACAACTTTTGACATGTCAATAAGCTATTTTCAGTTTATTTCTATTAAAAAAATTTGAAAATAGTTTGAATTTATTTTATTTTTTGTTATACAAATAGCTTATTTATATATAAACCCTTATACGATAAACATTTAGTTAAGTTGTTTATCCAAACAAGCTAACGTGCACTTGTGCTTAAAAAACAGTTTAATATGCATTAGAAGGTATTTTTTGGATTTAAATTTTCTGACACAACATGATTTATTGGCATATAAATTATCAAGCCATGCTTCCTTTATTTATATTTGTAAGTGGTCATTTTATGAGGTAATGTTGTACCTGGATAGGGATTAATGTGATGGCTGGAGTGGGGCTTCTATCTACACCTTATACTGTGATGCAAGCTGGGTGGGCTAGTATGTTGGTGATGGTTGTTTTTGCAGTTGTATGTTGTTATACAGCAGACCTTATGAGACATTGCTTTCAAAGCAGAGAAGGCATCATTAGTTACCCAGATATAGGAGAAGCTGCATTTGGAAAATATGGCCGAGTTATTATATCAGTAAGAATGTTTTTGCTTTTTATTGATTTTGGGAGAGAACTTGCTTGTTTCTTGAATAATATTTCTTAGTACTAATTTGATCGTTAATTGTTTTTAACGAATATATACTAATCCAAACTCACACTAAGTTTGTTTCCTTGTTGGAATTCAAGTGTGAATGGTTAGTCGCAGATTGGCTAAGAATAGACTAAATGAATGATATATAAGAGAGACTAAGGCTATTCATATACGTAATGCCATAAGATTTTGAGCAAAATTGCCGTCTTAGTATCTTGTGGTTCTAGTCATTGGCTTATTATTGCTCCTGGTGCTCCCTTGAACCCCCAACACTTGTTTATTAAAATCAGATTCAAATTTGTTGTGCAGTTCTTAAGTTTAATTGTCCTTTTTTCTTTCATCGTGTTTTTTATGCCTCATTGTCTCTTCATTTTGTTTCCTCCATTCTAGTTCTAGGTTCTCACATTGTGTATCTCAACTTTGTTTGGCTCATGCCAAACGCTCCTTCTAATTCTTCAACATGTTCCTGAATGGTGTAGGTTCCACCATATCATCGATCTTTTTATTTTATATCTTAAGGCCATTAAATAATGCATCATGATACGATTCTTCTCTATTTTATGCTTTTTGTATTCAAACTCCCTATAACAGGAATGTAAAAGAATGGTGACATAACATGTATTTTCGGTTACATAGTTTGATGGTTTTAGTCATCCATGTACTGACATTTTATTTTTTATTTTTATCTCTGTGGCAGATCATTTTGTACACTGAATTATATGTAAGTGAAGCAGTACTTCCATTTCTTTTGCCCTTTTTACTCTGCAGTTGCACCATCTATATGTGATATCAACTTTTACGAATGCAGTCATATTGTGTGGAATATATCATCATGGAAGGTGATAACCTTGCCGGTCTGTTTCCTGGAACATCCTTGCGTTGGGGAGGTTTCAATTTGGATGCCAAACATTTATTCGGAATTTTGACTGCACTTATTATCCTCCCTACGGTTTGGTTGAAGGATCTTCGTATAATTTCCTATCTCTCAGGTACTCGAATGGTTTTAACGATCCAAAAATTTTAAGTTATAGAGACGATACTGATATAATATGCGGTATATAATTCACTTTTGATGAGCTTATTGAGATAACTTGTGATGATTTTGCAGCTGGAGGAGTTATTGCTACATGTTTGATTTCTGCATGTGTGTTTGTTGTTGGGACAACAGATGCTGTTGGATTCCATCACACTGGTCCTTTGGTGAAATGGAGTGGAATTCCATTTGCTTTTGGTATTTATGGGTTTTGCTTTGCAGGACATTCAGTTTTTCCCAATATTTATCAGTCTATGGCTAACAAGAGATATTTTACCAAGGCAGTAACGATATGGTATGCTACATAACTTTCCTAATCAGTGTTAACCAAGGTTTTTTAAAAAAGGTCTGTGACAGTGATCTGGGCTGTGCATCAAGGTTTTTGGTGTCTCTGCGACTGCTATTGAAACTGCATTGGACCATACTTGTATGCAATATCAAAGATTCTTACACAACTGCAATTTGAAACCTTGATATCAACACATACTTGTTTTCTTCTGTATTTTAACTTACCTCATACATTTTATTCTTGTACAGTTTTGTTTTGTCCATGTTGTTATATGGAAGCGTTGCAACCGCGGGATTTCTCATGTTTGGTGAAGCAACATTGTCTCAGATAACGTTGAATCTACCGCGGAATGCATTTGCTTCCAAATTCGCCATGTGGACTATAGTAAGAAATTTTGGGGGTCTCTTTGTATAATTTTTACATAGTATTTTATTTCTAGGTACATTTCATTGTATCTAATTTTGTATTATTGGTTTCTATTTCAGGCAATTATCCCGCTAACCAAATATCCTTTTCTGTCATAATTATGTTTATTAAAGTCAAACTACTCTTGATTGATCATATTATGGAGACATTTTGCAATTTCAATTTGCACTTTTCCTTAATTTTGAACAAATATGCTTTGATGATGAACCCACTGGCAAGGGGTGTAGAAGAATTGTTGCCTGATAGCATAACAAGCACAAATTGGTGTTTCATTCTTCTTAGAACAGCACTGGTTATATCTACAGTTGGTGCTGCTTTTCTGATTCCATTTTTTGGTAAGTTTTAATTTTTGTTTGTGTAGATAATCAAGAAAATTATATCACTGTGGCTAGAGATGGTCAGCACTTTGCAGTGCTAACAGCTAAATAGTAATTACATATTTATTTATATGCACAAAAAATGTGTTTCTATGTGTGTATTTAGATAAAACAAATTTATAAGAAAATCTGTATTAAAAAATCAACACTGGTATTATGTGTCAGATGAACATGATGGCTGTGACATCTTTTATTATAATTTCATTTCAGGGCTAGTGATGGCTTTAATTGGTTCTCTCCTCAGTGTACTTGTGGTAAGCATACTCTTCAGTTAAATGTTAATTGCAGTCAATATCTCACAATGTGTAAGGAACTTGCACGTACTGTTCTTTTTTAAAGAACATGATTTGAAGAGAAAATACTATGTATATATATAATAAACACTAAACAGCCACAATTATCACTTAATCTTTTTTCTTTGTTTTGGACTGTGACATCATCCCCTCATCCTAAATTTTTGTTTAGAAAAATAAAAACTGATTTGTCTTATGTCGCTGTGTATTTTCTTATTTAACTTTTTGCTTGTTAGCATTCTTGTGCAAAAGCATTCACTACTTGTCACATCTAGGGTAAAGTTTCCTGCCTTTTATTTATGGCTCCTGGATGCTCTTCCTTACATGATCTTCTGCTAAAATCTAGCAGTACTAACAAATACGCATAGTTTGGTTAGGTAATAGTAGGTTGTGAAGGTTCTCGTTTGGATTTAAAACTGAAACTTCTATATATGAATCCAACTATGAATAGAAGTAATTATATGTTATGTTTTCCAAACTTCAAAAGGGAGGCCTAGTGCATGAGGCTCTCACCAGATTAGTTCTGGGGAGGATATATACATGTACGCAATCTTACCCCAGCAGGAGTGACAAATTTTTTTCTTGATAAATTTTATTTTGGATATCAATCGTGATAGTATACTTGTGAAATATGAGAATGAAAGAGATGCATTATCGCTGTAAAATTATTTTACACTACAGACAATAAATAATAACTCACTAGGAGAGCAAATAATTAAATAACTACCTTTGATTTAAAAACTGCAAAACATGATGTGGTAGATTAAATGGGCATAATTGGATGATGGTGTAAAGTTGTTATATACTATTAGTGTATCTCCTTTAATCTTGTGAAATATTTATATTTGTAGTTTAGAGTTTGTTCTTGATTCTTTTGACCTATGTGGCTTTGCAAATTGCATCTACCTTTATAATGTCCACGTCAATTTTCCATGGACTAGATTCGTTGTTTGCTTCAGATAATTTCAGGGATTCAATTCATAAAAACTGCAATATAATGTAGGATTGCTATATTTTTCAGGCAGTGGTATTGCCAGTTTTCTGTTTTCTGAAAATTGTGGGGAAAAAGGCAACAAATACACAGGTATTAGTGCTTCTGATCTTGTTAATTTTATGTTTACAAAGTGCAATTATCTTAATTATGAAATAAATAGGGTAGTAAATTTTGTTCGCCTTTGAATGTTAATTTCAGAAGCGGGGCCTTTAGAGGGTACGTATGAAAATAACTGTAGAATACATGTTAGTACGGAGCCATAAGTACGAATTATGAAGAATTAATTATTCATGCTAGCTGTACTGTAACTTTTAGCCATATATTTATGCTTTTATGTTTCCATGTGACATTCAAGTTTTTCTCTTTTTTGTGGGGTACTTGCTTTCACATGCTTCATGCTTCACATTGACTAGTTGCAACTTGAAAGAGGAAACCGATTTGAATTTCATGCAATCAAGCAATCATTTATTTGATATAAAGATTAGGCACTTCATATTTTGAGATGTATTTTCAAATCAAATTGATTAATTCAAAATACAAGTCTTCCAATGGTCGATCAACACCTTTTGAATGTGGGACTACTTGTTTTGTCTAACTAAAGATGATTTTGGCCTTCCAAACACTTATATTTTCTTTGTTTTCTCTTCTGTTTAAAAATTAATTTCAATGTCTTGTTTTCAACAAATGAAACTCCAATAATTATTTGGTTTCATTTACACAATCAGCTGTTAAATTAAGATTGGATAGTTCATATTTCAACTTAATATTTTGGACAAAGTTGGAATATGAATCGTTTGATTTTGATCTGATAGTTGGGATCATACAAATTGGTTGAAGGTATTATTGTTTGAGTGTTGAGAATACGAATTTCACTATGAAATTTTTCTATCCTTAAGAAATCTCTTTTCTTTTTCTTAATTTAATAGCATGATCTGCAGGTTGCTCTTAGTGTAGTAATTGCTGCATGGGGAATAGCTAGTGCTTCCATTGGAACATATTCATCTCTATTAAAGATTGTGCAGAGCTGACACCTTTTGATTTCAGCAATTAAGTACTCACTTATCATTGTAGCCATTGCTATATGCATGTCCCATTGAGTTATATACTGCCAGGAGGAGACCATTTATAAAGTGAATTATGAAGGGAATGATATCATAATCGTGGATCGATTGCACCCATAAAAAATGAAATCAAACTAAGGCTGTCAAGAAGTATACTTTCGAAATCGTGTGTTTTTATTTAGAATTTTAGAGTGGAATAAGTTATCTCCGTAATTAATTTATACTATGCTAGAATGCTAGTGTGTGAGATAATTTATTCGTTGTTTTTAATTTTTTTCTACTATGATAAAAGTTCACGATAGAACTTAATTTAATTATTTTTTAAATAAAGGTAGTTTCTTCTTCAACTCGAATATTCTAAAATATATATATTGATCAATTTGAACATGTAAGTTTCTTGATTTGATAATCTATACCAAAATTTGAGACTTTTAAAAAATATGCGGTGAGAGAAGAAGTTTTTGAAAATAATATGGGGTGAGAGAAAAAGCTCACTCAATTAACAATTGGATATTAACTTTGAAAAATTAATTTATAGTTGAGTCTTCAAATTAATTTATGGTTGAGCCCGTCCAACATCTTAAAGACTTAAAGTGAATTTTATAGTGAATTATTTTTAACTAAAAAAATATTATAACACAAGATTTATAAAAAAAAAATGTATAAGAGAATCAATTTTTGGTGTATTTATGTTCGGCCAAAACAAATATAGTCTTTATTCTGATCAAGTGAGATGGTTGAACATATTTGTAATTGACTTGTCATATTAGATATTAATAACTAATTTGATTTTTTTTCAAATATTCAAAACTAATTTGTTTTTTTTTTTAAGATTTTTTTCTAATTGGTCAACTGTGATTTATAAGGTATCATATTTAAATATCATATTGAGAAGTGTTAACAACACGTGTATTTTAATCAATAAAAAACTACCTTAAAAAATATATATTAAAAGTGCATTGTTAACATTATAAGCTATAATACAAATCGATGGTTGTAAATAGTTTGTTTAACTACTTGAGATGCCATCAATACTAAAAGACAAAAATATAGTGTTGTAGAGGTGGTCTTGTCACAAAGCTTGAACAATGAAAGGCCATCGGCGTAGAATCATGGAATATAGAATTTGACGCCATGGACGTTGGATTGAGTGAATGCAAATACTTTCGAGCAAAACAGGTCATCCCGTCGCCATAAACCTTCCTAAAGTGGAATGTAGCGTGTTGAATTAGAGAAGTGATTAAAAAAAACATTGTTTGGTCGCAAATTTACATGTGGCGTTGAGAGTCCGAAGATACGAGAATAATAAAAAAAATCAAATACTCTGATACTATATAATATTTTGACATTATATATCTATCTAAAATATTAAAACACATATTAGGTATATCAATATCCCTCTTATATTTCTAATAATTTTAAATTATATTCACTTGAATCCAACATATTGGTCTACCAATAAGAAAACACAAACAAATATATACGGTGTCTTGATGGTTAGTCAGGTTGAAGAGTCGACCTATCCAAAAGATTATTAGTATAATAATAAGTTGAAGAAAAAAAAACATAAAAGTTAATGTAATAAAATTAAATAAAAAATAATACAAACCACACAATCTCAGGTCAAAACGAGCTAGAGACTTAGAAATCTCAGTTGCCCCATCAAAACAAATAGATTAAATGACTCAACTCGACAAACTTAACCCATTTTGTAACTGTTATTGAACATAGATTTGCAAAGACGGGTTTGATTTGGGCATGATGAAAATTGATTTTGGAAATCAGGATCTCAAAAAATGCATAACATTATCGATCAACCTTCTTGGTAACAATCGCATGTTGATATGCGATTTCAACATAAGGAACTAGGTCTAACTCATAAGGAATGAGGACAGCATATTATAAAACTTATGACATCTTTATTTAAAGATGAAAAAGGATACAAATGAACACTATTTTTAAGAAAACTAATTAATCATTTAACTTAGGAAAACACTTAATACTAAAGGATTCAAGACTAGATCGACATTTTTTTAAGCTTAAAACAAATTCTAAAGCAATGTCTTGATAAAAATATTAGATGCCTTTTCAATGTAAAGAATAATATTTCTTTGTAATTTTATTTACATTTTATTTTTCTTTTTTTTTATGAGAAATGATATATTGTAATTAGGTATGTCAATTGATGTACCTTTTTACATTAGTAAAGTCTTTTATTTGTTGTAAATAAAGATTTTCAGTTTTCTAGATATATATATATATATATATATTTTATACCTAAAATCCTTATTTTACTAATATAGAGTCTGATCCTAAAGATACTAACATATTTTAATAAATATTCTTTTGTATATATTGATCAAAGATCGAATTTATAATTATATATCAAGACTCTCGATTATATTTCAATGTGTTATATATCACATTTATAATATATAGAGTATTTTTGTAGTAAAAATCAACTTATTATAATACAATTTGAATTTTTATTTTTTATAAAGAAAAAGTGAAATTAAGATTAATCTCTAAAAAAAACCTATTTCAATGTAGAAATATAAAATCAACTCTTATATATAAATACCTCAAATTTTGATATAGTTATTTAATACTTCATTTTTTGTCTGTATTCCAATTATATATCAAATTTATTATATCATTTTTTGTCCTCTCTCAAATAATTGATAAGTTGGATAGGTGTCCGCGGAACATGTTCCATATAAAATAAAATATAAAGTAAACTATAATTTTTATTTATTGGGAAGTGAGAAGTCTTTATTAATTAAAGTCAAACTCTAATTAAGAGGAGTTGACACCTGATGGATAGATGAGATTTATACTTAATTAGTGGCGTAAGAGAATTTGTATAGGCTATGAAAGAAAAAGCAATCCAGAAAGTGTTGAAAGCTTGAACATATGATTAAGATAGATATAAAGTGAAAGAGAAATGATGTCAAAGTCCCGTTAGCAAGTTGAAAGATAAAGACGAGAGAAATGATGAAACCCCACCCTATCTTGAATATAGCAAGTTGAGAGAGATACATAGTTGTACAGGAAGAACGTTGTATATAAATCCCCCTTTAGCTAGCAATAGCATGCAAGTTGTGAGATTGAGTTTATTTGCCCCCACCATTAGGATTTATGAGTGAGTATCGTTATACATATGCAACTTGCAACTAATAATTGGAATTAATTGTTTGCATCTATCATATATATACATATGTTTTCTAGCTTTATCTCATTATTAATTACTTCTTTTTTTTAAAATATGAAACTTGTCCTAAGTTATTGTCTTCTTCTAACCAAAGTATCTTTCATGAGGAACTAAGGTTTAAATATTAACATCCATCTAAAGGGAGTGACGTCTCCCAACGATAAATGTTTATCAATTAAGGATCAAATTCCTAAATTCATGTGTACAATTATATATAAATAGATATGTCGAAATTTATTAAAGCGACCTGCGTATGTAATTTGGTTATTGATAAAATTTAAATAAAAATATTATTACAAAATTAAGCACTAACTGTATATTGGTTTTTAACTTAAAATTTAACTCTCGTGCATTTTTAGTTTAAATAGTTTAGTATCATTGGATTACAATCATTTATGTATGTAATTTTAAAAATTGTTATGATTAAAGTCAAATATCTCTAATTAATTAATGGTCTTGATTAACCAATAATATAAAAAACTCTTTAATTGGTTGTATATATAAATTAAATCAAATTTTATATGTAAAACAAGGGAATTTATTTTAGAGAAATGTAATTAGAACAACTTGGTAGATTTTTAAAGAATATATCAAATAGAAAAAATCTATGTAAATTAAACTCTTGCTAACAAAGAATGTAACATGAATAATGTGCTTGTGAAGAAATCACATGAATGGTAGAAAATCTTTAGTAAGAAGACCTGCAACCATATGAAGTATATTACAAACGTATTTTACTTTTTTAGTAACAAATATATTTTAATGATATTGTTAACAATTTGAATTTTGAACTCTTTAACGTTTAAATTGACATATAAAATAATTATTATATAATTTAAATTTTATAACTAGACTGACTGCTTCAGCTTCACTTAAGACTTTGTAATTAATCAACCATGACAAATCAAAATAAAAAATAAAATTCATGATATGAGACAATTCTATGCATCAATCAATCAATACAACTTTATTAGTTGTCTCTGAAGCTATATATCATTGATATCTATATTCTGTTACAATAAAACTTTTCATAAGTTTAGAAAATATATATTAAAGCGGTGCACCTCTGATAGCTGCTGCAAATGGCATGATATAACCAATATTTATATAGCCAGTCATTTTCATAAACTCAAAAATAGAAAAAGAAAGCAGCAGTGGTATATTCATGTTCTATATGTATTGGGAAATTATGATTTCAGCTTTAAAACATTCCACACAAATTTCCACTGCAATAATTAATTAAGAGTTAATTTCTTGTTTTAATAAAAGAATTATATAATATTCAATACTACTGTAATTTTAAAATATAAACAAAATTAAGTCAAAATAAATTAATAAATTTAATCTAAAATTTAAGTCAAATACTTTTTAAATTAATAAACTTAATCTAAAATTAATAAATATATTTGTTTACATTTGAGTTTGGAGGGAGTAATGAACTAAATATAATTGTTTGATAATTGAAGTTTTACTTGAGTTTATGAATCCACTTTCATATAAAAATTATCTCCATTTCTCAAAATTAATAATAGTTTGACTTTATAATAACTAATATTTTGAGTGTATAAACGTCTGAAAATACACAATAACAATAATTAATATATATATATTAAAAAAAATATTGTTTTCAAAAATGGAGAAAATTTATATTATCCGATTCCACTCTTGATTATCTTTTGACATCAATTTCATTTCACCCACCAAATTATTAACCAACTCTTTTCATCTATATATAGCTAATTAATATATCTCCATAGCTAGTCTGCGTAGACATAACTGTGGTTGCTGTTTTTAAACAACAAGAAGAGTAAATCCAGTTATATTGATTTGGATAGTGATTTGATTAGGGACATCCTAGAAATTATATACATATAGTAGGTTTAGGGTTCAAGCAATTAATTTTCCTCTCCCCTTAAAATATATATTAACTTTGTCAACATTCGCCTTCGGAGTTCAATCTCCCGCAACTAATGAAAAATAAAAAATAGAAAAATCAAGCTAGCCTAAAAATGAATTAACTCCTGAAGCAACTTTAAATTCTTATCACAACCTAAATTGCAGTCATTATTGCCTTATAAATAAGAACACATTCAACTAACATTGAACAAAGTATTAGTTAACTAAATATAAAACAATTATACTGGCACTTTTGATGTATATATATACAGAGAGATCGAGATATATATTTAAATAGATAATTTTTTTTTTATATTTAGATAGATTTACTTATAGATAATTATAACATGCTTAATTTTATTTGAGGATGGATCACCTTACCGATTAATAAATATAAAAAATTACATTCTTCAACAGAATCATTAGTGATCAAGCTGGAAAGATTCACAGAATGCACTTGAGGGAAGCAGATCCCAAATATTCTCCACCATCTCAGCCATCCAAACATCATCATCAAAACCCTCGTATGAGCCCTCACCACTTGGTTTCACTTGATCAGGATCCACTTGTGGAGGCCCCACCACAACCTCGCCGTCGTAATTTTTAACCAAATCCATCCTATTCTCACTTCGGCCATCACTGATGTTATCACTACCAGACTCTTGAAATTTTGAAGGGTCTGGTGGTGATTCAGCGTATTGGCCGGTGAGTTCTTGGACCAGTGCCCTAAACTCGGAGGCACTGGTTTTGACCTTCATGGGATTTGATATGTACACTACTTTGATGGGATTTTTGTTGTTGTTATTTTTCTTCTTGTTGGGTTTGGTTATTTTTGTTGGTGGTGTTTTTATTTGTTGCATAGTGGTAATGGTGCTACTGTTAATGGTGTCCATGGAGCTAACCTATAGAGGAGGAGAAAGAGAGTGCGTACTGTTGGTGGGTTTTAAAGATAACAACTGAACATAAAAATGAAGGGTCTTTGATTTTTTTGGACTTGAATTTGTGTCGAGAAAACGAGAGAAAGCAAAGGAAAATAATTGTGGAAAATGGAAACTTATAATAGTAAGAGGATTTTTGTCTGATGCCACTCCCAGCCGACACTAGCGCGTGTGCGCTTTTTTTTTCTCGTGAATTATTTTGTCAATAAATAAATTTTTAAGTTTTATTAAATTTTGAAACTTCTTTTGTCTTCTCTTTACATAAATGTATATTTTTTTATCTCCACAAAATTATTATACAAATATTTTTAATCTCTTTTAAAATATAATATATTTTTAAATAATTTGTTTTATATATATTTACAATATTATAGAAATTTATTTACAAAAAATAAATTTAAAATTCAGTTTTTAGATTTTTTATATTTAATATATAATATTTGAAAAATTCATTTTAAATTAAAAAATTCTAATTTTGTGTAAAAGAATTTTCAATATTATTCTAAACTTGTTTACAAAATATCATTTGAAAATTGAAATGATGAATAATATTTTGTTCTACCTACAACTAAAACAGCTTGTAGAATAATTTTGTAAGGACTAGAAAATGTGTTTTTTTATTGGTTAAAAATAAAATTTTAAAATTTTTTAGAGATTAAAAACAGATTTAACGCATAAATAAATCATGTGTAAATTAAGTAATTGAGTTTAAGTAGTTAATAAGTTTTAGTTAAAGGTGAATCGTTCGAAAGAATCCGAAATTAAATCCTTATTAAAATTATTATTGATCAAATTTTACTTATCTTCTATAATCGAATTTTAAATTTTTAGGGTTCAATTTTTCTTGAGAATTAAAAGGTTAAAACTAAAAAAAAAACACATCACTTGTTTGCATCCACTATAGGGTTAAGATAAAAGTGATTTTAGTATAGTGCTGTAATATTTTTCTTATAGAAACACCCACTTGTTAATGATATAATAGTTAGAGTATTTCTTGTATTCCCTTTAATAAATTTTATTGTTCATGGTAGAAAAAGATTGTTAATGTAATGGATCGATCTATAAACTTCTTTGATGAAATTTCTTTTAATGTATCAATTTTTACTATTGAGACCTGTGAGGATTTGTTACCAACACCCTTAATTAATATATATATATATATATATTATTGATGGTTAATATGTAATTATATCTTTAAACTTTATTTTGTTGATTTATTGAAATTCAACTCAGCTAACTTTATATGTTTATTCATCTTAATGTTTGCGTATCAACAAATAGAAGCATAATTACCCTAAGTAAAATATATATTATTGATAGAACAAATTTTGCATTACCTAAAAGAAATTAAAAAAAAGTTTGTACCAAACAAAAAAGAAATTAGAAAAGTTTCACACAAATATTTATATACAACTAGTAAAGTTAGGTTTAGCAAAATGGCTTAAAATTCCACAATATGATATATCACAATTTGAATTTTGATCGAAAGAGATGTCACTTTTAATGTGCAACGGTGTTTCTAACAGGAGCTTAAGTAATCTATCATTACATATTAAAATTTTCAATAAATAAATGAAACTAGCCTATCTAGTTTAATTTTCTAAAAAGATAATGCAATATATATTAAAAAAATTAATAATTGAATCAGTTAATCAAATGAAGTATATTAAAGTAACTACTTATCAGATAAACAATACAAATTGGTTATCTACGCAATGCAAGTGGAATAGAAAAACATAAAATGTCTGCGTAGGATAAAAGTCGAGAGTCTAAGGGCTTGTTTGATTGTGTTTTACTTTTTAGTTTTTGAAAATTATTTTATAAATAAATTTTACAAAATTATTTTTAAAAAGAAAATTAAAAAAATTATGTTTGACAACTTCAATTTTTAAAACAGTTTTTAACTAAAAAGTTAAAAAAAAAATGAAAAGTAAAACACAATTTATATATTTTACTTTTTTAGTTTTAAAAAGTATAATATTAAAAATAGTTTTTAAAAACAAGTTATCTAAACAAGTTTTTTAATTTTAAAATACTAAAATAGAGTTTTTGATATGTGAATCAAACAAGCTCTAAATGTTACATGTGGGGGAGAAGTTTTTCCAAAAAAATATGAGTATACAGTAAAACAAAATATATATAATTTATTTTTAATATTATAGATACCGAAACATGAATATTCTATACACTTTAATTTTATCACATTTATAGATATTTTATCATTTGATTATATTAATTTAGATGTTGTGAGTTTATTCGTAGATTATATTTTTAACGACTTTGAATTTATATTGTTTTATATCAATATATTTTTAATCGAATATTGAATGAATTGTTTTTCAATTTTAGAAAGACAAAAAGTATAGAATAGAATATCAATATAACCTCGCAATTGAGTTCAATAATCTCGCAGTTGTGTAAGTTAATTATGAAGATATTTAGACTTCTCATAAATTAAAAATAAAAATCTAATAGTAGTGAATACATTTATCACCGGATTTAATGAGTTTCTGTGTCAAAACTTCGAATCAATTGTTATATTACCGTTATTGATTGATAGGAGTATTTAACTTAAAAAAATTTAAATCATAATTTAACCTTTTTTCTAACAAGCCAAAATAAATATGCTAAAAAAAATATAAGTACAAGAGGTGCTTAGAACAAGAACAAAATAAAATCGATAAGTTTACAACTTCCTCATAAAATAATGATATTTTCGAATGGACAAAATTATGCCACGTTAGATCTTGAAATGGAGGTGCGGTGACACCTATGACAAACTCCTCCCGCAACATAAAATAAATTTCATTTATCGAATACAATCATCCTTGCGTATTATTCCACGACCACTTATCTGCTACATTAACTTGGAAATGAACGTTAGACAATAAAGTCCTATAATGCTCCCTTAATTCCTCCTCCCACGCAAACAATTGCCTCCGACATCTCCACCACTAAACACCCTTCAGTTGCAACAACTTTAACACAACCTCTACATTTTTCTCTTGTTGCAAAGACAAATGAAATAATCTACTAAATTTCTCACACAAAACCTCATCAACCAATCATAGATCTTTTCAAAATAAAGTATAAATAATTTTTTATCAAACCATTCATCTTCAATACCAACTTTTCCTGCAAAAATATCGTTCTGCCACATAGAATCCATCGACATACCCCCTTAAATCATCCAAGTTCCACTCCATATTTATTGATCAACAACTTAAACCAGGTGCCCTTTGATTCCATTTTTAACCTCCAATGTCATTTACCTAATAGAGTTTTATTAAAAACTTTCAAATCTCGAACTCCTAATTCACTATTCTCTAAAGCCAAACACACCTCCTCCCAGTGAAAATTATTGACGTCCTCATTCTCACTCCAAATAAATGATTTAAAAATATATTCAAGTTGAGAAATGATACCTGAAAGAGCCTTGAAAAAGGAAAGAAAATAAACTGGTAATGCAGACAAGACAATTATAAGGAGTACTAAACGGTCACCCAACAACAAAGATCTATACTTCCACCCTGATAACCTATTTCAGAGATTATCAATAGCAGGCTTCCAAAACACACTGCATTTGGGATTATCACCAATACGCAATGTGTGTCCTAAAGGGTATAGATTCAACTAATATTAATGACATTAGTCAGTAATCTATATATATTCCCATCGACACTCTTTAATCCTTGAAGTTTGTTCTGATATTCATCTAAAAAATTAGAGTCACTTGTGATTTGTTGTGTAAAACATTTTAACTACATTAATTTTAGAAAGTTGTATACTATATATAAAACTGTCCAAAAAATTAAAGTTGTATGGTCATATTTAATGTCAATTTTACTAGTATCAACTCAAGAGGGGCAATAGTAACACACTTTTGAACATAAACTTTTGAGCATACTTTTTTATTGGTTAAATTTATATATACTCCACTAAACTATGTGGGTATTAAATAAATATGATAGAATATAAATTTTAGGTTTAAATATATCTTTAATTTTTTGACTTACTTTAATATTTAGTTTGGTCTTATAACTTTAAAATTATTCAAATTGATCTCTTAATTTATCTGAAATGTCAATGATGCTAAAAAAATGAATTTTGCTTAATTATTTATTTCTTTATGTGTATAAGTTATAATGCAGATTAAGACTAAAATAATGAATCAATTTTGTAAAATATCAATTAAGACTAAAAGAAAGAATAAGTTTTGTAGATTGTCAATTAAGTTTATAAAAAATAATCAATTTTTTAAAATGCCAACTAGACTAATTATAAAGAATGAAGAAATATATCACCAAATTTTTTGTGTTCTCTTTAACAAATTTTGATCATAAAACTCAATCAACAATAATACATTATTTAATCTTATATCTTTAATATTTGTCATTATTATTTATTTTTAAAATAATAAATGTTAAATTGAAGATTAATCGAGGAGAAAAAAATTATCATCGAGAAGAAAAAAAAAACTCATTAAAGTTCTCAAAAATCTTGAAATAGAATGAATATAACGAAATTATATTGTGATATCATATTATTTATTGGTTATTAGTTTTCTCACTTTACTATTTTTAATTTTTTTTGAGAAGTCAAATCCAATGAATAGTACTCGAAATACTTTGGAGACTTATTCACGCGCGGGTGAAGGTGACGAACAGGTAAGCAAAAGCATCAATGATGACGCCGCGTGGCAAACAATGAAGGAGCCAAGTAGATATGCTGACGTCAGCAGAAGGATTATAGATGACTTCATAAAACCCAAGTAGCCAAGTTGGGTTCAGCCTCCAATCAAGATGGTCTTTCACACAATCACTCAGTGCACCGCTGCTTCCTCACTCTCTTTCAGAATTTAATTTCTCCTTACAAAAAGTTTTCAGTTTTCAATTTTATGTAATTGTTAATATTTTAATAAATAATAAAATTAATAAATAATTATATTAAATAATATATTAATAAATAATAAACAAAAAAATACATTAATAAATAATAATAGTATATTAATAATTATTATTATTATTAATTATTATTATTAAAAACTGTTATAAATAAAAATAATTAAAATTAAAATACTAAATTAATATTATTATTATTAAAAATAATTAAAATTAAAAACAGTAAATTATATTATAAATTTAAAAGAAAATACATTAATAAAAAAAATACATTAATAACATGAAATAAAATACATTAAATTAACGGAAAAAAATACATCTTATTGATGTCAACCTAAATGACCTCCAATTCCATATCTAGGATTTCGTCGAACTCGTCTAGCCCTGTGAATGAGTTGAGGTTCTTACGATTATATAAATTTACCATTTTAAAAAATCCGTAATTGGTTGGACAATTTATTATTAATCAATTTGTTAAAATTAATTTGATATTTACCAAGTTTATATAACCGGAAGAACCTCAACTCGTTAAGAAGGCTAGACGAGTTTGACGAAATCCTAGATGTGGAATTAGAGGTCATTTAGGTGGACATTAATAAGATGTATTTTTTTCGTTAATTTAATGTATTTTGTTTCATGTTATTAATGTAACTTTTTTTATTAAATGTATTTTCTTTTAAATTTATAATATAATTACTATTTTTAATTTTAATTACTTTTAATAATAATAATAATATTAATTTACTATTTTAATTTTAATTATTTTTAATTATAACAATTTTTAATAATAATAACAATAATAATTAATAATTATTATTATTGTTATTATTTATTAATATATTATTATTATTTATTAATATATTATTATTATTTATTAATGTATTATTATTATTTATTAATGTATTATTTAATATAATTATTTATTAATTTTATTATTTATTAAGATATTAACAATTACATAAAACTAAAAAAGAATTTTTTTTTTAAAACCCTTTGGGAGGTCGCATCCCCAATCAGCGACCTCCTATTAAGGAAAAAAATGTTCCTTTAGTCGGTCGTTTTCCCAGGCCACGACCTCCAAGTAATCCAAAAAAATAAAATATTTTAGTATATAATTATAAAATGGGATATTTTAATTCAAAATTTTAAAAAAGGGGATATATCGATAAAAAATTCCTTCAGTCTAATCTCCTAATTGAGATTCATTTCAAAGTATAGGACTGACTTTACTGTACAAAAGAGTGAAGGTTGCAAAAAGTGTTATTAGCCATCTTTAGTTTTTTTTATTAAAAAATTGTATTCGTTTATTCAAATTCATAAATATTATATCAATTGATAATATCATAATTTAATATTATTAGAATTAAAAATAATAAATTTATAAATAATTTTATGACATTAAGATAAATAATATAAAATAAATAATATTTTTAAATATTATAAAGTCTATAAATATGATAAAATAGAAGTATTTAAATAAAAGATAATAAAAACAATTTAAATGGATGATTTTGGATCAAAAATTGATCCTAAATCACCTCCTATTGGATAAAAAGATAAGGAAACCATTAAAATAGAGGATAAGAGAAACTATAGGCGGCTAAAAATAAGTTAGCTCTAATAATAAATATTTCACAAATAAATTAATTAAAAAAAAAGGTATATTTCATATATAGTGAGTCTCTTTAATGTCTTCTACGTACAAAATTAAAGAACAATATATATAATACACTAATTATATTTTTGTGTTTGTGGATCATATACTCCACAGTTTTATATATAAAACTATTTACTCCACAGTTTTTATATATAAAATAAATTTCTAGTTTTTACTCCACAGTTCCACAAATAAAACTATTTAAGTCTGAAATTTGTGGTAGTGGAGGTCCACTATATGTCTACGGACCGCTTTGACAGCCCGCTAATTCTATCGGATCAACATTTTCGTCATTTTTCACCTTTTTGTCAAATCTTGAGTTTGCTATCGACACCTATCCTTTTCTCTCATGCACCTCTCTTGAGTTTGCTATCAGCACTTATCCTTTTCTATCATGTCAAATAAATCTTCTTCTTTTTATTTATCAACAAATAAAACCCATCAAATGTACCAAACAGAAAGACAAAAAATCATTAAAAAAATAAATAAATCTGCTTCAAACCTACCAAAAAAAATATTAAATTATTTTCTTTTTTTTATTTACCAATTATAAATATGTACTAATAAAAAATTTTAACAAAAAGATGTCATGAAAATGTTCAAACAGTAAAGAAAAAACAACAAAGGAAGATTATAAGAAGAATAATAAAAAAAAATGATCATGATAATGATAAAAAGATAAATTCCGTTAGAGTATAAAAATACCCTAATTATCCAATGGCGTTCTAAATAAGAGAAAGAAAAAAAAAATTATAGATCTAATCACATTTCTGGTGTTAATTACATTAATTATCAAATAGTTGTTTTAATTTTAGTATATAAACTTTTTTTATATTTATTATTGTAATTAAATTTTTTTTCATTTTTGTCGGTACAAAAGTTATCATTAGTTTTCTCTTTCATGTTTGATATCAATATGTTGCATATTTTATTATGATTTTAGAGATAATTATTTCGCTACTTTTTTTTCTCAATCAAAAGCTTAATTGATTTTTTTTTTACTTGATTATTTAAACAATTTCTTAAAAAAAAATTCATTTCTCTAAAATTTCAAAAAATATAACATTTTTTCCAAATAAAAAATAAATTAAACTTTTTTTCTGTCATTTTTCCTTCTTCTCCCATAAAAAATAACCATTTTAACTTCGTATTCTTGCTGCACATAGCGGATCTTCAATCAAACTTGGGTTAAAACCATTTTGTTTAATTTTTTTCTTCTCTCTCAACTTTTAAGTTAGAATTACCTCATCATCATGATCATGATATAATAATAATAATAATAATAATAATAATAATAATAATAATAATAATAATAATAATAAGATAATGGATATTAAGGACAACAAATTTGCCAACAAATTTTATACGGAAAAGAAAAATTATTTCTCTCATTTTTCATTCTTTCTCTATTTAAATTCTCCTCATCAAACTCATTAATACATGCTACCAAAGCATTTGTTGAATTCAAGAACACCAATAGTATTTGGTGACAAAATTATTCATTTTTCGTCAAAATTGATATTAAAAAATGCAAGCAAATATCTTGCATAGAAATGTAGACTATAAATTTAACATTTATCAGCAAAAAAATAAATAAAATTGTTATTGTTTCTAGAAGAAGAAAATTCATTTTTGGATTATCATTAAGAAGTCTTAGCTAATGACCTATAAATGAACATGAGATCTCATTAAAAAAAATATAGGCTTAACTGCAGTTTTGGTCCCTCTATTTTAACTGAATCGCGAAAGTAGTCTCCCATTTTGTTTCTCCCCAGTTTTGGTCTCCCAAGCAGAATTTTGGTCCAAAACTTGATAAAATTTCATATAATTATTTATCTCATTTTTCATTCTTTCTCTATTTAAATTCTCCTCATCAAACTCATTGATACATGCTACCAAAGCATTTGTTGAATTCAAGAACACCAATAGTATTTGGTGACAAAATTATTCCTTTTTCGTCAAAATTGATATTAAAAAATGCAAGCAAAGATCTTGCATAGAAATGTAGACTATAAATTTAACATTTATCAGCAAAAAATAAATAAAATTGTTATTGTTTCTAGAAGAAGAAAATTCATTTTTGGATTATCATTAAGAAGTCTTAGCTAATGACCTATAAATGCACATGAGATCTCATTAAAAAAATATAGGCTTAATTGCAGTTTTGGTCCCTCTATTTTAACTGAATCGCGAAAGTAGTCTCCCATTTTGTTTCTCCCCAGTTTTGATCTCCCAAGCAGAATTTTGGTCCAAAACTTGATAAAATTTCATTTTTTTTTGCATTTATTTCAGTCACACAATGCCTCAAGATCTCATTTGTAACAATTGTACTTGAAATATATGACCATAAATGGTGTAGTACGACTTTAAAAAATAAAATTTCATCAAGTTTTGGACTAAAATTCTGTTTTGGGGACCAAAACTGGAAAGAAACAAAATGGAAGGACTACTTCGCGATTCAGCTAAAATAGGGGGACCAAAACTGCAATTAGACCAAAAATATATTGTATTGATGTGTAGACTCGATTAAAAAACTATTACAAAAAAGGGAAGAAACAATAATGCATTAAAATATATTTTGTTCTTATTTAAAGCGAATAATAAATCTTTTAGCAGATATATTTCATTTCAGACATCTCAAAAAAATTTAAGCCAATTTATTTTTAGCATTTTAAAATCTTTTAATAGATGTATTCCAACATTTCTTATTGTATTTTTTTATTATTATTTTTTTAATGCATTGGTGGTTTTTGTAAAAAATTAGAAGTGTCACGAACACTTTCTAACTTTTCATGACATTAGATATGTAAAGTTAGTTTTTATTTAACAAATAATATTAGTAATTAGTTATTAATTTTGTCAGATGAACAAATTGATACAAGTTGAACTCATTATATTCCTCCAACTCTTCAAAACCAACTCATGACTCCCTTAAAATATCAAATTAGTTACTTTAGTTATAAACTTGTTACTCTAATTTAGGTATATAAGATTCATTATATCTATTATTATAAAGATCTTTTGTATTTTGATTAATACAAAAAATTATCTTTATTTTTGTTTCTCTCACATTTTTCTTTAAATAAAAATAGAGTGCAAATGCATCGCATCATTAGTTCAATATTTTAAATATTAATACTTTAAGTGAATTAATTATATTTTTTTTTAATATCAATATTTTATATATTATATTATTTATTGAAAAAAAAATTGAGACTTTAAAATAAAAAGAAAAAAAAAATTCTTAAAAATGAAAATTAAAGGAACGGCGGAAATCATTATGTAGAGATTTGCTAATGAGTGCTTTATCTTCATAATAACTACCCTAATAATTAACTATGGCTAGCCATGTGATATACTGTAACTGTCCTCAAATGCAACAAAAAGGATGGGTATAATAACTCCTCGACATATTAATTTCAACAAAATAAAACAAAAATCATCGACATATAAATATTGGACATAAAGTAGGCAGGGAAGTATAAAGTGGGCAGATAGCAATTTCACTCCCTTTATATGGGAGGTGAATTTCATTTCAATTTCTTCGAGTCCAAGTTATATCTTTGACTTTGTTAATATTCAAAGTAATACGGTCAACCAAACAGCACACGAATCTGGTGAGTCTTCCTACCACAAGCATCCAGCGCTGTATATAAAAATAAGAGTATTGCTAACAACTTTGTTAAGACTTAAGAGTGTTTTTAAAATTTTATATAAGAAAGTTATCTATCAAGAAAGTTCAATATATACATACTATCAATTTTTAATGTATTAAAGGCATGTTTTTAATAAAAAAATTATTTTCTTGAAGCATTTATTAACATTTGTCTAAAAATAAAAATAGTTAGAGATTCATCTTTAATTTAATAATTTTTAATTTATATTTTTACCGATGAAAAATATGAAAATACCACTCTCTAGTAATAAAATATAGAGTATAACAAAAATTAATTAATATCTATTTTTTTAAATAAAATAAATAGATTCTATTAATTTTTCTTTTATATAATAATAGTATTTTAGGAGTACTGTGTATGGATTTTATAAGGTTTTAACAAAAATATAATATTTTTTATTTTATTTTTAAATAAATAATAAATTTTACTATAATTAATTTACATTACTGTATAATTTTAAAATTCAGACAAAATTATCTATATTTTTCGGTTAAATTAGGATTTATCAATAACTTAACTTGACGTAATATATATTCTATTTATAATTAGTAGCTTAAATCATATAAGACAAACAACAACAACTAAAGAAAAAAATTATTAGTGTATTTGATTTGAACATTCTTATAATTTAATTAAAATTTAATATTTAATTATTTTGAAATACTAGAGTAAGAAAGTTAATATGATAATTTAATTATTAATTTTTATTTATACTACATAGTTAATTTTGGGTGAATATTTTGCCGTGAGTGTTCACTGACCGTGAAAGTAATGAAATTTCACTGACCCATGTTGTGATTTAACGTGCATGGAAGGGTATATTATTGTGAGGGACCATACCATATTATTAATGGGGACCTTTGCACGAGGCACCGAATCATTACTCACCCTTCTTTCTGGCAGGTCTCATCCGTTCATTTGCGAAATCCAAACAAGTAAGCCATAATATGTTAAAGAAAAAATAAATAATATTTAAATGAGTTTAAGTTAATAAGTGCTCTTAAATATTTGTTAAAGATTAAAAAATAGAAATTTAACTTGGAAAAATACACTTTAGAATTTTGAAATCGCAAATTCCAATAAAATATTTCCACATTTAATTATTTAATAAGTGTCTTAAAAACAATTATTTGCATTTTCCTATTTAAATGTATTGAAAATTATATTTTCTAAATATTTTAAAATTTGATATTTATTGTTTTCAATGTAAAATTTATTTTATGATTCTTTAATAAATATGTTTATGATACTTTTCAAAAAATCCCATTAATTTTAGTGTATGTTTTAAAGTATGAAATACTTTTAAAATAGTGAAATAGTTGTATCGGATACTTATTTAATATCCAAATTTTGTGGATAAATAAAATTGAATTTTTTATATATTAATATAATAATATTTATGTATTTGAGTTTATTTATTTTTAAAATTGAACATTTTTTATTTTAAACTTTGACTGTAATTTTGTATAGTAAATTGAATAATTTCATATCTTAATTAAATTTAATTGAATATAAAAATTTATGTTTTTTTTTTTATTGGCGTACTCGGTTCTTAATGACTTTTTAAATATCATATCCCATACATATTATCGTTAGCAATAATAAAATAAATATTTTTAATGAAATATTTCTTTTGACTGTAAATATAAATAAAAATCAAAATATACTTTTTAAAATTTAAATAAAATATATTTTATCTTTTGCTAATATTAAAAACGAAAGAAGTAATTAAAATCTGTAATTAAGATCGGAGGCGGGACGAATGCACAAGGGGTAGAGAGGGCTGCAACTCCTCCCCCGAATCAATATACTACTATTATTTTCCATTTCTTCCATTAACATATTATATTATATTATATTATTTTTTATATATAAACTATTATACTATTATATTATTCCTTTTTATATTTATAAAAAATAATTTAATCAACAAAAATCGTCATATTTAATAGAAATTCAATATATTAATTTTATTAATTAATTATAATTTAATTATTTAGTATTTAATTATATAATATATATATGCATTATCATGTGTTATTTAATTATTTATTTAACTTTTTGTAAAAAAAAAAGTCACAAGAATTTGATTTTACAATATTAATTATTAAAACATTCGTTGCCTCCTTTGTCAGATATCTGAATCCCTCCCTGATTAGAGAGAGTATTGGAGAACACATTTTATTAAGAAATAAAAATATTTTTATTGAAAATAACAAAATTGGAATTTAAAAAAAAAAATAATATACAAATTTTAGAACACTTCAAATTATATTTTGATTAACAATTAATTACATTAAAGGCGTTTGTGTATTTTTTTGGTAAGCTAAGCTATCTCTGCTGGCAAATATATATACTAACTGATCCTTCAAAAAAATATTTGATATTCATTTAAGGGATTTACTTATCTAACATATAATTTTAATATGTATTGACTATCAAACTTGAACTAAACAGTTAAGATACTCAAGTATATAATGCTTGTGTCCAAACATATTTGGTAATTTGCTAGGAGTAAAAATAACAAAAGTATTTGTAAAAAAAACCTAAAAATATAGGTAAATGAAAACAAATTTAAATTATATGAAAATAAAGTATGTAAACATTTAAAAAATAAATCAAAGGGAAGTTTGATTTTCTGATTCACAAATGCACATAATTGTAAAAACTAATATTTTAAAATAGATTTATTTAAAAAAACATGTCGCTTCATAAATTTTGACATTTTATTATCTTTTAATTTATTAAAATAATCAATAAATTAAATAATAGATGGTTGTATCCTTAAAATGTGACCTCTCAAATGGGAGAATTTTTTAGTACAATATATGGGTACATCATTTCTTACAAACTCTTGAAAATTGATATATTAATTTAGTAGGTATTTTAAAGTTTTTTTTTTTGAATAAAAAATCCACGCTTGATAACTATGCTCAACTATCCCTTCATATTTTTCCATCTCTTTGTGATACTTTCCCTTGTTTTGAATATTTTTTTTATTGATATTTTGAAATATAATAAATAAAAAATCGATTGAGTTGATAAATAATTGACTCACATCTACAAGATTGTTAGTTCAATTTTCGTATCAGAGTCTCATAGTTTAATTCATTTAAATTTTTTAAAATATTTTTTTATTAAATAATATTTTTAACATTGTCACTAGAGCCAACAATTAAGCTCTACCATCCAAAACTCATCTTAAAAACCCTTAATATTAGGGCATCTATTGAGATAATTTTTTATGATTCTTATTCTTTATTTTATTATTTTTTGTAGGCCTAAGGAAGGTTTCATAATTTTTTTTTGAAAAAGTATTGAAAAAATCAAAAATTGATTTTATTTATTTCACAAAAAAAAATGTAAATAACTTTATTCTTGAAAAAGATTAAAACTTTTATTTTCTTGAAAAAAATTTAAAATATTTTTTCTAAAATAATTTCGAGAAAAAAAATCAAAAAATTTGTTATGATATTTTTTATCGCAAAAAAAGCAAATTTTTTTCTAAAAAGTTTTTAAAAAAAATTGAAAAATGTTTTTCACACGAAACGATTGAAAATTTTTTATTAGAAAATTTTTTGAACTTTTTTTTTTAAAATTGCAAGATAGATTTAAAAAACTTGGACCATAGTCTGACTTAGTCCACTTTTAAAATATGTTTTGTTTTGGGATTTTTTTCTATTAAAACTTTTTAAATATTAAATTTTTTAATCCTTCCAAACATATAAACTATAGCGAATAATTATTGAACTTATAAAATTTACACTATAATTATCATATCAATACAAACAAGACTTCATGATAATCCCTTAGTGGCTTTAAAGAAACGTAAAACAAATTGTAAAAGGGGGAAGATAACCAAGATGCAATCTCAATCTTAATCTAGCTAATTCAAGACTTTCTATTGAATGGCCACGTATATATA
>NC_021162.2:66499731-66507488 GCF_000331145.2 Cicer arietinum | reverse complement strand
AAAGAGTGAAACGTCTTAACAAAATAAGAGACAAATATAATCTAGAAACACTAATAATTTTGTAAAATTTAAAGCACTAATTATTTATTTTTATCATTATATATATATATATATATATATTTTATAAAAAAATAGTCGATGTTAATAATTAATTATTGATATTTTAGTTATAGAATGTCAATATTTTTTATTAGTTAGTGCAATATAATTTAATTATAATTATAGTGTTGCTGTTTTTACTAATACAAGCTTTAAGGAGTGAAAATTGCATTAAAGAAAACTTTCAAGAAAGTGAATCACATCCATTATTGTAGTATTTAAATATGATATGATTGGATTTAATGTTCGGGTACAATTCAAATCATGGTTATAATTATAATTCACGTATTCAAAAGCACAATGAAACCCTTAGCACTACTTTTTTTTGTTTACACAAAGTAAAATCATTGCCCTTAGCTGTTGTTTGATCCTCAGGAGACATCAAATACGCCAAATGAATCCATGTTGCTCCCATTAAACTTCTTAAGTGCACAAGGTGAGTAAAAATTACATAAAAAGATCAAAATTTAAGGAGTTAAATGTACTATGTTTATTATTAAATTTATATTTTTAGTATCTTACTAAGTTTGAAGTACTAATTGGTAGTATTTTCTTTTTATTTATAGCAGTAATTCACCGTTTTATTAATATAACTATTGTATCATCATAAAAAGTGTTTTAAAATAGACAATTCTGTGTAAGATATGTTTTGTTTGACATGTAGATTTTGTTTTAAATTTATGAATTAAAAACGATATTTTTTAATAATTTTTATTTGTATAGTTTAGGGTAATTGACCGTGCTTCTTAGGTGTATAGGTATAGTTCAGAGTTCTTTTTTTGACGAAGGAATTTAAAGAGAGGAAAAGAGGAAATATTTTGTTGAAAAAAAGTGGATGATAGTTTTAGATGAAAAAGACGTATGCAAGAAATTGGAATTGTCTCAACGTCACGCTTCCTCCACTCCCTCTCTCTCTTTATTATTCATTCATAAAATATTACATAACTATAATTATTATTAATATTATTATTATTATTATTATTATTATTATTATTATTATCATTATTATTACACCAAAAAGATAAACTTCATGCTCCTCTTTCAACATGCGCTTGAGGTAACAAACACATTATAGTTAATTAATTAGAATTGTTTTCAATCATCATAATAATAACCATAATCAATCACCAAATAAACAAATGCGAGTAATTTAAAAAAAAAAATTCGATTTGATTTTTCCAGGGTTAGAGACGAAATTACACTGTGTAACATCATTAACAATAAAATATTAAAGTTGTTTTTTATTCCTTTTCGATCAAAAAAAGTCAATAAGTCTCAGTATTTATCTTCGACTTTTCACTGGTTAGGGTTTGCAGCTCTATTTCCCCACCGATTTCTTCTTCTGGGTATTCCTTAAACCTCTCCCAGTTTCATTTTCTCTTCCAAAATTCTATTAAAGATCACTTTTTTTAATTTTACCCTTTTTTATATCAAGTTTTTTTAGCTTCTCTTTTTCATTTCATGGTGTTCAGCTTTGTTTTTACAAGGTGGGCCTTTTATTTTTATTTTCAAAATCAATTTTTTTTTTTGTGTTCGTAGTATTTTTTGGATTTTTTAGTTTCAAAATTTTGTCCTTTGTAACTAGTAGTTGTACGGATTTTAATTTTTTCTCTGTTTTTCCGACACTTATTTTGTTGTTAATGTTATTATGCCAACGAAATTTTCGCGGTTTTGTCTTAATTCATTTATTTTAGCATCATAGAGAATATAAATATATATTTATGTTAAATTCTGGTTTACTTGTTGAAGATTTTGTGCTTAGTTTTTTTTTTTTTTGAGTTTGACTAAATTTATGTGCTTTTTTTAAATGTGTTTAAGGTTTGTGAAGAAGAGATAAGATAAGAAGATGGTTATTGATGGGTAGTAGACGTAGAATTGTAAACGTGAGCAGTGAAAACACTGACAAAGTTGTTAACGGGATGCCAAGCTACGCTCCTCCATTGCCTCCTAATTCCATGTAAATTTCTCTGATGTCCCTTTTATTTAATGATTATGTTACTTTTTTGGTTGGTCTTGTTATAGATTTCTAGTGTCAATTTTTGTTTAAGTTTCTTTTTATGCGCTTTTAGATGATTTGCAAGGTTTTAAAAAACTGTCCGCCACTAAAAGGTTTTTTAGGATGTGAAGAAAAATTGCTGTAAATGATCATGCCAGCGAATGGATAAAAAACACATCTTTAGAATGCATCTAGAGTAGACACTACCTTACCTCATTCTCTAGTTCTGATATTCTCTGATCTCTCAACCAAGATTATATATTATATGATATTACAATTCATTTTATTAAGATTTGTGCAATGTTGTGATTAATTCACGCTGTGACAACATCAATCCAATACAGCTGAAACTCTGAAATACTTGACGCGGCCACTATTTAAAACCTTGATGGTTTGTATAGTTAATAGGAGTATAGTAATATACTAGTAGAAATTTTGCTTGTTATTGTAGAGCTATGTTGTTGAAGTTAGGGTTTATTTGTTTGCAATATTGCAAAGGAAAGTGGGTAGGGTGAAAAGGATAAAAAAAGTGTTGTATTTTAATTTTACTATTTATTAACTGTTGGGAATTCTTAATTTTAGAGCAGAAATGAACAAGGTTTTAAGTGTCGCATACCTTAGTATTATAGAGAATCGTCATGGTGGCTCAAACCACGGTCACAAATCTCTTTTTTTTAAAACTGTTTAAATGAATACTCGTGTATACTTCATATACTGCTGTTAATTCATTGGTCCTCACTGATGCGGAATGTCAGTTTCTTCTAATTCTTGGAAGTTGAAACTGTATGACCTTATTATAGACTCTCTTTACTTTTTGTGGCTTTACCTTTTCTTAGAAGATTGCTATTACTTTTCGTGTTCATACTTTCTTGTGGATTTGTTGTTAGATCTTGAGTATCAAAGTTGGACATGTTTTTGCTTCAAAACATGGATTATATTATTGGCTACAGAGATATCTGCTTTTTGCTTTGGATAATCGGATATATATTCAACATAATTTTTTTAACATTTTGTCATGATGTTGGTTTTCAGGGGCATGGAAGGAACTAATATTCATCCTTCTCGAATTTCTGAATTTGGAGCCCTTGAACAATCTCTTGGATTTCGTGTTGAGGATGCCATGAATCTGAGCAGAAGTATGTTGCTCGCATTTCGATCTCTTTTTTTAACCCCTTTTTGTTTTGGTGTGAACTTATTTTGTTATCTATTTATTTGTTACGAATCCTCTATTAACCTATTTACTTGTATATTATTTTCCAGATCCAGTGTTTAATCAAATGAAATCAAATAGCCAAGCTTTAGGTGCCGATATTCAATTTGGTGCTTTAAGTAAGGTAAAGTTGTACTCCAATAATCAATAAAATGCAAAATATGATGAATTTCTGCATTTCACGCTCTGATCTTACATGCAAGATACAGTCAATTGCAAACTCGGATATAAATCTCTCTGCTGCAATTGCTGGGTCTCAGACATTACAATTACAAAGAGACTCACAGCCAAATTTGGCTTCAACATCTGGTGGCCATCGTGAGAACTGGGGAGAGTCCAACATGGCTGATGGAAGCCCTGATACTTCAACAGATGATACAGAAGACAAAAATCGAATGGTGATTTCTTTACTTAAATCATACAGTTTATTCTGAATCTGGAAATTTATCTATTCATTATGATGTGATATTCAAAATAGTATTTTGATCTAATTGTTCAACTATCTTCAAACAATCAAAGCCACACTTTTTTGTTCTCTAATAGATTATTTTTCTTCGCTTTTAATTTTGCAGCTTGAAAGGGGAGATTCAAGTGAAAGATCAAAAGATAAATCGGATCAAAAGGTTATATAACGTAATTATATTCACATAAACATAAGCATTTGTTACTATATGTTAAATTTTGCTTTCATTCAGACGTTAAGACGGCTAGCTCAAAATCGTGAGGCTGCCAGAAAAAGCCGACTGAGGAAAAAGGTACAGATTTTTTTATATTAATTGTAAATGAACTTGTAAATATTTTCTTCTGTTGTAAGTTGGTTAGTTTTTTCTCAATATATTGCATACTATTTGGTTACTAATTTTTCAAATCCTTCTTTCTATTCATTCAGGCATACGTGCAACAATTAGAGAGCAGTAGGCTGAAACTGACGCAACTGGAGCAAGAGCTACAGCGAGCACGCCAGCAGGTTTGGTTATGCCTTTTAATTCACCATCTGTCGTTCAAAATCTGATACTTATCATTTTGTGGCTATGGTTAATCTGGTTATGTTACTATATTATGTGATGATTTGGTTATTAATCTTTTATAGGGAATATTTATTTCAAGCACAGGAGAGCAGACCCATTCAATGAGTGGAAATGGTATTTAATCTTCTTTTACCTCCAATTGTGTGCATCAAGCTTGTAAATTTTTATTGCAGTGAAGTCCGTTCTACTTGGAGAGGTTTGTGGTTACTTTTGAGTCCGATAACATTTAGATTTAAAGCTGTGGCTATAGCAAATGCCAAAGCCATTAACTATTGGCTTGACATTCTTAATTGTCGAATTAAGCTTTGATTCATAGATTCATGATTTAAGGATTAAATATGTCCATATAATCCTTGAAAGATAGCTTTATGCACATGTAGGTCATATGAACCTATGTATAACTTCTGCTATTTCATGTAAACACCGTGTCCAAAATCTCATAGCTATCAGTGGCATATAACTTCACGGGAATGGATCATCGTCTCTTATCCTGTTCTAGTGCTCATTTCTCTACAAATAGTCTGTATGTAATAAGTACTCCACGACATCTGTGATATGTTTCTGTTTTCATTAAAGAATTCAAATTTCCTGTGAAAACACAGAACCTTTTATTTGAATTACATATACCGTGATTCCAATCTTTTATTTGGTTTCATCTTGCCTTTTGCACTTGAATACCTCCCTGTTCAATATAATTGTTAGAACTTAGTTTTAGTTTCTCTCTCTGATGGGCCAGCATCTCATGTATGTTGTCGTGCAGACTAGGATCCCCTACCTTTTGGTAGCTTTCTTTCCATCTCTCTCTTAATCAAGCTTTCTCGCACATTCAAATAATTTTTATTAATTTATTTTAATCATCAATTTTCTCCCAAAATACACTAAAGTCACCAAACATCAAAGTTAGGGGATCCGTTTTCATTGTCATGCAAGCCTGTGATTGATTCTGAACTCTGACAAAATGGCAGTTGATACCATGGATAGTCACATGCAGAGTTTTTCTGTAGTTTGTTCTGTGTACAGAACCTAAATTGTGGGAATGATCTTGGTATGCAGGCGCAATGGCATTTGATGTAGAATACGCACGATGGTTAGAAGAGCATAATAGGCAAACCAATGAGCTAAGGGCTGCAATAAATTCTCATGCTGGGGATATTGAACTCCGTACCATTGTCGACAATTTCATGACTCAATTTGAAGATATCTACAGGCTGAAAGGTATTGCAGCAAAAGCTGACGTTTTCCACATTCTATCAGGAATGTGGAAGACTCCAGCTGAGAGGTGTTTCATGTGGATAGGTGGCTTCCGCTCATCCGAACTTCTTAAGGTGAGAAATTCCTCATTTGTTTATTCTCTATGTTTTAAAAGCTTTTTCTAGTTTGTAATGTGCTGAAATACTAACAAGTATGTCATGTTATGCCGATCTAAAACTTGATTGACCCTGTTGCAGCTTCTAGTAAGTCATTTGGAGCCATTAACCGAGCAACAGTTAATGGGCATCTACAACTTGCAACAGTCATCTCAACAGGCTGAAGATGCTCTCTCCCAAGGAATGGATGCATTGCAGCAATCACTCTCTGAGACATTAGCTAATGGTTCACCCAATCCATCAAATTCTTCTGGAAATGTGGCAAATTACATGGGGCAAATGGCTATGGCTATGGGAAAGCTTGGTACTCTCGAGGGGTTTCTTCGCCAGGTAATTTACTGTCCGCTTTTTTCCAATCTATTCCTTTATCTCAACTTTCATCTCTTTGAAATGAGAAATCAAGAGCTTAGAACTGAATATTAGGTGGACTTCAGATTTCATGTTGTTGATTCTCAAATTCTTCCAAGAAAAGTAGTTACAAGTTATACCTTATAATATTTATCAGTTCCTTTTTTCTTTTCTTTTTCCTTCATGTTTTTAGGCTGATAATCTGCGGCAGCAAACGTTGCAACAAATGCTTCGAATATTAACAACTAGGCAATCAGCTCGAGCTCTTCTCGCAATAAGCGATTATTTCTCCCGGCTGCGAGCCCTGAGTTCTCTATGGCTTGCGCGGCCAAGAGAGTGAAATGTTTCTAAGCTCTATTTATGTTCTTTCAACGTTCTGCATGAAGCGGGACGTCTTTTTGGGAATGAATCCCTGTTGTGAAGAAGAAGCCTAGTTGTGGTGCTTGTAAACATTAGATACTATGATTTTTCTATTCTCCTCCACCTACTGCTGGTGTGGTACAACATTTTTCTTTAAGCTTTTCTATGCTTTGAAAAATAGTCTCAATAATAATTTGATTATTATTATATAGGTGTATGATAGATAGAGTTGAAGGGGGGAAAATGTAGAAATAGTATTTGTATTTTAGGTTACAGCTGTTCATTGTATTCCAGAAATCAAGCTTTATTTGAGGGTTATTTCCTCTCTTGTAGTTTATTTTTATGCTTTATGGTTTGTGGTTGCACATTGGTGTATGTATATATACGTTTTTCTCTTGTTGTATTGGAAACACATTACTGACTAGTAGATCAATATGTCTTGTGGCAAATATATTTGTATATAGTTTATCTTCTTGTTCTGGTAGACTTTCAATTAGTAGCAATTCTAATGTTATGCGAAAAACAATATGCAAATTACAATGAATGGAATGCAAGAATATCCATCTTGATGACAACTCAATGATGCCAATGATAGCCATTAACATGAATACAAACAAAATATGTTTATGGTTTGTAAAAACATAACTAGACATCATAGTTCACTTAATCTTCAATTATCATAATTTTCAATGTCGATTTGATTGGGTAAACCGAGTTAGTCCACTTCTAGGTTGTCAAGACAAATTGGTATTGATGCTATTTTCTTACACTATAACTAACTTCCAAGCTAATTACTTCAATGTTGCATAATATTATAAATCAGATATTGATCACCTTCCAAGTACTTTTTTTGGTACAACACCTTGTAAGTACTTATTTGGTAGACTTACGTTTAAATGCTTCAAAATTATTGGCCAACTATAAGTTTGGATGAAGAGAAAAGTGAAGGAAGAGAAAACTCTGGAAAGGGAATCTACGAAAATTGAGACTCTTTCGCTCTTTTGGAAAATTATTAATCAGAAAAGAAAGAAAGAAATATATGTGGACCCCACAACAAAAAGGAATCCAGGAAATGGAGTGAAACCTACAGATTTTGTTTGAAATTACTATAATACTATTATTACACTAATTAATTTATTTTTATTTTTACATTCTATCAATTAAAATAATTTTTATTACTAATAGTTGGTAAATAAATCAGAATTGTTTCAATTACAAGTTATTTTTCTATCCATAGAATAAATATTTATAATTTATTTTATATTTTTTATTATCTCATCTTTTCTCTTTTTTATCTAGGGATATTTTTGTCATTTTATAAATATATATTTCATTCCTCTCACTCTTTC
>NC_021162.2:66410001-66499523 GCF_000331145.2 Cicer arietinum | reverse complement strand
ATTTCTCTTCTACTAAATAAATAAAAAAAACATCTTATTTTCAATTTTTTCTCTTTCTTTTTCAAACTAAACAAAACATATATGTTATTTGGGGGAAGAGAAACAATTTAAAAGCACATTTTAAATACGATCATTACTCATAAGGATATATTAGATGTTGGAACATATCAAATTAGATTGAGTCATCTCACATAAGTTGTTGATGATTGAGTGTATAAAAAAATGAACAAAAAATCGAAGAAGGTTAAATATGTCTTTTTTTTTGCGTTGGAAAATACCTAAATGTGTTGCCAATTGAAAGCAACAATTTGTATACAGCTATCTATTATGATTTTATGTGTTTATCTATCTCTTTCTTTATTGACGATGCAATTTTTTTTATTCTCTTTAACAAAATAATCACAGGACAATAAACATATGATTGATTGTCCTAATGTCACCAAGTAACTCATGCAATAAATTTCAATCTTAAAAATAACTAGATTATATTAGAGTATACACAAATAACATAATATGACTGTAAACATGCAAAAAGAAGATAAGTTTGGATTCCTATAATTAAATGATAAAATTAATAATCAAAAGGGTAATATTGTTTGCCAATACCCTGGCTACCGATATTTTGAGTTTGTACTCCCCATTTGATTTCTGTGTATGTGTAGTTTATGTTTATAAAAAGCCCAATTTTATTTAAGAATTTGATAAAACTGTATATAAATATGAAGTGATTTATGGAAAAATTTAAATAATAAAATAAAATAAATAGACTAGTATATGTTTCCTTGGTATTTTTGCCCTTAAAAAAAGTCCTTGATGTGGAGGGAAAACGTTAACTAGTGAGGTGAGCTAAAACATAGGGTTTAGAAGCGAAGAAGATAGAGAGGGAAAAGAGAAGAAGAAGAAAAGTTTTAAAGAGGGAGGGGGTAGGGTAGCAAAATAGTATTCGATTTTTCTTTTCAATTTGAATGTAATGGCACCTGTTCTTCTACGTCGTCTTCCTCTTCTTCGTATCATGGCATCTCGCAATTTCTTCACCCCATCTTCCTTCCGTCTTCTTTCTTATCCTCATTCATCTTCTTCATCACCTTCATCTTTTTCTACTCTCTCTAAAACCAGGTACACTATTACTATAATGTTATTTTAATAATCTAAATAACTTTTCTTTTTTATTTTCTTTATTTTTTCATGATAATATGTCACCCCTTTTCAAAATTCTCTGTTTTTTTATTAAAGGGTCTGTTTTTTTTAGTGTTAACAGGCGCTTTCTAGTAAGAATTGCTTATAGTGGTGTTACTGTTAGCTTAAAAATGTGATTTTTGTTGTTGGGGATACTCTTTTTGTACTCAATTGCTTATAGAAACTAAATGGGTTTGTTTATTTGTCTTTGTTGAGGATTTTGTTTCGTTTTTTCAGGAAGAGATTTTCTCTTACAAAATTTTCAGTTCCTAGTTTGGTGCCAAATGCAGTCACTCCAAGGGCGTATATGTCTTCTATCTCTGCAGCTGAAGATTTTCAGAAAAATGAAAGTTCCAAAGCTTATGGTTCTGATCAAATTCAGGTATTTTTCTTTTACAATGATGATAAATCTATTGATATTTGACAGTGTAAACTAGTTTTACACACATTTTCATATTTCACTGTCTAATGGGATCATATTTAAAAGTAATATTATGGTATCACAAGAGAATGAAAAATCTCAAGTTATATGTGTACACCGGAATATTGGATCATAGAGTTATATGTAGATTATAGAATAATATTATGACACGGTGAGACAGTGGAACATGATTAAATACCTATTATACTGTCACTAAATTCTTTTATCTTGTTTTGTACATTTTGGATTATATTGTCTAGATTCTAGTCAATTTGGCGAAACTTGTTTGACTGTTGTAAATGTTATTAAGCTGATTTTTTTTTTCTTCTGAATTTGATATAATTCATTGGTATTTTGTTATAGTCAATGGGTTGCTGGTTTTTTCCATCAATGGTTGTTTGTTACTTGTAGGTACTTGAAGGCTTAGACCCTGTAAGAAAAAGGCCTGGGATGTATATTGGAAGCACTGGCCCGCGTGGGTTGCACCATTTGGTATGTTTTTCTGATTTATATTTTTCGCAAAAGTTTGTATATTGTTTGTGCTCTGTGTGATTGAAGCTGAGTATATTTCTTCTATATCAGGTCTATGAAATTTTGGATAATGCTGTTGATGAAGCTCAAGCTGGATTTGCTTCCAAGATTGATGTTGTTTTGCATGCAGATGATTCTGTGAGCATCACTGATAATGGTCGTGGGGTATGCTTTCTTGTCTAATTTTTCATGGATTGATTGTGTTTTTAGTCTTTAACTGTATATCTTGTATGTCCTCACTGTGCTTCTTTTTGTATAAGCTTTGATGTGATGTAATGATGATTTGAAGTATGATCTTTGCCATTTAGATTTAAACTTTAGTAAGAAAACAATTCTGAGTTGGGAATAAATATATGAGTAACTATTTTCAGAGTTAAATACGATATTTGACATTTTGACCAATGATTTGTCAATGCTAACAATGGTTCTTTTTATGAAATTAAGTATATCGTGAAAAATATAATGTGGGTGCTAGTGTAGTGAAACACTGATCAATCTTCGCTGGGGACTTTATGATCACGTGTCTCCCCATTCCCTTAAAAGAATAAATAATATTTCCCCCCCTCCCCCTTTTTTTTAAGTATATTATTGTGAAACACATCTTTCAAAATTTTAGCTATTAAAGCATGTACATTGATCAATGTTTCCAAGCTGAAAACCTATGTTTAAAGAAATTCGACAGTTGAACACAATTTTATAGGACTAGGATTTTTTTTATGATATTTACTATCTTTTGGTTGATTTACATACTAATTTCTCTCAAATGAATGCAGATTCCTACCGACATGCATCCAGTTACGAAGAAATCTGCCTTAGAGACAGTTTTGACGGTATTTTTTCATATACTTGAATACTGAGAATGTCATCTTAGTTTTATGCTGCAAATTTCACTGACTATGTTCAAATAACTAAATGTACTCATTCATATGTAAATCTGTATTGTGGTCTGTGGATGGACCTTATCATTTTGTTGCAGTTCCATCAAGATAAAATCTACCCTTTGGTGTATATTTTGTTGTGCTCAATCTTTTTGTATAATTTTTTAATTGGATAATGATAATTTACTTTTATGAACTCTGCAGATCTTGCATGCTGGTGGAAAATTTGGTGGCATAAATAGTGGCTACTCTGTTTCTGGAGGTTTACATGGTGTTGGTTTATCTGTTGTTAATGCTTTGTCCGAGGTAAGTCTTCTATAACAATTCTCTTTCTTAATTGTCTTGAAATTTGCAATGCATATTTGAAAAATATTAAATAAATAATCTGTTGCATATCTGAAAAGCTTTATATACGCAATCCATGTTTTATAAAGATCCTCTTTGATGTATAACTCCACAGGCACTAGAAGTAACAGTTTGGCGTGATGGGTTGGAATACACACAAACATATTCTCGCGGGAAGCCAGTGACAACTCTGAATTGCGTCATGCTTCCTTTTGAAAATAAAGATCGTCAAGGAACACAGATCAAATTTTGGCCTGACAAAGAAGGTTCATATTGTCATGCATTCCTAGTTTATGGTTTTTCTATTACTGCAAACTTTAGTCTTACATATGCTTCATTTTTTTTCTCTCTACTTAACATGCAGTATTCACTACTGCTATTCAGTTTGAATACAACACAATAGCTGGACGCATTAGGGAGTTGGCTTTCCTTAACCCAAAGGTGAAGTAGTTGATTTTAAATCATATCTATTTGCGACATCTCATGTAAGTTATAACATTCACTTTTCTCAAAGATGCCCTGTAATTGATCAGAGTTATCAGGTTTCTTATTAGCTTGACTTGGTCTTTTTGGCACTTCACCTTATGAGTGAGACAGAGCTGTCCAAACAATTTCGCCTCTCATCTACCCACCTATAAATAAGGATCTCTAGGAGAGCTACTTTTCTATCTATTTTGTATCTAACCTTGGCTTTTCTTGACCTTTGTAGCTTACGATTGCGCTTCGGAAAGAGGACAATGATCCAGAAAAGAACCTATCCAACGAATATTTCTATGCTGGAGGATTGGCTGAATATGTAAAATGGCTTAACACGGATAAGGTCTTCTACTTTCTTACCTTCTCTACAATTGGATGAGTTTTCATTGTGTGTAAATGGTGTTCTCCATTGGTCTTGTAAGAATGGCTACAGCTATTGCAACGTGATTTTATCGTTATTGATTTTCGGATTAAAAAATGCTTAATTATGTTAATTTGTTCCTTCTAATGCTAAAAGAGCGAATTATGTAGTATATTTGGATTTGATATTTTATTAGCTTCTAAAGCAATTTTGACTATAATGACCTGTTGCAGAAAGCTGTTCATGATGTTTTGAGTTTCAGAAAAGAAATAGATGGAATCACAGTTGATATAGCTTTGCAATGGTAAGTCCTTCATTCACACTCAGTCCTGCACTTCTTACCTCTCTGGTAGCTGAATTCTTTTCATCATATGATCGGATTTGATTGTCTCTATTTGGCACTTGATCCTCACTCGCTGTATGACTAAGGGTTAGTGTCTTATATGTTGTGAATATAAAAGCTCCAAATGGACAGTCGGATTGTATAATTGTTTGTAATATGACCTGCTATTCATAAATCCTTATATTGATGTGCGTAATTCTTTCATTTCTTCTCCACTAGGTGTGAAGATGCCTACTCCGATACAATACTAGGATATGCTAATAGTATACGTACTGTCGATGGTGGCACCCATATAGATGGTATGAAGGCTTCTTTAACAAGAACACTAAATAGTCTCGGAAAGAAATCAAAAGTTATCAAGGTCTTTCTCAACTGTTTCTCTTTTCCTCTATTTTCCCTGTTGCTATGCCTGTGCACTACTAAAATAGAAGACTCCTGGTTTTGAATGTTTTACTTTGATCTACATAATGACATCTTGTGTGGCTTTGAGGTATCGTAGAATTCAATCTACAACTTGCATGTATTGTGCATAATTCTTAACCTTGTATTATGAACAATCAAGGGACTCAACAAGTCTTATAATAAATATGAAAACATGGAAATGAAGGATGCAAGGCACTTGTGCTGAAGTCGAATTTGACAAGTAGGAGATTTGGAGCTAGATTAATGATTGGAAAGTTGCACATAAATACAACTCTCTTCAAATTTTTCATCAAGAAAGGAGTCTGATAGAACCCGTGGATGGATTCAAGAACGTAAACTGTGTATTGTTTAATCTGAAATGGTGAGCTTGAAGCTCTAAAATGGTGGAAATATAGTAAAGAAAAGATAAACTAGAGTTCTAAGAACTCTTAATCTAGAGCCAAGCTCCTAACCAGAGAGAAAACTCTCCTAACCAACTCTAACAATTTTTCTGAATGCCTTCCCCACTTCCCTTCCCTCTCTTTTATAACAGATTTCCCTAGAATTTAGGAACAACCATTAACTAACACTTTAGAATCCTATTGCGCTAAGGCCCAAATCCAGTATCCTATCAGAATCCAATCCTTCTAGTTCTTTAGCAATTCCAATTGTCCTGCTAGAGACAAGATTTTGAAAGGCACAATGAGAAGAAAATAATATTATTATGCAGTTATAGTATTTGGTATGGTTCTTCAAAATAGATATTGTTACGAGTCCCACATTGGATGAGATAAGGCCTACCAAAGTGTTTATAAGTGGTGGATAGTCCTCACCCTACAAGCCGGTTTTGTGGGGGTTGTGCAGGGCATAACCCAAGTTCTAAGATGGTATCAGAGTCTATCCAAGATCCATTTGACCATCTGTTATTAGGTAACTGATATCAAGCCATTTGGGTCACGCCTAGATGTTCAGTTCTGAGCGAGAGGTGTTAAGAGTCCCATATTGAATGAGATAAGACCTACCAAAGTGTTATAAGTTGTGGGCAGTCCTCACTCTACAAGCCGGTTTTATGGGGTTGTGTAGGGCCTAACTCAAATTCTAAGAGATATCAAGTTATTTTAAGGCTTCAGAATAAATGGTTTATGCTATTAATGGAGATTATATGCTAATTCTGTACTGATATAGGAAAAAAAAGATACTGTAGGAATGTACAACTATTCTGTTTTAAAACAATACTATTTTCTTTATTTCCGCGATAGTCAGAAATGGATTCTCAATTTCATTAGTGTATCATCTTTTCTTAACAGGAAAAGGATATTACTTTGAGTGGCGAACATGTGAGAGAAGGTTTAACATGTGTTGTCTCGGTCAAAGTCCCAAATCCAGAATTTGAAGGACAAACAAAGGTACTACTTACTATATATTTTACTGGAGTGTTTATATTCATGCAAGATTAGGTTAACTGGATTATTACAGTTTTCACCATCTATTTTATTTCCCCATATTTCATATCATCTTCATTTCTTTGTTAATTAAAGACAAGGTTGGGAAATCCTGAGGTGCGGAAAGTGGTTGATCAATCTATTCAAGAATATCTTACCGAATATTTGGAACTGCATCCAGATGTTCTTGATTCAGTGCTATCTAAAGCTCTTAATGCTTTCAAGGTAGTCAGTCACCCACATACACATATATTATCAAATTTGCAACTGTTTTTTAATTTCCTATTGCTCCTCACAGGAGTATTAGGCTTTTTATTTATTTATTTTTAATTTTAATTTTATTTTTATATATATAATTTAACCAAAATATTTCCCTTTGAAATTCTTGTCTTATTAGGCAGCTTTGGCGGCAAAAAGAGCTAGAGAATTGGTGAGACAAAAGAGTGTATTAAGATCTTCATCTCTTCCGGGCAAACTCGCGGATTGTTCATCATCAAATCCCGAAGATTGTGGTATACTTCTATTTTGAGGAACTTATTTTTCTTCATAGAATGACATTCCTTTGAACTATATAGTGATGCAGCATTTTCTGTCTTAGTTCAATGATAAACGAGTTATTCCTATTAATTCCCTGTAGCTTTCCATGACCAAAGGATTGCTATAATAACTATCTTTCGAAGTTCAAATGTTATCCTTTTGGTATATGTTTTCCTATTATGATTCTCCGGAGTGATGTTTGCTAATCTCATAATCAGCTTAACGACATGCATTACAAAATAATTGGAGATTAATACCGTTGAAGTTGTGGGATTTTAGAGAAATGAATGAGAGACATTAATAAAAGTTTGAATATTATTGATAGTTTTATGCTAACATGATTACAAAAGACTCAATACTAATCTTCATTTATAGAGAAACATAGACTCAATCCAAAATCAGGAACAAATCATAATAATAATGAGATATTCTAAGATATCTCTATGATTATAACTTAATCATAGGAAAAAACTCAAGATACTCTAATATATTATAAGATATTTTTTAATATTCTAACACTCCCCCTTGTTACAAGAAAATAATGTTTTGCTCTATTAATAATAAAAAAGAATGGAAAGGCAACTCGAAGAAGCTTGTAAAGTCGAAGAGAATTGCTATAAATATAGTCTAGCTAGATAGTTGGAATGGTCATCAACATTAGAGAAATTCATGGCAAGCAATTGAACTAAGTAAGGTCCGTTCTTCTAAAAAACTGCATTTGGAAACTTCAAACCAATAATTTCGGAGACTCAATATTTAAACTTGAATTTGCTTCAAGGAGAGAGAGGTGTGCTTCAGGGAGAGAGGCAAGACCAATACATCTGGGACCAAAATTAGGTCAGTGCATTTGGACAAATTGTCAAGATAAAGTGAGTCATGAAAATAAAAGACACCGTCAGAATAACCATCAACGAAAGAAGAAGTCATCACTAATATGATTCATATGTGGAAAAAGGGACACCACTAGAATGATCGTTGGCGGAAATAGAAGCCATTGTTATAATCTATTAATAAGAACTAAATTGCATGACAAACATCGAAGAAGAAACAACGCAACTCTAACGAAACGAAACCATGATCGATCAACGAAGTAATTCTAACGAAACGAAGCCATGATCGATCAACGAAGTGAGAAAATGCGTCTAAAATAGGAGAGATAACAGCTGTGCCAAATACAAGAACCCAAATGTATCAACTATAGCCCCGAGTTTCCTTGCTGCTGATGATATTCCATGGCAAGTAGATCGGAATCTAACCGGAAAAATCTCTGCTGGCCCAAAATTTGCAAAGAAGGTCAATGAAAACTTAATAGACCATACAATAAGAAACAACACAGTACAACAACAAACAACATCAACAAGGAGGAAAATCTGTTTCCATGTAACCCAATCATGACCATAAGGTCCACTCTCATCAATAACAACCTGAGCAATGTTAGCAACAATCTGTTGCGGAATCACAATCATAAGAACCTTCTTTTCCTTATCCTGAGGGAAGGGACCAACCAGTACCAATCAATACAATAAGAGTTAAAAGCGAAATTCCTAACCATGTAGAAAAGTATATCCCAACCATGTGCACTACCAGTATGCTTAACATACGACTTATCTTCGGCCTCACAAAAGATTAATAGCTTTCAAAATTTAACAACAAGCATGAAGTAATGAATTAGAAAAGTGGTTAACTGTTTTTTTAAACACTGATCCAAACAGCAGCGAGGACAAAATAGACCAAACAGAAAAGAAAGTAAACCATAGGGAGAATGGTTCTACCAACGGAGAGATAATCGCAAACGTTATTCTTTCCGTCGAGATTATACATAGCGGATTCAACATCCATGGTGACTTTGAGTTGTTGAGGTTGCATCATGACGTATGGCTGTTACGGTGGCGGCTGTTGTTACTTCTGTGGTGGCGGTTGCCCCATGCCAAGTCCAGGCTGCATCATCTCTCCCACTGAATCTGAAATCTTTAGAGAGAGAGGGAGGGAGTGGGCGACGAGAGGAGGTGAAGCTGATGGAGTGGTCTTTTGCCAGAAAAATCGCTAGAAACAGTGGCAGTATTGAACTGAATGTAAACAAGTGAAGCCAGTATCAGAATGTGTCACGACAGTGGTTTGAAAAAAGAATGGTGACGTTGGAATATAGAAACTATGATTATACCCCAAACTGTTGGAAATTCGGTAGCGGAATAGAGGCGAAAACATTCAAGGAGGATCAAAATAGGCTTTGATACCATGTTGAAGTTGTGGGATTTTAGAGAAAAGGAGGAGAGAAAATAATAAGATTTTGAATATTATTGATAATAGCTTTATACTAACTTGATTACAAAAGACTCAATATTAATCTCTGTTTATAGAGAAACATAGACTAAATCCTAAATCAGGAACAAATCATATTAATAATAATAACGAAATATTCTAAGATAACTCAAGATACTATAATATAATAGATATTATAAGATATTTTCTAATATTCTAACAAATACAACAGAACATCGTAGTCATTTAATTAGATAAAAAACCAACAACCAAGCATTTTTCCCCTAGGAGAGGTTTGCTACATAATGTCATTTTATAAAACATATCTATTTATATACCATTCAAATCCATTTTTTTCTTAATAGTACGACTTGTAGTTTTCTTTACTCTCTCTTTACCTTTACACATGCTATAACATGTAGAGCTAAGAGACATGCTCCAACATAGTTGATTCATGTCACAGAGATCCTTCTAGCATAACCTTTGATTGAGACCCTCTATTTTAATCTGTTAATGATTCATGCCAGATTAGTTGAAGGACCCTTTTTTGAGTTAATCTTTTGATGAGATAGGATTGTGTTTTGAATGGAAAATTCTTTGTTCTCTATTTCGATGTTGCAGAAATTTTTATAGTTGAAGGTGATTCAGCTGGGGGAAGTGCTAAACAAGGTCGTGACAGGCGCTTTCAGGTAAAGTACATATTGTTAAATGAAAGCCTACAAATGTGAAACCATCTATGACACGCACAGTACGCGCACACACACATATTAGGCTAGAACACTTCATGATTTTTATACATGCCCCTTCATGCAAGAGTGCTTTTGAGTGTAAAAGAATTTGAACAAATGTTAAGATGCGTTGACAGGACATTTTCGTGCTTGTCAATTTTAATACCTATTTTCTTGATTTGGCTTTCTAATTATTATATTATTTGTTATCTCACGTGTAACAATATTTATGCAAGTATAGGTATTTATCAGATCATATTTGTTGCAGGCCATTCTCCCTTTGAGGGGTAAGATTCTGAATATTGAAAGGAGGGATGAAGCAGCAATGTATAAAAATGAAGAGATCCAAAATTTAATCCTCGGTCTTGGTCTCGGAGTGAAGGTTAAAATAATTCCTGTTTCATTGTTTTGCTGTTAAGGAAGTGTTAGGAATCCAAGAGTTGGATTCCGAAATAATTTTGAGGAAGAACACTAATATTTAGAGAAAGATAAGAAATAATAGGAGAGAATCTCTCCAAACAAGATACACAAGAGTGGATACGCTCCTCTATGGCGAATGCACCCTTCAATCGGGATACCACCTAAGAAAATTCTAATTTGGCAAAACATGTTTTCTAAGGGGAAAACAACCTTTATTTATAGGGTCTCTGTACAATAGGATAAAAGGGATAAGGATTAATCAGCCATAACCTAGGAAATAGGAAAATAGAAACAGAAAGATACTAACAACCTAAAACAGTAATAAGAAATAACTTACAGCCCTGAAAAGGCTCCTACCTCCTTATTACTCCAATAACTAATAACTAATCTAATTTCCCTTTATTTTACATCCTAACAGGATGGAATTAAAGAAGAAAAATGAATAGATAGATGAATAAAAAATATGAAAAAGTAAACCACTGTCAAATATTAATTATTACATACATGACATCTCTTTAATAATGCACTTGCAAGTTTTATTTGCCTTGGTGGATTTTTTTTTTATCTCCAGAAACTAATTGCTAGTGATATGTGATCCAGTGTCCAATTGGAAACCTGTTTATATTCAGAATTTCCGATTTAAATAGTAAATGCGGAGCAGCCTTTAAATTGTAGAGACTCCTTAATGGAGGCTCACATAAAACCAAGTTAACAATTGATGTAAAGATTGAAGTCAAACAAAGGTAAAAATTTGAAGATAAGTAGAGAGATAATATGGTAGTTAACAAAGCCTGAAATGAAAATGATAAGAAGTTAAAACACCCAAAATGAATGCCAAAATTTAATTGGTCTAGATATGTTAGAGTAACATGATAACCAAGTTATTAGTAATATTCACTGTAAGAATAATTAAAGCAAATATATTGAAATTGAAGTAGATATCCTTGATCACCTGTGCTGAAAATCTATGCTCTTAACTTCATCTACTATTTTTTAACTATTCAACTCAAAATGTTGTTTTTTGTTCAGGGAGAGGATTTTAAAAAGGATGCACTCCGATATCATAAGATTATTATTTTGACTGATGCTGATGTAGATGGTGCCCACATCCGAACTCTTCTACTGACATTTTTCTATAGATATCAGGTAAAGTATACAGGAATTGCCTGCAAAATCTGCTTTTTCATGGAGGGAAAAAAATAAGCTGATTTCCTTGAGAATAATAAATCAAAAGGATGAAATTTGATTCAGTGGTTTTACTTGCAGAGAGCTTTGTTTGATGAAGGTTGCATATATGTTGGTGTTCCACCACTTTACAAGGTTTGCCTTGAATATTTGTTACCCACCGTGTTAATCAGATTGAACATAATCAAAGCTAATTTCTTCGTGTTTTTTCTGAAATAATCAGGTTGTAAGGGGAAAACAAGTACACTATTGCTATGATGAGGCTGATCTTAAAAAACTTAAAAGCACATTTGCTCCTAATGCATCATACAACATGCAAAGGTTCAAAGGTATGATGAAAAGTTAGGCTGGTTGTATCTTTCTTGTAGAATTATTTGTAGACTTGCATTTGAATTATGTATGTTTCAAAGGTATGATGAATTCAAAATAGGACATGAAATTATTTATTCGAATTATGTACTATTCATCTCAAAGGAGGTAGCAAAAATTTGATTAAGAAGGATTCTCAAAACATGGGTGGTCGAAGTGAGAACCATGTTTGACAATGCTGAATTATTGGTTTTCTCTGGGAGCTAGTTATTTGACAATGTTTTTATTGTTCTTTACATAATATAATATTATGCTCTTGTATGTTTTATTAATGTAGGGCTGGGTGAGATGATGCCTTTACAACTATGGGAGACAACCATGGATCCAGACCGCAGGTTATTGAAGCAATTGACGGTTGAGGATGCAGCAGAAGTGAATATTGTTTTTTCCTCTCTTATGGGTTCTCGGGTAATGTGCATAATAATCGCCATCATATTTTTATAATTTTTTTGTGAATTTATTTGTTGCTATATACACATTGGTTATTAAGAAATTTTTGATAAACCAAAGTTGACAAGTAATTTTTGAAACGCATATCCAAACACACACTTAGCATATGTTTGGGTTGACAGTGGCTTCCTCTTTTCTCCTGTCTCAAGGCAAGGTTACACAGAAGCTATCTCTTGTCGCTTTTGGCTGAATGTGTGTTTGCTTTTTTCACAACCACTTTTCTTAATATGTATTTAGTCTCATTGGTTGATGGAAACCAAGGGTTTACTCGAATCCTTGGTTTCACAAGATAACAGATGATCACAAGTCAACTTATTAGCATTACTCATAATTGCAGTGCCATAATCTGAGTTTTTAATTTATATATCAGGTGGATGTTCGGAAGGAGCTGATACGAAATGCTGCAAACATGATTGATATTGATCGGCTAGATATTTGATGATGCAACAGGGTGTGGAAGAAATGGGATATCTTTTTATATTAACCATACATTACATCATCATAGTCAAGCACAATTTTTTCGATGCGCCTGTGCAATGTCGAATGGAGTGGAGTGGTCATTTGCACTTGCTCGGGAATTTTTTGGAGGCTTGTTGGATATCTAATTTGATTTCTACAAATCTGACAAGTGTACATTTTTCTGATCCATCATTGTGTAATCTTATTCATACACTTTCAGATGTACCCTTCAAAAGTTACCATCTCTTAACTGTGTTTGATTGTGCCATTGTAGAAGGTAAGTTATGGTGTAATCAATCAAAATAACTTCAATAACTTTAGTAAGGGAATAGTTGTCTTTTATTTATTATTGTTTTAGACAATGCACTCATAATTATTAAGTATGGAGGAAGAAGTTTTTCTTTTTTTTTACTTGTGTAGATTGTTTGGATGGTATTATTCTTCAATTAATGTGTGATAATATCATAATACTGTTATTAGTATTTTTGTGGAACTATAGTTCGAAAATATATCTACTTTTAAATGTAAACTAGTTGTAATGTAATATGTTGATACTTGATGTAGAACGTTGAAGTACAATTAGCTACACTCACATACAAATAAGTATTAGGTTATTATTAAATTACCAAAGTTATATTGTATTGTAAACACCGCTCATTTTATGTAATATTTTATAAAATAATTCTTCGTGATCTTTATATTATATTTTTAATTTATTAACACTATCTCTAAGAAACACTAATTAAAAGCATTCATAAAAGAGAGATGTCGAGAGAAGTTTTACATCACAAAACCACAACATTTGCCAAAAGAAACGTGGCAATTGTTGTTTCTATACTATACTATTATATTGAGTTGGTTTTAGATTAAGTTTTGTTGTTTTCTTAAGCTTAGACATGTAAATGGGTATAAAAAGAATATTCCACAAAATCGCCCACAAGAGATATTGACAGAATATGCCATTCTAAACATATAAAAAAAGAACAACACTATCTACTTTTTCTTTTCATTTGAACTCAATTTGCATTTGCTAGTTATCTTCAATTTGCACACAACTGTTTTTCAATGTTGAAGCTTTCTGTAAGTTCAGTCTCATTGTACTATTGTTTAGATGTTTAGTAGAACTATGATCGAATTATCACTAAGATGGTAGGTTTTCATTTACTTTTTATCTTTTTCATAATCAGTCACATTCTAGATTTCAACGTCACTTTTATAAGTCAAAATAACTTGAGTATGATTCATGTTTTGATTATTTGATATGAAATTCAACATGATCAAAGTTCATTTTCAATGAGCAAGATTATGGTTATTGTCATAAATAAAATTAAATATCAGTTTACATTGTTTTCTTCAAGCTATTTCTGTACACTAGCCTCAATTGCAATGTTACAATATAGAAGTGATTCAGAGGCATTAATTGATAACCTACTTAGATGCTATATATTGTTACATATCTGAGATTTATTCTTCTTTAGTGAATACTTTATTGAAGAATTCCCAAGATTCTTAGGTTATTCAAAAAGGTTTCTCCAATAATGGAACCAACCTTGATAAATACAGCAGGATAACCTATTGGAGCTTCTATCCATGATTCACTTCCTTGTTTGGAAAATATTTTTCCTGACCAAATATGCAGCCAACTACTACTCTCTCCCAATGGAAAATAAGCTTTAACTTTCTTCTTTCCTTTGTCAAGAACAGGCACCACTAGGAACTCAGAACCAACCAAAAACTGCTGATAACTCAAGTTATGAACATGTTCGTCGTTAGGGTACTGAAGAAACAGGTGGCGGCATACAGGCAATCCTTTCTGTGCTGCTTCCTGTTTTTACAAAAGAATACAGAAAATACCATTTTACATGCCTAATGAGTTTTTCTGTAGTTGGTTTAAAAAATAGTGTAAATATGATATAATTTAGTATCACCTTCACAAGTTGAATTCTGTAAAATTTCCATGCTGTGTATACTTTTGCGGAGCGCGCAAAGTGTGATAGAGTTTGTTGGTTTGAGTAAAACTGGCTGTTGCATGATGGTTTGTTTCCCTGCTTGCAGAACAAGCATCAGTGATTCGTTGCAATCAGATTTTAATAGAATGCAATTTATTGGATAAAAAGTTGATTTCCTTTTGGCCTAATAAGGTGACCCCTATAGTTCTGATTGTAGAATTTCTTGAATTGATTAACATATTAGTATGCATATCGCTTAATTTTTTTAAAAAAAAATTGAAGAATAAACATGTAGCAAACAATTTTGTAAACCAACGATTGAAATTTCAACACACTGGTGATTTATTATGCATGTGCATGTAATATTAACCATCATGTGAAGTATTTTACTTACTTCATGGGTGCGAAAGACTGTGGTGAAAGAATTAAGCTCCATCCAACGCAAAAGCAATTCTTGACTTCTTCTATATTTAACTATAGGTAAGTTAACTGTACAATATCCTCCAATGTCACTGTGATTAAAGGCATAGCCAGAAATTCCACTGCTAAGTAGGCCAACAACAGAACTCTTTATTCCATCATTTGTTTGCCAACTCACCATTTGATCTCCTTCCCAAAATAGCATCCCCCATTTTGGGCTATCTCTAAAACCAGCCCTCATGAAGAAAACCAATCCATCTTTTTCTTGGTCTTCATTCTTCAATTTGTCCATGGAGTTGTTACTTTTCCATTCTTCCACAACCTCTCTGTTGATTTTGGCCCATAGTTCTGGATATCTATTATGAGCGGAAATAGGATCTTCACCTGGATATGCATGGAAAGTTCTGTATATTTCTATCAGCTGGCATTAGAAAACCCTCTTGAAGGTTACACTGAGAATAGGTTTTGAGAAAGAGAAAGATATGGGAATGAAAACCTGAATATAGAACTGCGTCCACAGGAAGGCCTTCGCCGAAATCAGCCATCCATCCTCTTACTCCATCATCCACCATTTCAAGTAGAATCTGCTTGAACCAAGTTGCAGTTTTTGGGTGAGTTAAATCTAGCATCCCCACATCAAAGGCAGTATTTGGAACCATATATGGATTCCCATTATTGTCTTTCACCAATATGTCCAACTGTTTTGCCTCCACAAAAAGATTTCTCCTTTTGTTATGCTTCTCATCAACCTATAGGATCAAAGAGAGAAAACAATCATGTTAGTCAATCGAAATCTTCCTAAACTAGGCAATCATGTCTGATCTGTGACGATTCTACTATCCTTTTGGTTGACTAAAAAGAAATCAAGTTATGAGAACAGCTATGAATTACTTGAACTAATATGATGATAGTGATTACAATAGTTATTCATTCTTGAAGTGATTAAAGAGAAGCATTACCGGAGCTAGACAAGGATTGCAATAAGTCATAACTTTTATATTTTGAGTGCTAAGATCTTTGATAAGTTCTTTCCAACCCCAATATCTTTGTTCATCCACTTCCCAATTCCACCAAAGTTGTGAGCCAATCAATGTTTCTCTCTGCCCTACCCAATCCTGCACAGTTTCAATATGTAAACAATGAAAGTGTGTGAACCAAGTTGAATTGTGGATTACAAGTTTTTATTGAAACTTCTGAGAAATAATTGTTGTGGTGAGGGATTACTTGTAACCAAAATGCTGAGACAGGAACATCATAAGCTCGTAATTCATCCCAAATACGGTGTACAGCATCAGTGCCACCCTGCATTCCAACTATAGCACCAGATATTATCCACTCTGGAAGCTCAGGTAGCCTTCCAATAGTTTCTGTGAATCGTTCGATCAGCTCACAAGGTGTGTTCCCATGCAATATCCGTCCTTCAATTGAGTTTCCATATATCTGCAAGCTCCAGTGACAGAAATTTGGAAACTACAAAATTTAATTTCATATACATGTATATATATGGATCTGAGTCATATGATTTCATTTCTCATATACATAACACATTATAATAGTTCAGTTTATTATTCTGTTATGCAGAGTTTTATACAGCTCAATTTTATCAGCTATCAACACATAAATTCTTTCAGCTACTGTAGAATTTGATCATAAAGATTCATGCAATATCTACATTTTCAAAAACTGATTTCTGCAGTTTTTAATTACCTCATCTAATTTTGAGTAGTTCTTATATAGATTATTCCAGTAAACAAATTTGAACCATTTCAATGTCATAATTCTGCAATAATACCTGTATCTGTACTCTATCAAGTCTAGTAAGATCGAAGATGGTATAATCATATCCTTCAAGGTAGAGGGACCTCATTTTTGATGTCATGTAGAATGGAGAAGGAGCATATGTTGAACTCCAATCGCCTCCTGCCCTGCCAAATACCAATGAAATGGTATCATTGTGTTGTAAACAAAATATATATGGATTTAATTTATACACTCTGTCAGTGCAATGATTTTTCACAACCTAAATCATGTGTAACCGTCAGTTTATATAAAACCTTTGACTTTAATTAACATAACTACTTCTTTCTAAAGTTACATATATGATTTGTTGATAGTGTAAAACTTTTTACATTGACAATGTATCAAAATTAAACAATATATATATATATATATATATTAAATTTATATCAATTAGATTATATCTTATTCTTAAAAAAAAAAATATTAAAAATTATTATTTTTGAATAATATCATTAATAGACAATATATAAAAAAAAAAAAATATATATATATATATATATATATATATATATATATATATATATATAGCTTATGATTTAGTATATTGAATTAGGCAAATGAAGGAGTTGCATTGCTCTACCTGTAACTGACCAAGTTAGCAGCTAAAGTGATAGGTTGATCTCCTCTTCCAATACCTTGTTCTTGAACTAAGATAGGAACCCTTTTGCCCTTAAAATTCATGTAAGAAAACTGCTCTCCAAAACCATAAAACCTCTCATTCTCATCACTTGCATATGTCAACCATACCCTATTGAATTCTTTTGGTTTTGTCATTTCCACCTTGTCTCCTATTTCATCTTCCACTGAAGAAACCAAAACAAACCCTCTTGGCCTTGAAAGATACCAACACCAACCTATCCTCTTTTTTCTATTACTCAACCTCCTCTTAAAACCTTTATATACTCCTGAAGCTTCTGAAGACACCTTATTATTGCTTGATACGAAGTTTGGTTTTTCAATCTTCACTTGAAACCCAACCTCATGCTTGTTTTTCTGATTGAACAAAACCCAATACTTTGCATACACAAATGGCCCTTTTGCTTCAAACTGTATATTTGCTTCAATGCCACACTTTTGAAACCTTTTGTTCTTCTTACTCATATTCAAAAGCCTTCCTGTGATCAACAAAGTTGGAAACTTTGTTGTATCTTCCGCATAACTTTTCTGGTCCAAATCCAATCCTGAATTTCCACATGGAGATTCCACAACTTCATATTGATTGATCATCCTAATATCATCAATAGTTTGGTGATTACACATCAAATGAACATCTTTATCTTTAACAAGAAAAGATCCTCTACTTTCTTCAATCTCTGTATCAGCCACTGCAGCTGAAACAAAAGCCTTACCTGGGATTGTTGACCAAATGGGTCTGTTAACCATAGAAAGGTGTGAAATTGAAAGGTGCCCACCATTGATAGTGGACCAATAAAGCTGAAAATCATTGCCAATTGAGAAAGTATGATCAGAAGAAGATAAAGCTTTTGAATTGATGAATAGAGAGCCTCTGACATAAGGGATGGTGGTTGGAGCAGAAGGGAAAGGGTTGTTGAAAAGTTTGTTGTGTTTTTTGGTTATCTTAAGGATTGCCATTACATAAATATAGGAGAATGTTTTTGATTCAAAGTGGTTTATGAGCTTTTGAGATTCCAATGATGTTTTTTCTGTTGAGAGTTACTTTTGAATGCAGCATACGGAAGAGTCATTTGATGTGTGTTTATGAGTCTGATTTGTGTAATGGACAAAGCCACCAAAATTGATTGAAATCACAGTTTAGAGTTTAAGACTAGTTTCCTGTTTGTGTTGCGTTCCCATTTAGAACTGCTTTTAGGACGTACTTTTTTTTTCAATGAAATGAAGATGAATGAGAAAGAAGCTTATATGTAGACATTTTTCATTAGTTATTTTTCTTGTAAACAAATTATTCATGTTGTTTCTTATCTCAAACTTCTTTTTGGCAAAATCTCAAACTCTTATTAATTACTATGTTGTTGTTTTAATTCCCATACATTCTTTTAAAAGCAATAAATTAATTGTTGTATCCCAAAGTCTTAAAAAGTTGGGAATTTTTATGAATAGTTAGGTTTTTCTTTTTTTGAGGAAAAGTCAAGTTTACATTATTACATATTCAAAATAAATTAAATTGGATGAGCTGTTGAATCAAAATATTGATAAACTAATCCACAAAACTGGTTTAAATCATCTCGGAAATCGTTTGTAGTTAATCAATTGTTTTCATTTGCTTATAAAAAAAAAAAATCAATTGTTTTCACTTTCTTTAGGTTTTAGCTATAAAATGATTTGCTGAAAAATGATTTAATTACTAGTTCAAAGAGGATTTAAATTTTAAATATTTTCAACTTTAGTAATTTTTGTACGCAAATCAGTCATATAATACTGAATTTGTCTTTAGTTATATATACTTTTCTCATCAAGTTTCATAAGAAAAACCTCTATTAAAGATGTAGAAAATTAATTAAATGAAGTTCCATTATTTTAAGTTTATTATTACCTTTATAATATTCCATCTAAAATAAAATACAAGTAAAATTAAGTTATAAAATTCGTGTATTTAATTTTAAAGCGAATATATTAATTTTTTATAATTGATTTCTATTTATATATCACTACATATGGATGGAGTATATGTATGTAACCCAATTCTTGAGCAAAAGATTGTCATAATTACACTCAAGGCATATTTCAAAAATAAAAATAAAAACACTCAAGACATGCGATTGAATCTTCCCTTCATCTTGGAACTATTCTAACTTGAATCTTCCCTTATTGTTAGAAAAAGTTCCTAGTATTCTGGTCTCTAAAGGCATGTGATAATTGTTATTTTTTGTTTTTTTTTGTTTGAGTAGGGAAATATTGTTTTGTACTTTCTTCGATCATTCAAAGTGCATCTGGCCTTGTTATGGAGAAGATTCAACATTTTATGATTTGCTTTTGAACATTGCTCTCAAACAAGTCAAAATTATATATATTTTTAATATATAGAGATTGGATGATTATACGAGACTATGTTTGACGAATCACGAACTTACCGGATAGCTTTTAAATACTTTTTTATTTTTTATTTTTAAAAAAGGAAGTAAAAGAGATCTATTAAAATTATCTAAGGACAAGAGAAGCGCATACAAAAAGTTTAGAAAATAATAAAATAAACAAGAAGAGAGGAAAACACCGCGCACAAAATAGAGCAAAAACCACATACCAACGACAACATATATAAGACTAAGATACCAATATTAAGATGACAAGCAAATACTATGTTAAAGACACCGTTGATTATAACAATTAACTTATATAATTAAAATAGAGTTATTTCATAATAGTTTATCATACGACTTTATAGTATTTTTGAGATAATACTTCAAATATTATTTAAGTTTATGGTGTATTTTTTATTTATTTTATCTTTATTATTATAATTAAAATAATTTATATATTAATTAAAAATATATTTATATATTATTTTATATTTATCCACTATTTTGATAGTTAATTTTATCAAATAGTATAAATTTTATCCAATATCACTTATTAATTAATTTATTCATTATTTACTATTAATTACATTATTTCTTTATCTATTATTTTTAGTTAAAAGACCCGACGAGTAGGGGTGTGAATAGGTCAGGCTTTGAAAGGCCTGAGCCTGACCTACGATTAATTTTTTAGGCTTAAGTCTGGCCTGTGGCTTATCATAGGTTTTTTTTCCGGCCTGACCTGACCTTTTTAAAAGTCTGGTCTGATATGGAAGCATATTTAAAAGCCTTATTCACATGTTCTACTCATACCATATGATGCTCTTCACATACCAATATCAATGTATATATCTATATATATTAAATAAAAAATAATTTTTCTAATAAAATAATTTTTAAAAAATCTGAAACAAACATTCTTTAAACTCTAAAAAATAATTTTTGGTTGTTTTAAAGAATAGATTTTTTCTGAAACAAAACGCACCTATTATTATCTCTCAAACAAATATAGAATGATTACTCAATGATCGACTAATTGAACGACTACCATATATGGAACAACTACTAAATATGGAATCGCTACCGAATATGGAACGACTATCGAATATAAAATGACTACTAAGTGATTGTCTTTGATAGAATTTAAAATAAGAAATAATATTATTAATATAATAATAAAAAACAATATCAATACATAATAAAATATAGGCTAAATTACATCTGTGGTCCCTTAACTTAATTTCAGGTAACGTTTTAGTCCTTTATCTTTTTTTTTTTCCCGATTTAGTCATTTATTCCTAAAAATATCAAATAAAGTATGAAAATATGAGTTTATTTGAAGATTTGCGTTACGAATTTGATGAAATTTGTATTATTATTGAATAATATAATTAATTTTATGAGTTTTGATTGAATTTTTTTTTGAATTTTTGTATAAAAAAGGATATCACTGTTGAAATTTTAAAACATAAAATATCAAATTGTCACTTAAAATTAAAATAAAGGACCAAGTCGGGAAAAAAAAAAGATAAAGGACTAAAACGTTACCTGAAGTTAAGTTAAAGGACAACAAATGTAATTTAGCCTAAAATATATATAGACCGGCCTATCATACCTAATAGATTTTTTTATAAGTCTGAGTATGACCTATTTAAATAAATAAACTTTAAAAATAGTCTAAGCTTAGCCTTATTACTAAATAGGTCAAACCAGACCATAAATAGGTCAGACCATAGGCCCCTGACGGACGGCCTAGCCTATTCCCATCCCTACCAATGCATCACGTTTAAAATATTTTATTATTTAATATTATTTGTCATTTTAATATATAAATAAATTATTCATTACTTTTCATAATTCTTTATTAAAGTAGTTGCAGCTACTTCCTTTGCATCTAAGTTATATGAAAATATAATTCAAAATTAACTCTTGTTATCTTATTAATTGATGTAGTATACAAATTAAACTTTTAAATGAGATTAACAAAAGTAAATGTTTAGTAAAAAAACAAAAAGAAATGTGATTAGTTAATTATCTTAAATTAACATAATCTTGAACAAGATGAAGAAAATGGAGTGGGTGATGTCTCCACTCTCCATCGTTGCTCTGCAAATGCCAAAAGAGCTTGTTGCCATTGATCTGTTGTAATAAAAAATAGGACAGGAGCATTCATACCATACACTATACTCATAATTATATGTGTCAAATTCACAAATTCCTAAATTGTTGGATCCAATCCACGTGATAGAAGGGCAAAAAATATTCATAATTAAAAATATTTTAATAAAAGAAGCCTCAAAAATTAAAAAACTCTTAAAATTATGTGAGTTAAGTGGGAATATGAGTCCACTTTTTAAGTTTAATTTTTTTTTTCAATTCTTTGATAAAAGATAAAAAATAATTTAAAAGATATTTCTATTTTATTCTCAAAATTTGGTTGAGAAAGGCAAATTTGTTTTTTTTTTTTGGAAAAAAAGATTTTTCTAAGAATTTTTTTTTTATTTTTTTCTAAAAATTATTCGAAAAAAAAATTGGATTTTTTTCTTAGAAAATATTATTTGGAAATTTTTTTTCAAGTATTCTTTTTTTATTTTTTCAAGAATTTATTTTTGATATTTTTCAAAAAAAAAGTAATTGACAAAATATAGGATTTATAAACCCTTCACTTTCTAATATTAAGAAGCTTAATTGACGGCGGTAGGGTTGCTATGGCGGATCCTCGTTTAGGTGGCACAACAATTTGGTAGCAAGAGAAAACGAAGGGCAGGGGATTCAAGGGAGATGAGGTAACATGCCAGTAGAATGAATGGCCACGAGATATAGTGTTGTGTGCTTACATTAACACTTGATGCATACTCCCTTCCCAATTAAATTATAACTAAAAATATACTTGAAAAATTAATATATCTAATTAAAAATTAAGACAAGATTTATCAATTTTCATTTACCTATTTACCTTTTTTTATATTTCAATCTAGGATAGTATATAGTAAGTATAACCGACGAGCATATTTTGAGGCACTACAAGAGATACAGGCCAACATACAAATTGCACCTAACATAACAGCATAACCATGACGCTCCATTTGGACACCTTTCTTTAGTTTTTTATTCATCACTAGCCTGTATAATTTAAATCAGAATGATCATTTATAGATGATTCATTTATAATTTAGAATCCTTTAATAGAGTACTTGGCGTTTCAATCAAATGGCGAGAGATATAACATAAAAAAGTAACAAAATATGCAGAAACATGTGCATACTTGTTCTTTAGTTTTTCAAACATGATTATAAAACTTCCAAATCAAAGATGTCAAAACCTACTATTTAACTAACAATAGTAGCATAGTTATCCATAGAAACAACCTCCTTGCAGAAGGATCTGTCAATCTCCTTAATCAAGCAAATCAGAAGCCGGACTCTTCTTAAATCCATCAACTTGTACCAACATGTTAGCCAAAGTTCTGTTGGGAGATATGTTGTCTCCTTTCAACCTGTCCCTAATCCCATAAGCTGGAACCTTGGCATTTATATATGCTTCTATAAGAACTTGGTACTGCCTTGGTCGGGATGCATAACCAGCTTGTTTCATTTTATAGAAAATCTTTTCCGAATTATGGATGTCGCCCCTCTTAGCATACTGTAGTAAAATAGTAAGATAGGACGAAAATAATGGCTTCGCCTTACTCTGCTGGATTGCCTTCTGCAGAACAGTATCTGCCTTTTCCACTTCCCCTGCTTGGACATATAGTTTCACCAATGCATCCCAGGTCAAGGGACCTAATCGACATCCACTATCCACCATTCGCTTAACAAGATCCTTTGCCTTTACTAGCATCTTATGGTTTGCATAAACCTTCAGTAGCACTGAGCAGTTCTTGGGCGTAAGCTTCCATTTCTTTGACATCATCTCGAAAACTGCCTCTGCTTCATCAATTTTCTTCAACTTACCCCAGGCTTCAATTGCAGCAAAACAATCCTCAATTCGAGGGTGTGTCTCACAGACCTTCCAAACTCTTCCAACTTCATCGGCCATCCCCAAGTTTGCATAGAGGGGAAGCAACGTTCGACATACCCACCGATTCTCTCTTAAGTCCTCACCTTCCATCTTCTTCAATAACGCTTTAGCTTTATCATCAAGCCCAGCTGAGATGTAATGCCCAACCAAAACTGCATTTGTCTGGATGTCCGGTTCAATGCCTTCACCCTTCATTTTCTCAACAATTTGATCCATTCCAGCAATATCCTTTGACTGGCCCTTTGCGTCTATTAAGATTTTAAAAGTCAAAGGCGAAGGTTTGACATTCTCGTGTTCCATGATCAATAACACATCAGCTATTTTCTTTTTGTCATTTCTCTTATACAGAAAAAGCAACTGATTGCACGCAAATGCTGTAACAGGAAACTCTAAATCCTTCATTTTATTAAAAATTTCCTCTGCTTTATGCAAATTGTTCAGAACAACACAGTTAGCTAATAAAGTTCGGTATACTATTTCCCCTCTAAAAGATTCTGGAATACTCTCAATGAAACCTTCTGCCGCATGCAAGCCACGCAATTTGGCAATTAAATCAAGACGAGAAGCATAATCACTATCAACAAATTCGAGATGCTTTTTGGACTCAAGCCACTCCGAGAGCTACAAAACCAACAAAAAAAATAATAGATAAGATTGCACTAGAAAACATCCAGTAAAACTGGAAAAATAAAAAGAAAATAACTAACTGCAGTGATTTTGAATTGCAGTCCACAAGTGCAAATGTGGTCAGAAATAATATGGTTGTGGAGGTCTCTGCAACATTACGAGAAGCACCACATATTACACACAATCACACACGAGATAAAAGTACCTTATGCAGGCTACGAACATGCAACATTTCATGTTAGTTTTCATATCAACACAAGTTACACAACACCAGAATTATTCAGGTTCTTATTAGTGAAATATATTCTCTAGTGTCTCCTTTCCATCCTATGCTATATAATTCCAATACAGTATCACAACAGTACCATCAATAATGACTTGTGTCTATAGTTTTTTTTTAAATGACAGATGTTAGTTGTATTTGATAGTTGCTTATGCCGTCGAGTTTCAAAAATATGAAATGTCTGTAATCACTGTACTTCAGTTACCAGTGGCTGTGTTTGTTGTTTCAGCTACTAGCAATGAATTTATACCTTGGCTATTTTTCCTTCCTTTGCTGTGCCTTTGTTAGAGTGGCAATCTCACCACCCCAGTCCAGTTGTTTTTATGGCATCCTCAGTTTGAGGCAGTTCCTTCTTTCCACAACTTTCAGTGGTGCTTTGCACAGTTGCTCTATTAACTACTGTCCATGATCGACCTCTCTCTGATGACCCATCCCACATCAAAAACACTGGGCTCAGCGCCCTCTGATTTGCCAAACCCTTCAATTGGATTGAGCCTCTACTTTTGTCACATGCACTGCTTACATGTTGCAACCATGACCTACATCTGCTAACCAGATTTTTCTACTAAACTGATCAGCCTTCTGGACCTTTCTAACACTTTTTTTCCTCCACCTATGTTAACTGGAACTTCTTTCCCAGAGTTGCCTTGTTAGTCTTTGTGTGTGTGAAGGTTGCTGTGTTCTTTGATTCTATTTGGCAGTGCTTAATTGCAAGTTTGCAACAAACTTCGAGCTTAGTTAGGTTTAGCTTAAGAAGGTGTTAGCTCATGCCTTGGGCTAGATGAAAAACTAGCACTTAACCAAGATTTGTGTTTTATATAAACACAACTACAACCATTCAAAAACAATTAGTTAAATGTGTTTTCTCCCACTTTCTCATTTCCAGCATATGCAAAATAAATGGAAGTCAAACCATCATTTAAGCACAAGGGATTCATATGTTAAACAAGCACAGCGTGACACCAAACAATGGCATCAGTTTGCTACAGATACAATTGAAGGTTCCAGAGAAATAGTATTACCAGAAGGAACAATAACTAACAAACATGTAAATCAGTAATCCACAAATACAAGTAACCAAAAATCAGAATTATTGATTGGCATAAAACTACACATGTTGAAATGTATAAATCAGAAACAAACATAATTTGTTTGAACCAATTACCTGCAAAGCTCTCCCATACATCTTACGCCTCCGAAGATTAGCCATGGTGAGTGAGATCTCCTCTCTGCTCAATTCCTTCCCCTCTTCAACCCACTTATCCAGCGCCGTACGAACAGAAAGTCCCGGAGCATCCATTATATCCTTAAATAATTCCGACAAAACCCTTTTTTGGCTCGATTTCTTAACCGTGACAAGCTCGTCCTCATCATGTGATAACTCCAGTTCGTTGTGTGGCACCTCAGCATCATCTGAATGTTCTGAATCGGAATCCAACAACTTTTCACTCTCATAGCCCAAAGGAGTCTCCAGTTCCGAAAATCCGTCCTCCAAATCATCGTCGTCTTTCGTACCAGCTTGTGAAGAAAACTCACATCTACTAGAACCAAGACCAGAGTGAAAACATCTATTTGGCGACGAAAATCCACCATTACCATATGCTAGTTGAGGTGAAACAGAGATTCCAGCATGATCTTCTACACAAGTATTTGGTGTTAACTTGACATAAGGAACCCTTACATGAAATACTCTATTCCTATACAAAGAATTGAGACTGAAATATGAATAAATACGAAGTGTAGTAGTAAATAAGAAATGAATGTATGAAATTGCAAGTAGAGAGTAATAAAAATGGAAAAGAAAAACGAAGAACAGAAATGATGATGATGATGATGAGAGAGGGAGGAGAAGAGTTAGTTACCGGAGAGGGAATGAAGCTCGACGAAGAGCCCACATGGTTTGTTACGAAACTGAAACAAGTGCAGTGAAGAAAATGATACAAGATGTTGTTCAATAAAGTTGAACCCTAGTTAAAACCCTTCTCTGTGTTCCTTTCATTTTCATTTTAAATTTTAAATTTTAACCTAATTATTTTGGAATTTGAGTTTTAAAGTGAGAAGTTATTAAAGATGAGTTAAAAAATCATCATACTTCATTAACATTTTTTATTTTTATTAATATGAGTGTAATATCGTAAACCAATTTTACACTAGCATTTTATTTCTATTTATCATTAATTTTGGACTCTTGGCCAAGGAAGTTACACATTAGTGGGGAAAAAAATTATTAATATAAAGTTTACCAAAAGTAGTTATAAATTGCAATTTGAAATCAAAAGGTTCTTACTACTTATTAATGGACCTGGATATTTTTCTTTTAAAACTTTTTAGCAACTAAAACCATTAAATTAAATTGTAGAAGATTTTAAAATAAATGTTTGCAAGTTATTAATGAAAATCAATCCTAAAATGGTGGATTTTCATGCCCGTTAAGCATGAGTCTCAAGGATATTAATTTTTTTTAGTTAAGAATTCACTTATTTTAAATCGTTAAATCAAACTTAGATAATTCATATTTTGGTTTTCGCAATTAAGGCTCTGTTTAGTGTTAAGTTAATTTAGTGTTTAATAAAATTATGGTTTAATTAACTTAATAACATAAAATAACACTCTAAATTAATTAAAAATAAATTTTATAAATTAATGCTTAAAATATTTTAAAAGTAGTGTTTTAAAATTTATCATTTTGATATATTATTTATTTATTTATTTTAAATTAAAATAAATAAATTATTTCATTTAGAATATTAATTATTTTAAATTTTAAATTATTTCATTTAGAATATTAATTATTTTAAATTATTTATAAATAATGTAAAATTATGATAAATAAAGTATTTATTAATCAGATATATATTTTTTATTTATTTAGTTAGTTTATTTATTTTAAATTCTAATAATTAAATTATAAAAGAAATTTAATTACAATAATAAGAATAAAATTTAACAAAAGTAAAAAGATATAAATTACTTGAATTAACTTATAAAAAATACCATAAGATATAAATTCATAAATAATTATTATCAAATAAAAAAAAAACTATTCACTCTGAATTCATCTTTTAATTTGAAACTATTAATTCTATATTCGTCTTTTAATCTTATCGGACATAAATTAACTAAGTGATAATGTAAACTATTCTATTTTATTGGACTAATTAGATCAATACTATAGTTGCAAGGATGCGAGAAAAGCATATAAAGTTTGAATATTAATTGAGTTGAGAAACTCCGATAAAATATAATCACCAACCAAGATACCATTTTCATTAAAACATGATCCATAATATTTGTACAAAGGGAATCTAAACATAAAAGAGAAAAACAGTTACACAGCATCTACCATGTATCAACTTAATGAATCTGGAGTAAAAGCACCAGCTTTCATCATTTGTTTAAATTCTTTGAAGTTTACCATTCCATCACCATCCACATCAACTTTCTTGATCATATTTTTGCAATCTTCTAAAGTTTTTCCGTGCTTTAAACCCAAAGAAGACAACACCGCGCTTAATTCCTCGCCTGATATGAATCCATCTCCATTTTGATCAAACACATTGAATGCTTCTTTTATATCCTCCTCTTCGTCTTTATCATCCATTATCGTTTGATATAATTCACCAAATTCGTCAATGTCAACATATCCATCTCCATTTACGTCTATTTTTTCAATCATTTGGACCAAATCTCGTTCCGCTATACAAATTCCAAGATTTTGTAATGAGTCACTAAGCTCTTTTTTTGTAATACGACCATCCCCATTTCGATCGAACATTTGAAAAATTCGTGCAAGTTCTCCTTGATCCATTCGCCACTTGTATTAATCAAAACAAAATTCAAGGAGGAGAATATTAATATTATGAAATTTTTAATAATGGAAAGTTTATAGAAAATAAGCTATGTAAATAAACACTATTGTAGGGACATTCAAATGGCAGCTTGGATATGAGATCATGGGGCGAAAACAGAACCTTAACCTCAAGGTTGGCATCAACAAATTAACTAAAATCTTGACCCAAAAATATGTTGAAGTTGATCACACATCCTTAATTAATTGCGTTAAGTTAGGGGTTATTTTTAGTTTGTCCTTTTAAAAGGTTATTCACAAACGATTTAAGTTCTATAATAGGTTCACCCATGAAAATAAAGATATATAACAATGTATATATGTATATTGCATTTTTAAAATCATTCTCTTCATTTTGTTTGTAAATGTAATTTGCTTTGAGTATCTTATCATAATTCATAACACATCATATATTATTATTATTATTATTATTATTATTATTATTATTATTATTATTACTACGCAAAAATCTCAAATATTATAAGAAAAAATATTTAGTGGACAGCCCATTGAACTGTATATACTTTGAGAGAGAAAGAAATAAAAAATAAATGTAATATGTTGATGATGTAATAAGAAGAAAAAGATATAGATAAAATAATATATTAAATGAATATATAAAAATTAGGAGTATATATATATATATATATATATATATATATATATATCATTTCATTTAATATATTTTGTTTTTAGAAAAAGATATAGGATTATGAAAATCTCTGTAGCTTTTTGTGTTATCTCATATGGTGTGAACTTATTTGATATTAATCTATTTCTTAACTATGATGTCACACTATACAATACAAAGAGGCCTGGATAGCTGTTAAGATAGTTAAATGCTATTAGCTAGTTATTTAAGTAATAATAAGATCATCATATAGTTCTGTAAATCACCCTCTTAATTAACATAAAAAGCAGCATAAGCAACATATAGTTTTGTAAATAGCCGCACATATATCAATGATTCTCAGATGAAAAAACCAAAAACTAAGCTCGTGTTGAATTATAGTGACAACAGCATCAACATCAAAAGCCATAACTTATATCATAAACAAAAACTTGTTACATAAGAATAATTAAGCAAGGATAAATTTAATAATACCAAAGTTAAATTAATGAGTAAGAATTACTACTTTTTATTTATCAATGCTAAAGTAAAATGTATATATGCTGGATAGTCTACATGATTACATGTCTTCCCTTTTATCATATCAAACTTATGACTCCCATTTGTAATCCAATTTAGGAATAAAGGCTGGCTTATCTTCCGGCAGTGAAAAGATCAATCAACTATGGAATGCATTGAAACATTATTGTGAAAAAAAAAATGATAGACAATGATTTCAGTACTAAAAAGTTGAATGCCAAACAAAGTTACAGTGCTAAACATAATTCCAGTACTAACAAATTGAATACTAAGGTTTAAGAGTAGTGATATATTAAATAAATTTTTTTCTACGTCAAATGAGTGTTCTCATATATATCATTTGTACACCAAAATTATTATTTTCTTAATTAATTTTATTGCTGCATGATAGAAGAATAATTATTATTATTTTAAATTTCATATTTAAAATATAAACCTCATTAACATGTATCTTAGGATACTTGTTGATCATTTAAAAATATAAATTTTATTTTGGAAAAAAATAATTTTTGAATATTTTAAAAATTGAATACACAAATGATATAGTATCGTATTTTAAGTATATTTTATAATAGAATGCAATTGACATAAATTGACAACCAATAAACTTTTATTTTATTTTGTCATGTCATATCATTCAAGTGAAGTAAAATTATATGATTTGAAAGTATATATGATTGTGGTTGGACGACACTTCGTGTAAAACTCTTATGCATTATCAATGCATGTCTTTTTTTTTTTCTTTTATATAATAACACATTTAAATATGTAAAAAGTTAATTAATATGATTAAATTATTAAAAAAGTTTAATAAACTTATAATTTAACATAAATTTCAAAATCTAATATATAATAATAATAGTAGTAATAAGAAATATTATTTATATTTTTTTAAGTAGATCGGTCTAAAATGTTTTTTTTTTTGTCTGTAGCATGACATTTTTAACTAAACATGATTTTATAAAAATCTTGATTTTGTCAAGTTTTTTTTTTATAAAAAAAACAAACAAATTGATTTGATATGAATTTGACGTAGACTAGATCGTATACATTTGTCGGTTGGTTTAGCTTTAGGGATAGGAATAGGTCAGGCTGACCGACAGAGATATACGGTCCAGCCTACGTCAAGTTCATGCAGGCCAAACTTTTTTTTTCTAAACATATAAGGCCAAGACTTCTCAAAAAGCCTATATAGTTAAAAAGATCAAGTTACATGCCATATAATAATAAGTATTTTAGCCTATTAGGTTGGCCTTTTTGTTATATATATTCAACTTTTAGTAATTTTTGCATATTAACCTTATTTAGTTTTTTGACATACTTAAATGTATTATTATAAAATATAATTTAAGTTGAATGTATATAAAGTCATATTCTTCAAAATGTGATGTTAAATATCAAAATAGAACTTAATCTTATTGACATATTAACTCGTTAATTTATTCACCAGTAGAAAATGAAGCTTTTAAAATGAGACGGTGTCAACTTTATAAATATTTAAAAAACTCAGTTATATTGATAACCGATTTAGCATATTTACAAAATTTAAAAATCATGCATATTTAACGTTTATATTCCTACGCCCTAACAATTTCCTTAAACCTTCTCATCGTCAACATTTTCAACGGTAAGTTTTCTTATGTCAACCTCACAATCATCGTACTTATTTTATCGTCTCCATTTTATCGTCATCAAATTATTGTAATGGTTGATATATAACAATAATTTTTAATCTTCGTGTTTCTATAATAATTGTTATATATAGTTATAAATTAATTGTTAAAGGATAAACGGGAATAAAAAAAAAATTAACATGTCAAATTCATTCTTTTTAAACATCTCTTAGTCAAGTATATGTTATAATATTTCTCTTCATCTTTATCATTTTCAGAAAATAATAATATGTTTTATAAGAATTTTTTAAGTCTTTTGGATGAATGCAAGAGATTTTGTCATTTATATTAAAAAGTTATATTACATATTTGACATGTTTCATTTTATATAATAAGGAGCAAAACAATAATTAAAATAATAACAATAAATAAGAAAACAATAGTATACTGTTATTGGATTACTCTGAATTAATATGAATATGACACACTAGGACAATAAATAAATAAATAAATTAAATAAAGAACAATAAATAAATAAATAAAATTAAATAAAGAACAATAAGGTGTGGATGAATTTTTACAATTTACTTTAAAAAAAACTTCCTAAAAATGAAGGAAAAGTTTATTGTCTTGTGTTAGTGTTTAAATGTAAATTGGTTACATTTTGAATAAATAAGAAATCATCTCAATGATTATGAGATTTGTCATAGTTATACAAAATGAATATAGCATCGTGATTTTTAAACATGACAAATGTATGAGTGTGGCTACTATATTATATTACATATGTTGAACATTGTAACAAATTCATGAATGCAGGTACGTAATTTTTTATAAGTTGTTATTGATTGTGTATTTTTATGATCGTATGATAAAAAATTACAAATTGTTTTTAATGTTCGTATGATAAAAAATTAGAATTCAACTAATATTGATTGTTTTTTTTTTCTTCAGATAATTGATATCTCGAGATCATTTCATCTATATCAAACTAAAGAAGTTCAAAAACATTGTGTGAATTTTATCTTAGAATTAATTGAAGAAAATGACAATGCTAATGTATCTCTATTGAATATTGCTAATTTTGTAATTTTGTTAATGAATATCTAAATCATTTTTCCACATCTCTATTAAATATTTATATATATGTTTGATTATTTATTCAAAAATGTTAAATGAAATAAACTTTTAAGTAGGCTAACAGACACTTTTATCAAAGTCAAACCTATGACATGGCACATGCTAGACTTACGCCTTGAATTTTTTGACAGGTCAGACTCAGGTTTATCAAATCATAGTTCGGCACAATTTATTCTCCTCCCTATTTAACTTATTATCATATCTAAGAAAGTGTTTATTTCTTATCACTATTAAGAAAATAATTCTTATAATATGTAACTTAAATTTAAATAAAAAAATGAAAAAGAAGGTCCAAAATTTAAATAAATAATTATTTATAATAGAAATGAAATGCATAATTTTAAATATAATGAAACCTATTTTGGTAATTACACATCCAAAATCAATTTTAATCAAAACTATTCAAACAACATGTATTGATAAGAATCACTTTTACATAAATATATCCAAACATAAACTATTTTACCTCTAATTCACTTTTAATCAAAAAACAATTTTATCAAAATCAATTTTAATCATCACAAAACCAAACATACACTTAATTTCCACCAAACATTGTAAGAACCACCCTAATCATACACCACAATAAATCAACAATACACCTAAGTGTTCTCCATAAACTATATCAACAAGAGCCCTATATAATAATATACTTAAGTGTACCCTCTAATTAATATTATGCACATAATTCTCAAATCATTATATTACACATTATATGTATGACAATTGAAAATATATCTGTTGTTAATAAGATAATTCAATCAAATTACTACTCGATTCTATTTACTCATTTTTAAATATGTGTAAAATACACAAAAACAACACTTATAATGAGACGAATTAAGTATTTCAAATGACTAGTGAACTAATAAGACAATAAATTTAAGTTTGTTTTTAAATTTAACATGACTATTTTTGAAATTAAATTTATTACTTCAATTATTTTCTATAAGAATATGTTTAATATATCAAATTTTAATGTAGGCTAATATGTTTAAATTACAAAAAGATTAACAATTTTATAAAAAAGTTCAAAATCTAATTTATAATATAAAAAATTATTTATATTTCCTTAAGTAAGACGATTTAATAGACTTAAATGATTTTTGTGGCATATATTATGATATTTTAGCGAAATAGATTTATAAAATGTTCTTAGCATTGTCTATTTAAAAAAACATAGATTGATCTGACTGACGTAGGTTAGAGTGTAATATCTTATTGACCAGTTTAACATATTTTCACTCATATTCAACTTGATGGTAAGGGGTTAAGCTTACCTCGATAATTTAACAAATTCTCAATAATATATGTATTGTAATAAGTTGAACATTATCGTAATCTTTAATATTAATAGATCTTAATTTCTTTTTAAGTCTGCCAATACCTTGACATATTATTGAACACACAACTTATGTGCTATTATAAATAATAGCTTCAGGCTTTGTTTAGGAGTTCATAAAGGAGGGAATTAAAGAGAGAACTTGGGGAGGGAAACGAGAGTGAACAAAATCTCTCATTTATTTGATAGAGTAATATATATTTAGAAAATGATAAGTGAATTATTATGATTAATATATTTTTAATTTTGACAGTGTTATAAATAAATAGTTTTTTATTTTTTTGACGACTTTATCTAAACAATTCAAAACTCTCGAATAAAACTATAAAGTTTTCAAAGATCATAAATAGATTTGTACTCTCAACCTTACATTTTTAATTAAATGTTTTCCAAATATATATTACTGACATCTTCAGTCCCTTATTAATATCACATACAACAAGATAAGGGTGTTTTTTTTTAATGAAATGGGTGATAATATTATTAATTCAAATTATGAAAATTGGCTCCTTCAATATTCATATAAATAATATTATTTAAAAGAGAAAAAATGTGAATGCAACTAACTATGTCAAAATTTATGTAATAAGTTTCGTGTGCAAGGAAGTTTGCACACTTATTAATCTAACGATCAATGAACACTGCTTAAATTTGACAATGCTTAGAATTATGTCAACCACCACATAGTTAGATTTATTAATAATATAGTGAAAATTCAATTGAATAGCAGTTTTAAGAGAAAAGAGAATTGTCCAATGCAGTGAAAAACAAAGCTAAATGGCATTGGAAATATCACATACAACAAGGTAAAGGAACAAGAGCGGACCTAGCAATAAGGAGTTCTTTTCTTGTGTTAAGAGTAATGACTGTGACTGAAATTGATAAATTCAAGATACATAATTTTAAGTCTTAGTGTAATCGACAATAACAATAATATTAAATGTTTTATTTTAAATTTAAATTTATGATGATATTTATCTTTTTTTTTTGTTTAAATAAAAATATTTCAAAAACACATGTAATAAACAAACTACTTTCACGGTTGCTTTTCAATTTTCGGTTTAAAATTATTGGTTTAAAATTATTTATGTAAATAAATCAAACTTTTAAATTTTGCTACAATTTTTATAGTATATAATTTCATGTTTTTTTTCTAAATTACTTTTAACTACTTATTATTTTAATCCCTATTTATTTTTCTGCCATACATAAGCAGATATAATTTTAACAAAATAAGATCTAATACTACTTTAAAATTTAAAAACGACAGAAAAAAACAAAAACTTTCTAAAAATTGGCACTTAAAAATGAATGTATTGTTAAAAGAATCTATTATTTAAAGAGGAGTGTTAGCAATACATTTTAATGTACACTTTTTTTAATATAATATTTTTATGTTAAATTATCTTCCATAGGATCTTATAAAAAAAATCTCTTGTAAAAAAAATTAAATTAATACAAATTACTGAGAAATAATATAATTAAATGTGATACAATAGATTCAATTTTACTTATATTTAAGACTATTAAAGTAAATTTATGTTGTTGTTGTTTGTATTTGAGATCAAAGGAAATGTTGGAGGTTCGTAAAGTTTAATTGAACTGATAATATGATATTTTTAAGTTCTATATTTTTTATGGTGATTGTGGTTTGAATATAAAATCTCTACTTTACCTTGTGAGTTTACTAATAGTGTTTGTCCAGTCAAAAAAAGAATAATTGAGAATTTAAATTTGAATTTATGTCCTTACAAATAATTCATTTTTATACTATTACAAAGACTTATATATATGACCTAAAAATCAACTTATACTCTCTCTCTCTCCTAACAACCATTATATTTATAAATAAATTGTCGTAAAAATATTGTTATTTTTAGTTTTAATGTAATTTTAATTATTTTTTTAATTTTGTTCTTTAATTTATATTATTTGGAGTACTTACAAGTTATTATTCTTTATTTTATATTTATAATGATGAAAATACACTAATACTCAATTCAAAATAAAATATTAATAAAAAAAAATAACTGAAAAATTGATGTATGTAATTTTATTGTAATATTAATTTTTCTTCTTTATTCAATTATATCTTTTAATCATTACTAGTTGTATTACGTCTAATTTATTATTTTTCATTTAACATTAGTAATAATAATGAGTAAACAAATAATTAATGAGTGTAATATGTTAAAATTATTTGATTTATACATTTACTATTAATATTTATGAAAAAATGAAATGGATTACCCACTCTAAGTCTAAGAGAGAGGGACGAGTATTTAAGCAAGCATTTAGTGTGAATTTACTACGCCAGAAATGACATTTAACAGCGCCCATTTTACAGCGCTTTCTAAACACAAGCGCTGTTGTAATTATATTTTAAAAATAACGGAACCTATTACAGCGCTTTTTATGTAAAGCGCTGTAAAACAAGCGCTGTAGTAGGTCATATAACGTTTGCGCATCACGTTATAAGGATTTTACAGCGCTTATCAAAAAAGCGCTGTAAACGGAAGCGCTTTCGTAAATGTGTTACAGCGCTTTTTTCGCAAGCGCTGTAAAACACATGCGCTTTCATTGAATTTAACTACCTATTACAGCGCTTTTTTCACAAGCGCTGTAAAACACATCCGCTTTCATTGAATTTAACTACTTATTACAACGCTTTTTTCACAAGCGCTGTAAAACACATGCGCTTTCATTGAAAGCGCTTTTTCGAGAAAGCGCTGTAATATGCACACCCATATATGAAATTATGGGTAGGCATTTTACAGCGCTTTTTCGAGAAAGCGCTGTAATATGCACACCCATATATGAAATTATGGGTAGGCATTTTACAGCGCTTTTTCGAGAAAGCGCTGTAATATGCACACCCATATATGAAATTATGGGTAGGCATTTTACAGCGCTTTTTCGAGAAAGCGCTGTAATATGCACACCCATATATGAAATTATGGGTAGGCATTTTACAGCGCTTTTTCGAGAAAGCGCTGTAATATGCACACCCATATATGAAATTATGGGTAGGCATTTTACAGCGCTTTTTCGAGAAAGCGCTGTAATATGCACACCCATATATGAAATTATGGGTAGGCATTTTACAGCGCTTTTTCGAGAAAGCGCTGTAATATGCACACCCATATATGAAATTATGGGTAGGCATTTTACAGCGCTTTTTCGAGAAAGCGCTGTAATATGCACACCCATATATGAAATTATGGGTAGGCATTTTACAGCGCTTTTTCGAGAAAGCGCTGTAATATGCACACCCATATATGAAATTATGGGTAGGCATTTTACAGCGCTTTTTCGAGAAAGCGCTGTAATATGCACACCCATATATGAAATTATGGGTAGGCATTTTACAGCGCTTTTTCGAGAAAGCGCTGTAATATGCACACCCATATATGAAATTATGGGTAGGCATTTTACAGCGCTTTTTCGAGAAAGCGCTGTAATATGCACACCCATATATGAAATTATGGGTAGGCATTTTACAGCGCTTTTTCGAGAAAGCGCTGTAATATGCACACCCATATATGAAATTATGGGTAGGCATTTTACAGCGCTTTTTCGAGAAAGCGCTGTAATATGCACACCCATATATGAAATTATGGGTAGGCATTTTACAGCGCTTTTTCGAGAAAGCGCTGTAATATGCACACCCATATATGAAATTATGGGTAGGCATTTTACAGCGCTTTTTCGAGAAAGCGCTGTAATATGCACACCCATATATGAAATTATGGGTAGGCATTTTACAGCGCTTTTTCGAGAAAGCGCTGTAATATGCACACCCATATATGAAATTATGGGTAGGCATTTTACAGCGCTTTTTCGAGAAAGCGCTGTAATATGCACACCCATATATGAAATTATGGGTAGGCATTTTACAGCGCTTTTTCGAGAAAGCGCTGTAATATGCACACCCATATATGAAATTATGGGTAGGCATTTTACAGCGCTTTTTCGAGAAAGCGCTGTAATATGCACACCCATATATGAAATTATGGGTAGGCATTTTACAGCGCTTTTTCGAGAAAGCGCTGTAATATGCACACCCATATATGAAATTATGGGTAGGCATTTTACAGCGCTTTTTCGAGAAAGCGCTGTAATATGCACACCCATATATGAAATTATGGGTAGGCATTTTACAGCGCTTTTTCGAGAAAGCGCTGTAATATGCACACCCATATATGAAATTATGGGTAGGCATTTTACAGCGCTTTTTCGAGAAAGCGCTGTAATATGCACACCCATATATGAAATTATGGGTAGGCATTTTACAGCGCTTTTTCGAGAAAGCGCTGTAATATGCACACCCATATATGAAATTATGGGTAGGCATTTTACAGCGCTTTTTCGAGAAAGCGCTGTAATATGCACACCCATATATGAAATTATGGGTAGGCATTTTACAGCGCTTTTTCGAGAAAGCGCTGTAATATGCACACCCATATATGAAATTATGGGTAGGCATTTTACAGCGCTTTTTCGAGAAAGCGCTGTAATATGCACACCCATATATGAAATTATGGGTAGGCATTTTACAGCGCTTTTTCGAGAAAGCGCTGTAATATGCACACCCATATATGAAATTATGGGTAGGCATTTTACAGCGCTTTTTCGAGAAAGCGCTGTAATATGCACACCCATATATGAAATTATGGGTAGGCATTTTACAGCGCTTTTTCGAGAAAGCGCTGTAATATGCACACCCATATATGAAATTATGGGTAGGCATTTTACAGCGCTTTTTCGAGAAAGCGCTGTAATATGCACACCCATATATGAAATTATGGGTAGGCATTTTACAGCGCTTTTTCGAGAAAGCGCTGTAATATGCACACCCATATATGAAATTATGGGTAGGCATTTTACAGCGCTTTTTCGAGAAAGCGCTGTAATATGCACACCCATATATGAAATTATGGGTAGGCATTTTACAGCGCTTTTTCGAGAAAGCGCTGTAATATGCACACCCATATATGAAATTATGGGTAGGCATTTTACAGCGCTTTTTCGAGAAAGCGCTGTAATATGCACACCCATATATGAAATTATGGGTAGGCATTTTACAGCGCTTTTTCGAGAAAGCGCTGTAATATGCACACCCATATATGAAATTATGGGTAGGCATTTTACAGCGCTTTTTCGAGAAAGCGCTGTAATATGCACACCCATATATGAAATTATGGGTAGGCATTTTACAGCGCTTTTTCGAGAAAGCGCTGTAATATGCACACCCATATATGAAATTATGGGTAGGCATTTTACAGCGCTTTTTCGAGAAAGCGCTGTAATATGCACACCCATATATGAAATTATGGGTAGGCATTTTACAGCGCTTTTTCGAGAAAGCGCTGTAATATGCACACCCATATATGAAATTATGGGTAGGCATTTTACAGCGCTTTTTCGAGAAAGCGCTGTAATATGCACACCCATATATGAAATTATGGGTAGGCATTTTACAGCGCTTTTTCGAGAAAGCGCTGTAATATGCACACCCATATATGAAATTATGGGTAGGCATTTTACAGCGCTTTTTCGAGAAAGCGCTGTAATATGCACACCCATATATGAAATTATGGGTAGGCATTTTACAGCGCTTTTTCGAGAAAGCGCTGTAATATGCACACCCATATATGAAATTATGGGTAGGCATTTTACAGCGCTTTTTCGAGAAAGCGCTGTAATATGCACACCCATATATGAAATTATGGGTAGGCATTTTACAGCGCTTTTTCGAGAAAGCGCTGTAATATGCACACCCATATATGAAATTATGGGTAGGCATTTTACAGCGCTTTTTCGAGAAAGCGCTGTAATATGCACACCCATATATGAAATTATGGGTAGGCATTTTACAGCGCTTTTTCGAGAAAGCGCTGTAATATGCACACCCATATATGAAATTATGGGTAGGCATTTTACAGCGCTTTTTCGAGAAAGCGCTGTAATATGCACACCCATATATGAAATTATGGGTAGGCATTTTACAGCGCTTTTTCGAGAAAGCGCTGTAATATGCACACCCATATATGAAATTATGGGTAGGCATTTTACAGCGCTTTTTCGAGAAAGCGCTGTAATATGCACACCCATATATGAAATTATGGGTAGGCATTTTACAGCGCTTTTTCGAGAAAGCGCTGTAATATGCACACCCATATATGAAATTATGGGTAGGCATTTTACAGCGCTTTTTCGAGAAAGCGCTGTAATATGCACACCCATATATGAAATTATGGGTAGGCATTTTACAGCGCTTTTTCGAGAAAGCGCTGTAATATGCACACCCATATATGAAATTATGGGTAGGCATTTTACAGCGCTTTTTCGAGAAAGCGCTGTAATATGCACACCCATATATGAAATTATGGGTAGGCATTTTACAGCGCTTTTTCGAGAAAGCGCTGTAATATGCACACCCATATATGAAATTATGGGTAGGCATTTTACAGCGCTTTTTCGAGAAAGCGCTGTAATATGCACACCCATATATGAAATTATGGGTAGGCATTTTACAGCGCTTTTTCGAGAAAGCGCTGTAATATGCACACCCATATATGAAATTATGGGTAGGCATTTTACAGCGCTTTTTCGAGAAAGCGCTGTAATATGCACACCCATATATGAAATTATGGGTAGGCATTTTACAGCGCTTTTTCGAGAAAGCGCTGTAATATGCACACCCATATATGAAATTATGGGTAGGCATTTTACAGCGCTTTTTCGAGAAAGCGCTGTAATATGCACACCCATATATGAAATTATGGGTAGGCATTTTACAGCGCTTTTTCGAGAAAGCGCTGTAATATGCACACCCATATATGAAATTATGGGTAGGCATTTTACAGCGCTTTTTCGAGAAAGCGCTGTAATATGCACACCCATATATGAAATTATGGGTAGGCATTTTACAGCGCTTTTTCGAGAAAGCGCTGTAATATGCACACCCATATATGAAATTATGGGTAGGCATTTTACAGCGCTTTTTCGAGAAAGCGCTGTAATATGCACACCCATATATGAAATTATGGGTAGGCATTTTACAGCGCTTTTTCGAGAAAGCGCTGTAATATGCACACCCATATATGAAATTATGGGTAGGCATTTTACAGCGCTTTTTCGAGAAAGCGCTGTAATATGCACACCCATATATGAAATTATGGGTAGGCATTTTACAGCGCTTTTTCGAGAAAGCGCTGTAATATGCACACCCATATATGAAATTATGGGTAGGCATTTTACAGCGCTTTTTCGAGAAAGCGCTGTAATATGCACACCCATATATGAAATTATGGGTAGGCATTTTACAGCGCTTTTTCGAGAAAGCGCTGTAATATGCACACCCATATATGAAATTATGGGTAGGCATTTTACAGCGCTTTTTCGAGAAAGCGCTGTAATATGCACACCCATATATGAAATTATGGGTAGGCATTTTACAGCGCTTTTTCGAGAAAGCGCTGTAATATGCACACCCATATATGAAATTATGGGTAGGCATTTTACAGCGCTTTTTCGAGAAAGCGCTGTAATATGCACACCCATATATGAAATTATGGGTAGGCATTTTACAGCGCTTTTTCGAGAAAGCGCTGTAATATGCACACCCATATATGAAATTATGGGTAGGCATTTTACAGCGCTTTTTCGAGAAAGCGCTGTAATATGCACACCCATATATGAAATTATGGGTAGGCATTTTACAGCGCTTTTTCGAGAAAGCGCTGTAATATGCACACCCATATATGAAATTATGGGTAGGCATTTTACAGCGCTTTTTCGAGAAAGCGCTGTAATATGCACACCCATATATGAAATTATGGGTAGGCATTTTACAGCGCTTTTTCGAGAAAGCGCTGTAATATGCACACCCATATATGAAATTATGGGTAGGCATTTTACAGCGCTTTTTCGAGAAAGCGCTGTAATATGCACACCCATATATGAAATTATGGGTAGGCATTTTACAGCGCTTTTTCGAGAAAGCGCTGTAATATGCACACCCATATATGAAATTATGGGTAGGCATTTTACAGCGCTTTTTCGAGAAAGCGCTGTAATATGCACACCCATATATGAAATTATGGGTAGGCATTTTACAGCGCTTTTTCGAGAAAGCGCTGTAATATGCACACCCATATATGAAATTATGGGTAGGCATTTTACAGCGCTTTTTCGAGAAAGCGCTGTAATATGCACACCCATATATGAAATTATGGGTAGGCATTTTACAGCGCTTTTTCGAGAAAGCGCTGTAATATGCACACCCATATATGAAATTATGGGTAGGCATTTTACAGCGCTTTTTCGAGAAAGCGCTGTAATATGCACACCCATATATGAAATTATGGGTAGGCATTTTACAGCGCTTTTTCGAGAAAGCGCTGTAATATGCACACCCATATATGAAATTATGGGTAGGCATTTTACAGCGCTTTTTCGAGAAAGCGCTGTAATATGCACACCCATATATGAAATTATGGGTAGGCATTTTACAGCGCTTTTTCGAGAAAGCGCTGTAATATGCACACCCATATATGAAATTATGGGTAGGCATTTTACAGCGCTTTTTCGAGAAAGCGCTGTAATATGCACACCCATATATGAAATTATGGGTAGGCATTTTACAGCGCTTTTTCGAGAAAGCGCTGTAATATGCACACCCATATATGAAATTATGGGTAGGCATTTTACAGCGCTTTTTCGAGAAAGCGCTGTAATATGCACACCCATATATGAAATTATGGGTAGGCATTTTACAGCGCTTTTTCGAGAAAGCGCTGTAATATGCACACCCATATATGAAATTATGGGTAGGCATTTTACAGCGCTTTTTCGAGAAAGCGCTGTAATATGCACACCCATATATGAAATTATGGGTAGGCATTTTACAGCGCTTTTTCGAGAAAGCGCTGTAATATGCACACCCATATATGAAATTATGGGTAGGCATTTTACAGCGCTTTTTCGAGAAAGCGCTGTAATATGCACACCCATATATGAAATTATGGGTAGGCATTTTACAGCGCTTTTTCGAGAAAGCGCTGTAATATGCACACCCATATATGAAATTATGGGTAGGCATTTTACAGCGCTTTTTCGAGAAAGCGCTGTAATATGCACACCCATATATGAAATTATGGGTAGGCATTTTACAGCGCTTTTTCGAGAAAGCGCTGTAATATGCACACCCATATATGAAATTATGGGTAGGCATTTTACAGCGCTTTTTCGAGAAAGCGCTGTAATATGCACACCCATATATGAAATTATGGGTAGGCATTTTACAGCGCTTTTTCGAGAAAGCGCTGTAATATGCACACCCATATATGAAATTATGGGTAGGCATTTTACAGCGCTTTTTCGAGAAAGCGCTGTAATATGCACACCCATATATGAAATTATGGGTAGGCATTTTACAGCGCTTTTTCGAGAAAGCGCTGTAATATGCACACCCATATATGAAATTATGGGTAGGCATTTTACAGCGCTTTTTCGAGAAAGCGCTGTAATATGCACACCCATATATGAAATTATGGGTAGGCATTTTACAGCGCTTTTTCGAGAAAGCGCTGTAATATGCACACCCATATATGAAATTATGGGTAGGCATTTTACAGCGCTTTTTCGAGAAAGCGCTGTAATATGCACACCCATATATGAAATTATGGGTAGGCATTTTACAGCGCTTTTTCGAGAAAGCGCTGTAATATGCACACCCATATATGAAATTATGGGTAGGCATTTTACAGCGCTTTTTCGAGAAAGCGCTGTAATATGCACACCCATATATGAAATTATGGGTAGGCATTTTACAGCGCTTTTTCGAGAAAGCGCTGTAATATGCACACCCATATATGAAATTATGGGTAGGCATTTTACAGCGCTTTTTCGAGAAAGCGCTGTAATATGCACACCCATATATGAAATTATGGGTAGGCATTTTACAGCGCTTTTTCGAGAAAGCGCTGTAATATGCACACCCATATATGAAATTATGGGTAGGCATTTTACAGCGCTTTTTCGAGAAAGCGCTGTAATATGCACACCCATATATGAAATTATGGGTAGGCATTTTACAGCGCTTTTTCGAGAAAGCGCTGTAATATGCACACCCATATATGAAATTATGGGTAGGCATTTTACAGCGCTTTTTCGAGAAAGCGCTGTAATATGCACACCCATATATGAAATTATGGGTAGGCATTTTACAGCGCTTTTTCGAGAAAGCGCTGTAATATGCACACCCATATATGAAATTATGGGTAGGCATTTTACAGCGCTTTTTCGAGAAAGCGCTGTAATATGCACACCCATATATGAAATTATGGGTAGGCATTTTACAGCGCTTTTTCGAGAAAGCGCTGTAATATGCACACCCATATATGAAATTATGGGTAGGCATTTTACAGCGCTTTTTCGAGAAAGCGCTGTAATATGCACACCCATATATGAAATTATGGGTAGGCATTTTACAGCGCTTTTTCGAGAAAGCGCTGTAATATGCACACCCATATATGAAATTATGGGTAGGCATTTTACAGCGCTTTTTCGAGAAAGCGCTGTAATATGCACACCCATATATGAAATTATGGGTAGGCATTTTACAGCGCTTTTTCGAGAAAGCGCTGTAATATGCACACCCATATATGAAATTATGGGTAGGCATTTTACAGCGCTTTTTCGAGAAAGCGCTGTAATATGCACACCCATATATGAAATTATGGGTAGGCATTTTACAGCGCTTTTTCGAGAAAGCGCTGTAATATGCACACCCATATATGAAATTATGGGTAGGCATTTTACAGCGCTTTTTCGAGAAAGCGCTGTAATATGCACACCCATATATGAAATTATGGGTAGGCATTTTACAGCGCTTTTTCGAGAAAGCGCTGTAATATGCACACCCATATATGAAATTATGGGTAGGCATTTTACAGCGCTTTTTCGAGAAAGCGCTGTAATATGCACACCCATATATGAAATTATGGGTAGGCATTTTACAGCGCTTTTTCGAGAAAGCGCTGTAATATGCACACCCATATATGAAATTATGGGTAGGCATTTTACAGCGCTTTTTCGAGAAAGCGCTGTAATATGCACACCCATATATGAAATTATGGGTAGGCATTTTACAGCGCTTTTTCGAGAAAGCGCTGTAATATGCACACCCATATATGAAATTATGGGTAGGCATTTTACAGCGCTTTTTCGAGAAAGCGCTGTAATATGCACACCCATATATGAAATTATGGGTAGGCATTTTACAGCGCTTTTTCGAGAAAGCGCTGTAATATGCACACCCATATATGAAATTATGGGTAGGCATTTTACAGCGCTTTTTCGAGAAAGCGCTGTAATATGCACACCCATATATGAAATTATGGGTAGGCATTTTACAGCGCTTTTTCGAGAAAGCGCTGTAATATGCACACCCATATATGAAATTATGGGTAGGCATTTTACAGCGCTTTTTCGAGAAAGCGCTGTAATATGCACACCCATATATGAAATTATGGGTAGGCATTTTACAGCGCTTTTTCGAGAAAGCGCTGTAATATGCACACCCATATATGAAATTATGGGTAGGCATTTTACAGCGCTTTTTCGAGAAAGCGCTGTAATATGCACACCCATATATGAAATTATGGGTAGGCATTTTACAGCGCTTTTTCGAGAAAGCGCTGTAATATGCACACCCATATATGAAATTATGGGTAGGCATTTTACAGCGCTTTTTCGAGAAAGCGCTGTAATATGCACACCCATATATGAAATTATGGGTAGGCATTTTACAGCGCTTTTTCGAGAAAGCGCTGTAATATGCACACCCATATATGAAATTATGGGTAGGCATTTTACAGCGCTTTTTCGAGAAAGCGCTGTAATATGCACACCCATATATGAAATTATGGGTAGGCATTTTACAGCGCTTTTTCGAGAAAGCGCTGTAATATGCACACCCATATATGAAATTATGGGTAGGCATTTTACAGCGCTTTTTCGAGAAAGCGCTGTAATATGCACACCCATATATGAAATTATGGGTAGGCATTTTACAGCGCTTTTTCGAGAAAGCGCTGTAATATGCACACCCATATATGAAATTATGGGTAGGCATTTTACAGCGCTTTTTCGAGAAAGCGCTGTAATATGCACACCCATATATGAAATTATGGGTAGGCATTTTACAGCGCTTTTTCGAGAAAGCGCTGTAATATGCACACCCATATATGAAATTATGGGTAGGCATTTTACAGCGCTTTTTCGAGAAAGCGCTGTAATATGCACACCCATATATGAAATTATGGGTAGGCATTTTACAGCGCTTTTTCGAGAAAGCGCTGTAATATGAGACCCATAATATGAAATTATGGGTAGGCATTTTACAGCGCTTTTTCGAGAAAGCGCTGTAATATGCACACCCATATATGAAATTATGGGTAGGCATTTTACAGCGCTTTTTCGAGAAAGCGCTGTAATATGTACACCCATAACTCATATGACGGGGTGCATATTACAGCGCTTTTTCGAGAAAGCGCTGTAATATGTACGCCCATATATGAAATTATGGGTGGGCATATTACAGCGCTTTTGTGAGAAAGCGCTGTAATATGCACACCCATAACTCATATGACGGGGTGCATATTACAGCGCTTTTTGTGAAGAAGCGCTGTAAAATGTGCATAACAAGCGCGCGTTGTATTTACATGTTTTATAGCGCTTTTATAGAAGCGCTGTTGTATCATTTACAGCGCCCGTTTCCACAGCGCTTATTTTTTTGAAAAAGCGCTGTAAATGGCTTAAAAAAAGCGCTGTAAAAGCCGTTTTTTCGCGTAGATTTCTTTTTTTTAAGGGGGTGCTAGTTTTAATGGGAAGCTAACATGTACACTTATGAAATTTTTAGTGTATAAAAAATATAAATTTTATATTAAAAATTATATATTTTATTTTTAAAAAATTACAAAATTATTTTTTAAAAGATAATTACTAATTGTACAGTCTTCAAAATATATGTTAGCATGATTGTTTTTAATCAAACAATAAAAATAAATGTTAATAATATATTTAATTGATTAAAATTTACATATTAAAATATACAAGTTTCATATATATATTTATTTATTTAGTGAGAATCATATCTATTTTAATCATTCAGAATATATTAAATAATATCTTAGTAGCATTATCCAACAGTTAATTAAACTACACAGAAGTTCGGTTGTTGAGTTGTGAATCACACGATAGTAGCACTCCTTCGTTGTCTGTATGTTTTAAATGGAAGCTGCAAGAGTTTGGTAAGTTAGGCAGATGAACCAATTAATTGTACCGTTGTGACAAATCACATTGACACACACACCACCCTGTTTTAATGAATCCTTCAAAACACATCATTCATTTTCAGATAACTGTCCCTTTCTTCTCTGCTTTGCACAACCATACCATTAAGATACACGCAAAATTACTTATCATAAACTACCCATTATAGACACATAAATCATTTCCATGGGACCCTTTGGTCACACATTTTTTTTTTAATTAAAAATGTTTTTTAAATTTTTTCTTTTTCAATTTCATTAGTGTACTATATCTCTTTTTAAAATAAAACATACATAAAAATGATAGTTAAAATATTGGTGTGTCTAATTAAAAAATTAATTCAAATACATTAATTTTTTAACTATTATTTATATTTATATTTTATTTTGAATAGAGTATATGCATTTGGTTAATTATTGTTGTGTAACTATGTGCCATGTGTTTCCTTTCATATCCTAAGTTTGTTATTCACAAAATCACGTTACTATTAAATTAGGTTACCAAAATGTTAAATATAGGCTTCTAGGTAAAAGGGTTTGGGCCCGTGCTCACCAAATTGATTAGTAAAAGAATGTCTATAGAGAAACTCTAAAATAAAATATTCTTGATTCAACGTGAAAAAACTATTCTTAAAAGAAAAAATTTAAAGAGTCAAATTAATATAAAATTTAATTATCGTTAAAAAATGCTAGCTGATTCAATCAGTTTATAAAATTAGTAAGACGAATTTTAATCACTTATAACTAAAATGAGTTCATTTTTAAATAATTTTTTTAATTTTTATTTATTTATTAATCATTTTGTTCAATCATAATTTAACTAATTAAACCTAATTAAAAATGGTCCTATCTTGAATCCAATTTTTAAAATATGCTAACGAGAGACAATATGAAAATATCCACAATTAAATAAATGATTTTATTTATTTTTGAATTTTGATGATTCATGTCATGTCTGTTTTAGATGTCACCATCATTATAATAAATTTAACCAAATATATATATAATTCCTTGCATCGTCCGTTCTCAAAATCCGTCCATCAACCACATAACAGCTGCCTTCCACTAACCATACACACACATTTCTTCTCTTTGTGGAAAATCACTGTATGTAGATTCTTAAAAATCATCCTTGATGATGTTTGTTTTGTGTTCAATATATATAAAAAAAAAGTGCTTTTAACTAACCACCTATATATGTCAGCTTGTCGGTTGTGTAGTCTACAAAAACCATTGGTTTAGCCAAACCATTAATCTAATCTTTCATTGGTGGATCTTGTTTTATTTTTCCTCTCTAATCCATAAAAGAAAAGAACCATTTCTTGATATGAATTTTATCTTTGCTTCACCTTTTGCTAATCTCAAATAGACCCTTTTGTTCCAATCATATAATGCTTTACTTCCTTATATCTTTTGTCTCCTTTGTTATCCTTTCAAAATCATTTACCAATAAACCACTCTCATCAAATGGGACAAAACTAATTTCAAATGGGTTTTGTGGAAAGTTGTTAAATTTGCTAGTAGCTTCTAGGATCAAAATAGTTAGCATAATTCCTTTTAGTTTTTTTCATTTTTCTCTTGGCATGCAAAACAAGACTTTTGTATCTAAAATTGAGCATGAGGAAAAGGAAGTTGAAGAGAAAGTTGTTTCTCTCTTGGATTTGCCTGATTTGCCCTTAGAGTGTATCCTTGAACACCTTTCACCAAATGAATTATGCAATGTTGCAAAAGTGTGCAAATCTCTTAAGAATAAGTGTAGAAGTGATTTTTTGTGGGAGAATCATATGAAGAGGAAATGGGGTAAAGTGTTTGGTGATGCTGCTTATAGACAATGGAAATGTCATGTAGCTTCTAGAAACAACAACATAGACGACACTTCAAATCATCACAAAAAGTTACTTGCTTTTCTTCATGGTTTTCTACCCTTCTTTTGGATTAAATCAAAATCAGAAAAAGACATAAAGTTAAGTCCAGATGATTCAGTTGCTGCTTTATATCTTTCTCTTGAGAATGGAAATTTTTGGTTCCCTGCTCAAGTTTATAACCGTGAGGTAAATTGGTTGCATGCACATGATTTTTTTAGTAGTAACAATTTTCTTAATTAATTTTTGATTAAAACTTATTAACAAATATTCTGCCTCGTAATTCTGTTTTTTGTGATTTTTTTTATGTAATTGTTTTAGAATGGTCATGCTGGATTCATGCTCTCATGTTATGATGCTCAACTTTGCTATGACTATAGAAGTGATACTTTTCAAGCAAGGTATGTGAAAAAAGTGGAATCCTTGAATTAATAGTTGAGTTTTAGGTGCCAATCTACTTGTCTTTCTACCTGTCCTATTGTCCTTTTTGGTTTAATTTTGAAGCTAACACCAAATGTTTAGACTTTAGTAGTTTAATCTTTTATTGGATCTCTTATTTCTCTAATAGGTATTCACCTCATGGAAGATGGACAACTGAGGAAAACATAAAATGGGAGAGGCTAAGAGTGCCACCTATTGAGTCTTCTCCACATGTTCTTCATATTTCTGACTGTTTAGATGAGTTAAAGGCTGGAGATCATGTTGAAATCCAATGGAGAAGAAATAAGGAGTTCCCTTATGGTACGTCTCATTTTTGTTGTTAATGTAAAAAATTATGTTCAATGCAATGTTTTGAATACCGAATTAAACGAGGCTTTAATTTGTTTAAACCAAGACAAACCGTAGTGAAAATGTCCAAATAACTAAATAATAAACAATGTTGATTTATTGTTCAACACCGGTTGAACAAACTGATTCGATTTTTAAAATATTGATTTGCTACACAAAAATATTATGTTGATGATGTTTCTCACATTTTTGGGCTAATTTCTATATAGTTATCTTTTACTAACCTATTTCTATAGTGTATATCATCTTTCTTAAACTTTTGTCAAGAACAAATATGAATATGAGTTTTGCCATGATATGTTTGATTATTCATGTACTAATTTTTAAAATGTTTTGTTGTAGGTTGGTGGTATAGTGTCATTGGTCATTTGGAAACTTGTCAAGGGGAAGGAAACCATTGCCAATGTCACAATAACGGTAAGAGTGTCCACTAGCACACATTTTTTAATTCTTCAGCTTTTTGCCTCTTAAAAAATTGAGTTTTCAATTTATTATTTGTTTGTAGTAAATTAAACAAAGTTCTTAATACCTTTTTTAAGTCCAAATTATGGATACAGTGGAATGAATTTAATTTATATATAATGTTACTGTCAATTAATCACAATTGTTAGATTATTAATAATATTTAACTTTTGTTAAAATTATTTATATATTTATCTACATGATTGATCATAATTTACCAATTATGTACAACTTTCATAAATTGAAAAATATGAAGAATAAATTGTAGAAAGATTAATTATGTAGCATATAAAGTAAAATTGAATTTGTAAAAAATAAAGTAAACTATTATATATTTGTTTGATAGATTCAATATTTTTTTATAGATTAACGTTTGTTTGTCGTTAATGGTCAAGGTTTAAACTGGATCTCATCATTTAATTCTTTCAAGTATCTAATTGAATTATTTGAATTACGTCTTAGAGACATATTAATTAAGTCTTATAAAAAATATAATGTTGATTTAGTGACTTGCGTAGAAGAGTTAGAAAATGAAGTGACAAAAGTTTGCAAGCAAATCAACCTCTTGTTCTATAAAATACTATTGATATTAACGATATTAATTATTAACATTTATTTTTGAAAAAAAATATTCGGTCTTTTATATAGTCAAAGTTGTACACTCATAAAGCATGGGTTACCTATATGGTTGAACTAATATTTCTAACCAAAGTTTTAGATTAATTAACTGACAAAAAAGCTGTTGCTGACAGATAAGGTGATTTTGGAGTTCACACAGTATACAGCTGGTTCTAGATGGAGACAAACCATAATAAACAGAAAGCATCATAGAGAACAAGGAAATGAAATAGAAGGATTTTATGGGGGAATCAGAAAGTTGCATAGCAAGGAGGAAATTACAAGGTGGAAGAAACTTTGGCCAACCAAAATTGTGGAATAGGATGATTCATTAGTTAATTAATAATAGCTTTAGAACTTTGTAAATCAATCATTCAACATTCCAAAAATGTGAAAGTAGTGAAGGTACGAAGGATTAGTTTGTCAAATTAAGAATGATGTCACTCATTCCTAACAATAGGTCTAAACTTGCAAAAATTACATTGGATGACTTTTTCAGTTTTTCTTTTAGTGTGCCACAACATAAACAATAGTGTATATAGGTTCCTCTCTCTATTCTACGATGGATGGTTTATTTATTTATTTTTTAATTATTCCAAAACAAATGGTTTATTTTAAAATTGTTCAAATTTTAATTTATTTTTTTAATTGTATATTTGATTAATATTATTTATATGATTTCTAATATAACATCTTTTACTATATATTTATGATATTAATAATATACTAATAAGATAATTTAATAAAAATAATGTTTTATCTCTTTTATTTATATATATATTTTTTGTAAAATATACTGTAAATATTACCATATATTTACACAAAAATGTGAAATATCGGATTCAAATATATAATAAGACGTTCAACTTAATAATTAATATTTTATTAATTAAATTAAAAATTTAAAACAACTTAAATTTTTATTTTTAATACGTGTAAAATAATAAAATGACTCACTTGTTATGGAACATGAAAGTAGTTATTTTTTTTGTTTTTTCTACTAGCTTTTGCTCGTTTCTTATGCAACATTTCTATGAGAGAAAAATAATGTTGTTTAACTTTTGGATACAAGACAATGCTAAACGGTGAGGGGAAAATGGGTTGGGGCTGCAATGCAAATTGACCCATCAATTCACGCTTGTTTATGAAGTCATCATCCTTTTGATCTAAAAAATGGGGCCAAGATGTTTTGTCTTGTTAGGCTCAAGAAAAAAATATAATATATATACATTGTATTGCATAATTTAAAAATATTTAAATAGATTTTAACAATGAAATTAACATAATTTTTTAGTATTTATTTTTGTAAATGGTTAATTCTATTTTGTTAAATTTTAATATAAGATAATTTAAATTTAAAAAATACTATCATATAGTCTCTCGAGTTCTTTTTACGAGATATTTAAGTTATAATTTAATTAATAAAAATTGATATATTTAGTCAATATATAATCCAATATTTAATTTTATTAATTTTAATTATAATTCAATTATCTTTTATACAAAAGAATAAATGTTGTATAATTGAACGGTTGATATTTAACCGATTGACTAGAGACGGCTTAAAAATTTTTCCTTCTAAAACATCATTGATAACCATATACCATAATCATGTAATATGGACTTTGAATGTAATCTAGCACCATATTTATCTCTTATTCTACAACCTTAAATGCAATCTATTTGTTAAATATAGCATCTCCTTAACTGCTTGGAATTTTTTTGACCGAAAAATTTAATTGATTACATTGACAATAGTTTGAGCAACAAGAAGGAACATAATCCAAATAACTAGAACTAGTCAAATATGGCAATCCTTGCTAGCAAGTTGCTATATTGACTTATCATCACATAAACCTAATTTTAAAACTTTAGATTGAATGATAACTATACAACTATTCATGTTGGGAGTATAATTCTGATATATCTATAAAAAGAAAAGAGCACTATCTACCACTTGTTTAGAATCATTTTTAAAAAGTTGAATACTCATTTAATTCTCTATTTTTTGAATTTTTATTAAATTCTAACTTCCAGTAATATAAAATTATCAAATCATAACTTTTTGATAGTGTATTTGAAAATGAGAAAACAACACATTAGAGATGGATTTACATTCACCTTTTAAAAATAACATGATCCATTGATAAATCCCTGACCAATTGTAATGCACAGAGAAAGGCCCAGACTTCACCAATTGGTGGAACATGAAGAGAAAAATATCATCAAACAGTCATAAAAGACAAAAATGGGTTTTCCTCGTTTCTTAAATAAACCCCTCAAATGCTTGCACTTGATTCAAATGAATTATGACATTACATACAAAAGTTTCCTCTCTCAATATTAAACTAAAATTTCATAAAGTTCTAACGTAGTTGTGATTTGATTCAAACGTTGCAGCTTACTTTTGCTTGGTCTTCAAAGTTAAGAAAACGCATAAAAAAATGCATCTGCAATCCCTTCAAAAAGATTAATTTGATAAAAGCAAAATCAACTAATTTATTGTTAGTATTATTTGCAAGCATGAAAGCCCAAAGTTCATTAGTCATTAGGCCTGCTGTCTATTGGTCATTGAGCCCGCCGGGTCTCTAGGTAGTTGGGTGGGTCGTCATAATTTTGCCTTAATACTTTTATGATGATTAAAAAAAATGTTTTTTTTTAATGTTTATACATAATTTATATAGTTAATTAAGAGATTAATTCCTATGTCCTTCCTCGTTTTTTTTACATACGTATCCAATCAAAATATGTTAAGTTTTTACATTATATATAAATTAAATTTATTATTTAATTGAAATAATTTTTTAAAAAATGAAGAATATTAAGTGAACACAATTTAAATTCTCTATCATTTTAAAATTTAAAATCAAAATACACACAAAAATACTTTATTCACATCTACCTAATAATGTAGTAGATAGACCTAGAAATCCAGGTCAAAAGATTCAACGGAAGCGACCACTTTTTACATGTCCGTTTTCAATTCGTATTTTCCATTCCTATATGTACACGTCAACTAACTATTATAGTTTTTTTAGGAACCTAACTAATTAATTAATTAATTATATCAAAGTATATAATAATTTTGATAAATAAGAAAAAAAAAACCAAAAAATTAGAAAGAACCGAACCGAATAGAGGCAAATTTCAAAGAAAAAAAAACCCCAAAAAACTGTGAAGAAGAAGAAGAAAAGGTCGTTGATTTCTGCTTCACTGCGAAGATGAACGGAGGCCCATCTGGTTTCAGTGCGTTAATTCTCCTTTCCCTTATCTCGTTTCTTCAATTTTCACTCAAACCATTTTGTTTTTCAGCTCTCTCTCTCTCTTTTTTTTTGTAAATTTTTGCGACACAGTGTTTTGTTTTACGATTTGCATTCAAATTCAAATTCAAATGGTTTATTATGTTTGTGTTTCAAAGCAAATGCTCCCGTCACAAGGGCTTTCATCATCGCCTCTGCGCTATTCACAATATTCTTTGGGATCCAGGGTCGTTTCAACACTCTGGGGTTGTCTTATCAGGTGCATATTTGATTTTTCTTCTTTTTTAATTGTTTTATGTAATTAAGTTAATTGTGTTATTTTTCAGTTGTATTTGCCACTTGATTTTGTGTGACAGTGATTCGTGTGTGTTTGGAATGAATTGAGTTTTTTAATTTTTGCCTCAATGTTTAGTTAAAAATTTTGGATTTATTTAAAATTGTATGGCATGATATGTCAATTTGTGATGATGTTATTATTGGATTAATCTCAGGTGAAATTTCAATTGGTGTTAATTTGAGATTCCGATTTATTTAACTGTTTCTCCTGGAGTAAGGGATAGTGTTATCAATAAACAAATCTGATGGGAGTATAAATGCTAAGATTTTATTTTATGGTTCTTGTTTTTTATTTGCTTTCCAGAGTATATAAATATATAAACAATAGAAACACTGGAACTATGACATATTTCACGCCATCCTGAACATATTATGCATTTACTATGTAGTCTTGACTGGGTTGTGTTCTTCTCGTTGTTGGCAGGATATTTTCGGAAAGCTTCGCTTTTGGAAGTTGATTATGTCCATATTTTCCTTCACATCAACGCCGGAGTTGATGTTTGGACTATATCTACTATATTATTTCAGGGTATTTGAGAGACAAATCGGTTCCAATAAATACTCAGTAAGTAATTTGTTAGTTTTTATTTAGGATTTAATTGCTATTGCTATATATATTTTCAGAACCAAGTTCTGCTTTCAATGTACCTTGTATGTGGTATGGAATTATCTGATGCACCCTTTATGCAGGTGTTTATTGTGTTCTCCATATTATCTTCGCTACTGTTTGAGGTATTTTCTGTAGCACTTTTAAAAGGTATATTGTTCTTTGTAATGCCTTTCACCTCTTAAAATTCGATCAATCTCTTTATATGCATTTTATTGTGATACATTTTACTCCATATATTTGGATGTTGATGTCATTTCTGTTGTGTTCATGTGCTGAACTTTCTTCATGACTAATTTTGTAATTGTATCATGTTATGATCCTTTGTTTGTTTGTTTTTTTGGCATTTGGTGAGCCTTCTCAAATGTCGACTTAGTGAGGAACATACATGGGAGGATATATGGTTATTTGTTTTTAAGGAACCTCCCTTTAAATGAAATGTTAATGCTGTTACAACTTCAAACTGTAAAAGAGGGCAAATTCTTGGTCACACAACAAGATATCTGTGAAAGGGTGAAGAGTTACTTTCACAGGTTGTTTATTGAAGGCCACAAGATAATATTTCCCTATGATAGGCTAATCACTAGAAAGGATGACTAGAACTAAACCTTTTACCCTAGGTTTGATAGGCCCATTACACATGTTTATAAGAGAAGGGGAAAATAGAAGGTGGAAGGAGTGAAAGCAGATGTTGATGGGCCCATGAAACAAGGCACATTAGTATACAATAAGGTGTTGTTAGGGGTCAAAAGGTCCAGGAGGGGCAACATGAAATTAAGGAGTGTTCCCATGATGAAATGTTTGGAGATAGAAACAATTCCTAGGCATACTGCAAACTAACATCTTTAGACTACCTGATATAAACCAGAATTTTAAGGTACACAACAGCAGTTTATTGATCTGGAATGAGAGCTTGAAGCTCTTACAATAGTGGAAAAACAAAGATAAACCAGAGTTCTAAGAACTCCTAAACCAGAGCTAAGCTCCTAACTAGAGAATTTCTTCTCCTAACAGTTTGCTAACAACTGTCTGAATGATTTTCCCCCTTCCCAACTCTCTTATAACAGAATTGTCTCTTGAAATCAGGGATGACACCAACTAACTTTTATTACCTCCTCTTCTACATCCTTCTAGAAGCTGTAAGTGTGTGAATTGGGCCCAATGATTGGATCATCAAATCTATTGGACCTTGGTGTCCTATCACCATCACATCTCCATTATTGTAAGAGGTGCCATTTTTCATCTGGCTCTGAAGTCAGAAGTGATTAGACAATTGACAAAATTATAAATAAATACCAAATCAACTTCATTTGAGAAGTCATCCTTTTAAGGTCTGAAAGGTTATCTTTTTAGTGATGATCCAAGCATTATAATATAAACAAAAAAACTAGCAACACACTCTCTAACACACCCATTCCTATTTGTTGAATTTTACATGGGACTCACTAAATTACGTGGGGCCTACATAAATTTGGTGGGTCCCATATGAATCTCAACCAATAGGAAGGTGTGTGTTATAAAGTGTGTTATTAGTACTTCTCATATATAAACTAAGGCTTTAAATCTAAACACCCCGGTCTAAACTTTCAATCCTCAAGTGTGAACCTGTTTTTGCATTCAAATCCAAACAACAATCAATGGTATATCAATAACCTGTCTTCTCCTTTACAGTGCTAAATGGTCCATACATATCATGTAGGAATTTGATGGAATAGTTTATTGTGGGTACCCTTTGGATACTGATTTTTTTATTTGATGAAGCAGTTCATTGCTCAATATTTCCTGATGCATTCATTTATGTGTGGCTTTGTGCAGCTTGATATTTAGGGTCAGTTTGCGAGTTGAATTTTGGAGAGAAAGGCTTTAGAGGGCTAAGTGGCTAAGTCTATATTTTAATATATATTTGATTTAAAAAAAATTTGAAAGAACAACATGATAAATGAGCACATAATATTATGTTTTTTTTTTTATTTTTTTTTTAAATATCAAATATATATGAAAATATAGACCTAACCCTTCAAAGTCTTCCCCTCCAAAAATCAACTCGCAAACACACTAAAGTTCTGGCTATTTATAATTTTAAATGACGTTCATGATTGTTTTGTGAAAGTTACATGTTCACCCTTTGCAGATCCTACAGCAACCCTAGTCACTCCCGGACCTTATGGCCTTATATTTGCTTCATTTGTACCCTTTTTCTTTGACATTCCCGTTTCAACACGGTTCCGCTTATTTGGTTTCCACTTCTCAGATAAGTCATTCATATATCTAGCTGGTCTTCAGGTTAGTAGAATATAGTTATTGGTGCTTATATAGCTTACGCATGTCAAGAACCATTCAACTCATGAAAACTAATTTATTTTATTGTAGCTTCTATTGTCTTCATGGAAAAGGTCCATCTTACCAGGGTTGTGCGGCATCCTTGCTGGTTCCGTATACCGTTTGAATGTCTTATATATCCGCAAAGCAAAGGTAATTTCATGTCTAATGTATGAGGTTTTGTTATCTTAGTTTTTAGCAACTATGTTTTTATGACCACAAGCTTTCTCAAAGGAATGTGGTTTTATATAATATATTGTCAGAATTTGTTGACAAGTGTAAATCAAAATCAATCTTACGCCAATTAATATCAGTTTTATAGGATTAATATTTGATAAACTACGCTGTTGAGTTGGAAACTTCTGTCATACATATCAAGCTTCTGAAATTTCTTATTAATTCGAGATTATTTTGTATTATGTTCACCCATTGATATTCTTAAAATTAAGATTAACATGAAATATTTCTCACTAAAAAATCCATGCCAACTATTTGATGCCACACTTATGGTTTTAAATTTTAAATAATTTGGCGAGATCAACATATTAATTACTTGTAGTTCACTAGTTGGATTGATTCTAGTCACTTACTATTTGAAGTTTTATACATGTATTCATTCATACATAAAACCAGATGTCACTTCTTGGCGCACAACCAATTTCAACACATTAGTGCAGTAGGTTAGATTTTTTAAGCTATCTTACACACATCTTGAATGCCAAATACAAACTATATGATCACGTATTAAACATTTTAAAGGCTGACACGCTAAAATCAAAATAATAATTACTCATACTTGATAGTCAGATTGATTGAATTTGAGACCTTTATATCCATGTGAAGTATGCATATTTTGAACATTGATTCTTGGAGGTAAATGCAAAATTTAAATCTTTGAAATATCATTGTAGATGCTAAATTTCTTGCTTATGAGTTCATTAGTTGATTGCCTCTAAGACCCCCTTGACAATTCATTTTTGCAATGCATTTTGTAACTTAACAAATCTATCTTGGTTCTTAGACTGGTGTTTTTCCTCTCTACTTTTTCCTATACTTTATACATGTAATCACTTTCAAGTTTCAACAATTATGCAGTATAACTTATAGATAAAGTGATTATGGAAGTTTTTGTTGTTACTTTTGTGTGCTTATTAATAACCTGCATTACATACAGTTCCCGGAGTTTATTTCATCATTCTTTTCACGAATTTCCTTGCCATCTATGGGGAGTCCGCGGCCAACATCAACAAGGAATGTTGTGGGAAGTGTACCCTCCTACCCAGCTCGCCAAATGGAGGCAAGTTTTACTTCATGCCTATAACTCTTATTATGATTTGATTAGCCTAACTCTCTTGACTCACATGACTTGCCTGAGATAAGCATGACTCGACTCGGCTCAATCCATTTCCACCTCTACAACCAGAGTAGTACATAATATTATAATAAACTTCTATGTAATATTAATATGGATTTTTTTTTGGCAGAGAAACTATCCAATGCATTCTGCAGTAGAACCATCCGAGGACTCAATCACGACCCTTGTTTCAATGGGATTTGACAGGAATTCGGCAAGACAAGCCCTAGTGCAGGCGAGAAATGACGTCAATGTTGCAACAAACATCCTACTAGAGGCACAGTCCCACTAATTCCATAAAACCAAAGATGGATTTGTTCTGAATTGATAGATGAAAAGGCCACTGCTCTCGAAAAATCTTGGAAATTTACTAATTATGATGTGAGGATGTTTGTGAACTTGTGGCATTCATCTTATCATCCTCAAGTTCCTATTGAGGATCATTTTTTCCACCTTAACTTTAATCTTTAGATATATCCATTTTAGTACTGTTGTTAATAGATCAATGAGAATTAGGAGCTTGTACAAATCACTAGAAACAATATGGAAAACATGCGTATCCTTTTTTACCAGATATTGTTCTATGCAGTTTGTTAAAGCACAGACATTAACAATGTCACTCTAATGAGTTCTGCTTACTGTCTACTATTGAATTTTCATGTATTATCAACCAAACCCCATTCACATACAATAATATTATTAATCTGAAAAGAAAAACTTATATCCCAAGGGAAAGGTGATCTCCTTGTATTTTTGTTATTTATTAAATTTCCCATTTGTTGAGGTTTAATTTGGTTTAAAAAAGTTCAAGATTAAGCCTTAGGTGAAAAAACCATCCATTAATGTGACTTTTTCGTTTCGCGGAGAGACATTTTGATGTGTTGGAACACGCTTTTAAACCATATTCCTTTTTTTTTACATTTAGTCTGTGTTAAGACTCTTTAGAATAACAAAAAATTTGACTTTCTGTTTGAAAAGTACGCCGGATGAATGTCCTAGTATTAAATTCTTGCGACTTTAAATACAATACATTCTTAGTGTAAAAAAGTATACTATCAAATTATTGAACACCAAAATAATTTTAATATAATTTGTGACAAATGAGCCTTTAAAATTCATTTCATGAAAAAGAGTAAAATATAATATTTATAATTTATTAAATTGAAATAATTTACTTTATATATCTATTCTCTTTATTTTTTTTATAATTAATAATTTTTTATTGATTGTAATGAAATTTTTATTTTTATTTTTTTAACGATATTTATGTCATTTTATATATACACATTTTTTTTCTATTATAATTTCATTTCATTTTTTATAAAATATCAAACTACTAAATAATCAATTTATTTTTTATTTTTTTATTTTTTTATCACTTTCTTTACTAAATAACCAACTTATTTTTTATTCATTTTCTCTTATCACTTTCTTTTTTTTCATTAATCAAATGAAGTGTAAATAAGGTAGGAACTAAGTTGTCTCCATTTAATTTTCTCATAATTAAAATTTATTTTTATTTTTTATAGAGATAAAATTGAGTGTTATGATTTTTCTCATCAACTAAAATAGATCTCAGTGATTTTGTCATTCAATAATTTAAAGATTATTTATTAGATATTTTTATATATAAAAAAAATTAAAGTTGTTTGTGTTTCTCAAACATAATGATAATCAACTTTTTCTATTATGTATTAAAAAAATAATTTTTATGAGAAACTACTCAAAATAATTTCTCATTTTAAATGATTTTTAGATTATTTTTGGATTCTGATTTTTTTTAAGCTATAAGAAACAAATGCAAACTCTACAAACTGATTATTTTTATTAAAAAAGTGATAATCTTACCCGAAAAAATATGTAATAAATGAAATTTCTACTCTTTTATAAATATCTAAAAATCAATTTTTAAATTATTGAAGATCAAAATTATTTTTATATAATTTTCACTTAAAATGCAATGAAAGACACTAAAAATATAATATTTATAGTTTATTAAATGGAAATATTTTCTTTTATTGTTACAAAATTTATTTTATAAATTTATTCTTTTAATTTTTCTTTTATAATTAATATTTTTTATTAATTGTAATAATTTTTTTTCCTTAAACACATTTATGTCATTTTATAAATACACATATTTTTTCTATCATAATTTTTTTTCTGTAATACTAAAGTATTAAATAACCAACTTATTTTCTATTATTTTTTTTTGTCACTTTTTTTTTTTCTTTTCTCCATCAATTAAATGAAGTATAAATGAGATATAGACTAAATTGTTGTGGTATAATTTTTTCAAAGACTAAAAATAACTTTATTTTTCTCATATCTAAATTGCATCTTTACTAAAAAAAACAATTAATCCACTCAGCATTTGACCTAAAGAGAACACCAAGGCTACAATTATTTTAAAGCGAAACAAAATATATCTTTTAACAATTTAATTTTGATATATCATCCTAGCACTTACCCAAAGACAGTGGGCCATAGAATTAAATCAGATATATTTTAACTTAGACGAATACAAAGTTAGAAGTAAAGTAAGTTTTTTTGACCTGCATTTTGCCCATATATATAGACATGGATCCACCATCGGATATAAGATATTACACGTGTAGATAAAACAAATTGAAGTACAAATGATACAACTTAAATTATGTGGAGTATAAAGCTCTCAAGAATAAAAATAAATGCAAATGCAAAATAAAAAAATGAGATGTTGGAGAGAAATGCCATTCAATCCAATTATGTAAAATATTGGAAAATTTTACTCTACCCCACATTTTATGTAAATTATTTATTTTATCATTACTTTTCTTTAAAAAAATACTTCTCGTACCCTAAAATAATTAAATCAGTGATCATTTCATATATATTACAAAAATTGTATAAATAAAAAAAGAGAATTCTACCTTTTACCAAATTATTTTTATTATATTAATTAAAAAGAAATATATTAAAAATCAAAAGGGTTCTTTATTTTGGTATAATTTTTTTATGCAAATGAGTTAATGAGTTAAGGGAGTAATTTTTGTTTACTATCCCAATAAATTCGTTCTAGAGTTTTCTGAAATACAAATGTATTTTAAGAAATTTAATTTTGTATTAAAGAAATTTTTTTAAAATTTTTTTGAAATGCATTTACATTTTAAATATATATATATATATATATAAATCATAACCGACCTATTAAGCAAATTTTTTATTCCACGAAAGGTCTCAAAATATATTGGTACTTCTTAAATTTATTATTATTTCGATAAATATTAAATCAATTAATTTTATTATTGATTGTAAAAGAAATATTATATAATATTAATTTAATAAATTTAAGATATAAATATCAATTTGAAAATATGAATGAAATTATTTAAAATTATATATAAAAAAGATTTTATTGAAAAGGAAAAAAAAGATTATAGATAAATTTGTCAAAAAAAAGTAAAATTAAAAAATTATATATATATATATATATATATATATATATATGGTGGACAAACATCAAGGATTGATATACATTTTGAAATGAAAATTCAAGAGATTTTTCTTCGTCATTTTACATTCAATAGATAACCTGAATAGAAGATGATGAGTTTATTTTCAAATGCAAATTATTTAATGGTCTTATTATTATAAGTATTTTTACAAGTAGAATGACTAACAAAATAATAGAGATTGGAGAAATATTAGTTATAAATTGAGAAATCATGAAAAGAGTTACATGAGTTCTTCATGTCGAATGATTTCTATCAAATAAATTTTCTATAATTATCAAGTAAAGTATTAATAATTTATTTATTAACTTTTAGAAATCTTATTTTCTACATAAGTTTCACATTGTGTTGCACCAACCCTAATAATAACAATTAAACTCGTAACAAAATACAAAAGATAGTAACAAACAAACTATATGTTAGTAATGATACGATTATCAAACAAAAAAAAATCCTATTTTCAAGTTTTGATTGAGTCGGAAATCAGTTTTCAAATTTCAATATCCTAAATATTTCAACATCTTATTGTGATACTTCATAATATCCAAATAACCCTATTCCATCTTCTTCTTTGAAATAAATTAGTTTGTGTTGCATATAATACTGAAGAAACAGAAGATTCGCTCAATAAATTTTTAACATGAAGTATATTTTAAATTTTTTAAGAAAAATTTATAAGTACTATATAACATAAAGTAATTTCGTATGTAATCTTTTGATTGACTGCAAAACTAATTGTTTTAAATAATTTAATATATATAGATTGATATACTATTGATTATTGATTGATGATTTGAAAATAGTTTAAAAATTAAGTTTGATTGAACAAATTATTTTAAATTAAAATAATTTCATAAAAAATATATATTAAAATAAAATTTGAAGTTAACAAGAAAGATTAATGAGATATTTGGTAATAAAATAAAAAAAATAAAAAAATAATAAATGATTTGATTCTAAAGGATTAATGAGATTAATTAAGATAATCTGAGTTTGAATTTTAGTTTAAATAATTCTCTGTTATATTTTATTTATCTCCTCGGATTCAATTCATTTCCTTAGGAATTTGAGAGTTAAAAGTCAAAATAAAAAATAAGAATCAACGTATAATATTAGTTTGTTGAGAAAGTGAGGAATTAACGTGGGAGCGGCACATCTCAATAAATAAAAAAATCGTACTTTTAATGGATTTTTAACTTATAATAGATACAACACTCTAGCATGTTTTATAATAAAAGATTATCATGAAGGGCTTATATGTAGGATTCAAGAGACCGATGGAAGTAACGAGGAGTGGTAAACTATTTTTATTATCGAATAGAGTTTTTAGCTTTATCAACATGTTAGGCATTTAAGGGTCATTTAATAAAATAATAATTAAATAATCAAACGATTGAGAATAGAGAGACCTCTAATAAAGTTTAATATAATGTTTCAATTCATTACGATTTATTAAAAACCAATATTCAACATATTTCCATCAATTAGTGTTTAATAACATTAATAAACCATAATTTCTATTAATAAGAATTCTCAATATTTTGATTATTGGTAATTCATAAATAGTTACCATGATACGTACTTTACAAATAAAAATTGATTGTATATTGATAAATAAATAAATAAATAAATAAACATGTTTTCAATAAAATGTCACTTAATTTGCCTCAATCAATATTTATTTTACGTCAATATATCAATTTTTAAAAATAAAAAAAAAAATTAAATTCTATTGTCAAAGTTATATCACTTTAACTTTTCTAAGTTATATTACTAGTCAAAACAGATTTTTTTTTAAAATACACTGTTAAAAAATATATCCTAATTTTGACTTTTTTATTATGGAAATATATTTCTTGAACTAAAAGTTTCCTGCTTTGTAGTAACAACCGTAAAAAGAAGTTCTACTTCCCAGTAACGGCCAACAAATCTCGTCTTTATATATTAGTTAATTAAAAGAAACAAATCTAACACTTAATTAAGTTTGGTCTCACATGAAATGTGAGAAATATTAATTATAAATTAAAAAATTATGTAATAAATAATGAATATATTAGAAATATTAGTTATAAAGAAATCATAAATAGAACACTGATGAGATTATTAATACGAGTTCTTGATTTTGATGTTACATCGTAACAGTTGAAATATCATATTTTATTTTAAAAAAAAAAATATTAAAAAAAATAAATTTTCTATAGTCATCAAATAAAATATTAATAATTTATTTATTAATTTTTAAAGATATTATTTTTTATTTAGGCTTCACAATCAACCCTAATGATAACAATTAAACTGGGAACAAAATAAAAAAGATATAGTAACAAACAAACTATATATTAGTAAAGATATGATTATCAAAAGAAGATTTCCTATTTTTAAGTTTTGATTAAAAAAGATATGATTATCAAATAGAAGATTTACTATTTTTAAGTTTCGATCGAGTGGAAAATCAGTTTTGAAATTTCAATAACCTATAAATATCTCAACATCCTATACTATTGTTATACTTCATAATATCCAAATAACCCTTTTCCATCTCCTTCTTTGTTATAGTTAGTTTCTCTATTCCTTTTTTTTTCCTTAAGATTTCTCTGCTTCTAAAGTCAACAATGGCTTCACTCCCTCATGATGTTTTGTTCGAAATATCATCTTGGTTACCAGCAAAAGCCATTTATAAATTTAGCTCTACTAGCAAATTCTTCTCAAACTTTCCACGAGACAAATATTTTGCACTGAAACAGACTCAAAATTCATTGTCAAAGATTGATACTTGTTTGTTCTTTCAACCAGATTTAACACAAAGATACAACAACAACATTGCCGAGTTACACCATTTATCTGGAGAGGATCATTCATCAGGTGTATCCAAAGTTTTTATTAATTTTTTGGCTAACTCAGCAAAGATTTTGTCTTCATCCAATGGTTTGATTCTTTTTCGTTCTACAAGTGACAACAAAGATCAACTGTTTATCAGCAACCCTGCAACACAAACTTTGTTGCCAATTCCAATTCCTGATCAACTTTATACGAGTGTTGATGCAGATCTCAAAGTTGTTCTTCAATGCGATGGACAAGATAATTGCATGGTGTTTCTTTTTCATGATAAGGAGGAAGATTGGTGTTCAAATTTAGAATGTAAAGTTTATGCAACTAAAGAAGGTGTTTGGAAGAAAAAGGAAGGAAGTTTTTTTACTGGTAGTAGGAACTTGAAATTTGACATGCCAGTGATTCACAATGGAGTTGTTCATTATATCTCAGATTGTTTTCCTTATTTTACAAAAGATAGTCCTTATTATAGACCTTATATCATGGCATACAATTTTGAGAATGGAATAACAACTATGTTGAATGTGCCAAAAGAAGCTAGAAGGGGTCTTCATGATATTAGTTGTGACATGAGAATTTTTAAATGGGGAAAAGTCAATAGTTCAATGGATCAATCAATTTGTTTAGTGAGGTTGAGAAAATGTGTGTTTACAATATGGGTTTTGACCAAGTATGAAAGTAGTGTGTGGAAAAAGATATTGAAATTGAGGGTGAAAGCATTGGGATTGATAGAGAAAGATCCTATGGTAAAAGGTTTTAGTGTTATGAATGGTGATCTTTTGGTGTTTGCGACAAACAAAAAGGTTTATGGGTATGGTTTGAGCTTTAGTAATGAAAATTATATGAGAATTGAGGAAATATGTGAGCATGGATGTGATGGATCTATGGTTAGTTTCACTTCTTACTCAAACACATTGCGCCCATGTGGTGGAGATGATGCTAAAGCTTTGTTGCTTACTTCAACATCATTCAACGAGGAACTATAATAGTCACAATCAACACACTTTTAGGTTTTAAGCATCAACATTCGATGTATTTTGTCTATTTTGTCTCGTAATTTTGTCTCTATTTCAATTGTTTATACAAGTCATATATATGTACTCAGTTGATTTGAAATTATTTACTCAATGAATTTTGTGTGGGTTTTATTCATAAAATTTGTTTTACTTCGTATTAAAAAAATTTGAAAATTGTAACTCTTCGAAATAAATTAGTTTGAGTTGCATATAGATACTATAGATACTGAAGAAGTAGAAGATTCGTTCAATAAATTTTTAATGTGAAGTATATTTTAAATTTTTTAAGAAAAATTTATAATTACTATCAAACATAAAGTATTTTCGTACGTAATCTTTTGATTGATTGCAAAACTAATATCATAGCCTAGATTTTGTTTTTTTTTTTAATTGCAACAAAATATATAGGTAAATTTAAGATTCAAACTTAAGTACAGTACCATTGATACTATGCATATTGTTTGTGTTTCACTAAAACTGTAAATAAAAATATTCAGAAACAATTTTAACTTAAAACTAGGAGAAGTAGTTAAGGCAAATATATTCAGAAACTTATAACTTAAAACTAGGAGAAGTAGTTAAGGCAATTATTTTGATTTTTCAGTGCCAAACAGTAACAACGGTACCCAAAGTATTGTATTTCAGTTTTTTCCTAAATTTAATTTATAATATTGTGATGCTTTGGATTGAATGCTTAACTCAAATATCTCTTTTATATTTATGTGGGTTTTGGATTGAATGCTTATAAAACAACTAAATATAGATGATCTTGTAAACAGAACACAAATCTATAAGAAAATCTTCACTAATCCCACCATACTTGCCAAACAATTTTGCATTAATACATTTTATCATGATTGATAATACATTAATATCAATTACTAAAAAAAAAACATCAATATCATGTCATCAAGAATTCAAATCATTTTAATAAAAATAAAAAAAAAATAAAAAAAAATAAAAAAAATAAAAAACATTGTGGTTGACCAGAGAGTGGGATACTAACAGTCTTTTAACGGTCATGGGATTAAGCAGTATTGTAGGTTAATTTAGAAAATTCAGTATATAACTATTACACAGTAGCAGTAATGTCATTTAAATATAACTATTTCATAAAGCAATATTTGTCATTTAAATATTTTATAATATATCATGTATATCAAATACATAATAAATTAATATTATATCATTTGTTGTTATGTGTATCAAAAATATAATAAGTTAATATTTATAAAGTGACTATATTACTATATCTTTATTTTATTTAATATTTATTTTATTTTATCACATGATAATATCCTATTCTTTTATATATGAGTAGTTTGTTGAATTATTTGAGTAAAATAATAAATATTTTATTTATTTAAAATTGAAGTTATATTGAACAAATTATATTAAAAAATAAATTAAAAATAAAAATAAAACTAGATCTCGGATGGGTAAAATCAAAGTAGAAGTTAAAAAAATATATATTTGAGTTATTTCGTGGATAACATTAAATTAGTTAAGATAATTTATTGAGAAAATTCTGCTAGATTAAAAATATATGTTTTTATAAATTAAATAAATATTTAGATAAAAATATGTTTTTATAAACAAAAAAATTGAGAATTAAGGTTAGAGCGACACATGCTAATAAAAATATTACTTTATTTTGTTTTTGAAATACACTGTTAAAAAATATATCATAATTTTAACTTTTTTATTATGGAAATATATTTCATGAATTAAAAGTTTTCTTATATGAGCGAACTCCAGCTTTCTAGTAACAACGGTATAAAGAAGTTCTACTTCCTAGTAACGGCCAATAAATATCGCGTTTATATATTAGTTAATTAAAAGACACAAATCTAACACTAATTGATTGAAAGATAGAATTTAAAAATATACACTTTCAATATAAAATTATTTTATATCTAATAATAACTCATACTTTATCACATAATCATTATTTAATCATGATTTCGATTTTTTAGGTTATTTTAAAATTTATCATATGAAATAGAGATGTAATACTATTTTATTAAATGTTAATATAAAATTATTTTATATTAACTATCATAACAATACTTTAATTTTTATATTGTTTTTCAGTGTAATGGTACGTACATAGAACTCATATACAAGGTGTGAATAAATTACTGACAGATTACAAATCAAATAATAAGATATTCTTTTCATAAAAAATATTAACAAGATACACGTTTTTAACTATTTTAAATTTAAGATTTAACATACAAAAGATATCAAATGTTTTATAAATTTAAAATACGATAATGACGTAAAGGTTTCCAAAAATATATGATTGAAATAATTTGTTATAAATTCAGATAATAATAATAATATAAAAAAATAATAACAAATCAACTACATTTCCCCTAAAAAAACAAATCAACTATATTTTCTCTAGAAAAACAAATCAATACTATTAGAAAAGATAAGATGCGAGGTTTTATGTATATTTATAATAAAAATTAAAATTAAAAAAATCTCTCTTTATATATATATATATATATATATATATATAGAATGTCAAATATTTCATAATGAAAAGTTGAAATAGTTAAATCTTTACTACATGTCAAAATAGAAGAAAAAGTAGTATGTTTAATCCTCACACTCTCATTATAAATTTTCAAATTTTGATTAAGCCATAAATCTTTTTACAAAGTTTGATCTAACATTGTATCGTTATACCATAATATCCAATATCCATGTACCTAAATAAATATCCTACTTCATATCCTTCTCTGATATAGTTACTTTTTCTATTCTCTCACTTTTAAAGATTTATTTGCTTACAAAGACCACCATGGCGTCAATATCTCATGATGTTTTATTGGAGATATCATCTTGGTTACCAGCAAATTCCATTAACAAATTTAGATATACTAACAAGTTGTTCTCAAGCATTTCACGAGACAAGTATTTTGTACTGAAATAGACTCAAAATGCATTGTCAAAGATTGATATTTATTTGTTCATTCAACCAGATTTAATCCAAAAATATAACAACAATATTGCTGAGTTACACCAATTACCTCGAGAGGACCATTCTTCATGTGTATCTAAAGTTGTTTTTTAATTTTTGGCTAACTCAACCAATATTTTTTATTATGTATTTGAGAGAGATTTTTTATGACACCATAAAAAATTGACATTGCCACAAAAGTTAGAGGTAGGAAAATTAAAATTGGTATCAAAATTTTTGTATATCTAACATTTAGTGATGTACTTTGTTTTTTTGGTGTCCGAATTTTTGTTCCTATTTCAATTTTTTTTTATAGAAGTCATATATACTCACTCGACTTGAAATTATTTACTCAACGAATTCTGTGTGGAATTATTTCATTGATAATATATTTTGTTTTACTTCGTATTATAAAAATGTAATTCTTGAAAATAAATTAGTTTGTGTTGCATATAAATATCGAAGAAGTAGAAGATTTGCTCAATAAATTTTTAGTATGAAGTATATTTTAATTTTTTTAAGAATTTTTTTGAAGTACTAATAACATATAGTATTTTCATATGTAATCTTTCAATTGACTGCAAAACTAATAGCATAGGTTAGTTTTCGTTTTATTCAAATTGCAATAAAATATATAGGTAAATTTAATTAGAAGATTAAATGTTGCACTCATGCAATGATACCCACACGGGAACACAAACAGCACTTAATAATAGAATAGTCTACGAAATTGTAAAAGTGTACTAGACAAATCAAATTTCTCTTTTCTATATAAGACAATATAATTGGTCAGTACATGATCGTTATACTTATGTTTTCATTGGTCAAGTACAAGAAAATCGCTCCCACGAAATCTTAGCCCCATATATAAAAGATTAAAAAAATTAAAAAATTAAAAAATTAAGTATGTTTTTTAAGGGTGAAGATTTGCACCACTCCCCCTCCAATAAAATTCACACGCCATGGAATTCATTCCGTCATAAAAGTTACAACAATTTTATCCTTTAACAGTCCAACAATTTTCTCCTTTTAACTACCACACATAATTGAGTAATATTCTATTAAATATAAGATTATTCTATTATTTATTTAATATTTTTGTATTTATTTATAATATTTTGAGTAAAAGAATTTATAATATTTAAATATTTAAAAGTATTCTAATTTTTCAAAAAAAATATTACAAGTTAATTTAGAGAAAAGAAATACATATTATTTTATGGTGACAATTTTATCATTTAAATATTATATGTAATATATGTCATACTATTATTAACTATCCTATTTTATTTTTTTTTTCAATTAAATTATATTTTGTCTTTTTTTTAATCTTACGTGGATGCTCACATGATGTTATTATCCTAGTCTGTTATCAAACGATAGATAGGATAATATCTTATCAAACTCCTCTTTATGATACTTTTTCTGTTCGTAGCCACCAAACAAATCATAACACGACTAATTGGCACATTATTCAAGTGATAGATCGACCTATATAGTGACAAATCAATTTTTGGGCCGGGATGGCTGGACTGAAAATGATTTGGCCCTAGGTTCAATAACAGAGTTCATATAAAATAAGTAAAAGATTTAATTATAATTTTAATTCATTTATTTTATTAATTTACGAAATTGATGTTTATTTTAAAAGTTTACAATTTTTGATATAGAATTATTAACATTCACAAAACTAAAATAAAATAATGTAAAAAATTAATTTTCAACTTCAAATTTATTCATATTTTTAATTTAATTAATAATATATAATAATAAATACATTAAACGATTCTATATTATAAAATTGTATAATACATCATTTAAAATATATTAAAATAATCAATTTTTTTAATTTAAAAATATAGAAGAGATACTAAAACTATAGACTTTTAGTATAAAAGACCAATTTTGTAAAATGATAATAATGGATAGACCAAAACTATAATTACACCATAAATAAATAAATAAATAATCCAGAGTTCAATTTTTTAAATAACCATTTAAATCTCATAAAAATAAATTAAAATTTAACCGTTTGATTATACGTGGACATCATCAACTAATTATAGAGACAACTTACGTTTAAAAATTAATTATGGCCCAACTAGAACATTAGGGTTGTGACCCAATTGCTTAGGATTAAATGTATCTGTATATTCAAGGTATTGTAGATGTATTATTCCCCATATAAGATAGATGTCGATATCAACTTGTAGCCACGGTCTCTTCCAACGGAAAAGAAAATTTTGAAGATAAGAAATAGAAAAAACCAGGTACATGAACATAACACTTTTAGGACTAACATTAAGAATCCAACTCATGCCTTACCATGTACTAGAAAATGGACAATTAATCTCCAATTGTATATCCTAAAAATCATTTAGGAAGAAGCAAAACTACAATCCTCTCTACATTGGTCAAGCCTGAAAAACATGAGCAGGTCTATGGAACAAGACTCCCATCCATCATTCCATAACTTCATTGGCAGTAGACCGGCTTGGAAAACTTGAGCAGAATGGAAAAAAGTGGCATGCCTTATCAAAGAATGAGGATATGCATAAAGTGGCAAAACAAGGGTTACACAGGGCTTATATCTACCCGACTTTTGTGAAGTTGAAAAGCTGGGGTTATCCAGCTTCCACAGCTGCATTGTATGCCTGCCCAATTGAAGTATCCCAAACGGGCATCGCAATGAGCACAGGACAGCTTTCCCTCCAAAGCGCCTTCCTCAACTGAGTGACAAGAGATATCAGTAAAAAGATATTGCCATTTTTATGTGCACCATTCATTTCATCAAAAAACATACTCAAACAATGTAGCAATTTTATGCATATTTATGTGCACGATTCATTTCATCAAAGAACAATCTACTCAAACAATGTAGGAAATAGAAAACATCCATTAATACTCCAAGAAAAAAATTGGTAATATACACTTACAAAATGTTACAAAATAGAACTCTTAATGTCTTATACAAAATAGTGACGCCATTCTGGATAAATGAGAAATGTAAAGTCAATGCTTGTTGGAAAAATAATGTTTTGACATTGTAGTTGAGTGTTTTCTTACCAGCTTTCATCCATCGTAGAGGCTCAATAAATATGGAAGAACACTCAGATTCATTAGACTTGTTAAAAGGATTGCCACTTCTCCGCTTCTGCCAACCAAAGGATGTCTCACCCTCACCAGGAATATGATCTACAACATGTTCTTGCAATGCAACAATGCGACGGCACTTCTTACAGCGATATGTAGGGCTACTATTACTTTTTACTTTAGTAGCTTCGTCCACCTCTGAAGAAGATTCAACAGGCACGCCAGGATCTGCACCAAGTTTAGAACTATCTATCCTCAACCCTGAGAAATGATTCTCACCTGAAAAAAAAGAGAGATATATCTTTCCTCATATGACATAAAGTGCTAGCTGACACCAGTTTCAATGTCGCTAGTAAGAGTTAGACAAAATGATCACATAGGAGAAAAATATGCACAATACCATAACAGCTACTAGTAGGAACAAGTTAACTTCAAAATTGGATACAACTACCATGGTTAGATCCATAAATACAAACGGATGCGGGAATCTATTGCAATAAACTAGACATTACCAGCTGATTCGAATTATTATCATAGTTCTCCCATAACCACAGCCTTCTCTCTTCTCTCCACAAGCACAAGGAGGACATTAAACAAAATAGGGAAAGAAACAACATGAAAATTAAAAAGTTGTTTTTTAAAAGATTGGGGTAAAAATTGAATGTATCTCATGATAAGATAGCCAGTTTTAATTTGATACTCTCTCCATCTCATAGTGTCTGCTTTAATAGTGTGTCTCAACCAAATCTACATTCATTAATCTTTCTACCTAACTACACCATTAGCTACTATTAATAAATGTATTTTAGTCAAGGAAGATTATTTTAACTTGAGAACTAGTACACTTAATCATTTTCTTAAGAGGTGTGTAAAACCTTTTAACGACAAATAATGAGACAGAGAGAGTATAATAACACAAACACAGGGCATACCAAAGCACAGATTTTTCTTTTGAATAAATAACACCACCTAATTTTCACTGAGACTAAAACTTCTGTGTACAGAATTGGGAAGGGGAAACAACTCCACCATCTAACCATGATTCCTGTTATCATAAAACTTATAAAAGACACGGTGTCTCTTGATTTAATTACAACAAGAAAGAACATGGTGTCTCTGCAACGAAGAGAATAAACAGTGACAAAGTTGAGATGAAAAATAAGAAGAGAAAAAAGTGAGCTCTTTTAATCCAGTGATGACGCATGACAAAAAAGTAAAAGATGTATGTGCATCGTGCACCCCACAAATAATGAACAAATATTGTCTGTCTATTCTTTGTTGTGCCATCATGAAACTAACAAGAAGTATATGAGCATAAGACCCCACAACAAGAAGGAAGTCATGGTGCCGAAGCCATACCGAGTATTTTGAGACGAAAGCGCTTGTATATAGAGCTAGATTGATCAACCTTGAAACCCATCTCCTCAAACATTTTCAACTAAGGCAATAAAAAAATAAAGAATGTCATAATCTTCGTTTTCAATTAAAAAAATTGTGGCAGCACATAGAGGGACCTTCACAACACACACCTGCTCAAGAAAACCATCATTGGGGCAAACAAATTCACAGCTCTGTCTTAAAGATTCAAGGGCATCTGCAGTAAATGAAAACACAGAACATGAATTCAATAATCAGATATCTTCAAATTTATTTTACTTGGAAAATTATAAATAAATAAATAAATAGAGGTTTTGAGTCCACTTTGAAAAGACACTCATACGAACAACTATATTATTACAAAGCACTGTCGAAAACTTTGATTTTCATTCATCTATATGTATGGTTAAGTAAACTAAAAATCATTGTAAAAAAAAAAAAAAAAAAAAAAGAAGAAAGCAACTTGCATGTACCAAAAACGCGAAGTCCTGAAGACTTTAAACAAAGAATTGTATTGTATTGTATCGATTTCATTTCACACCTTCTTGTGACAGATTTTCGCTTCTCATCAAATAAGCCGTAATAATCGCCGCACTGAAAAAAAAAACAACCCTAATAATAACACTAAACACACATGAACTGAGAAAAAATATTGAAGTGTGAGAGTGATGATTGGAACCTTCTAGAAACACCAGCGAAACAGTGAACCAAAACGGAACCTTCTTTCCTACTACGATCAATGAAATCGATGCAAACTTGAAGGTAATCCAACAAATTCTCGTTCTCTGTATCCTTAAGAGGAATTGCCATTCTGACGAGCTTGAGGTCTTTACCGGCGTACTCGAGCGAGTAGAGGAGTTTGTCCGGCGAGAGAGCGAACTTGGAGGCGGAGGGGAGGTCGGTGACGTGGAGTTTGGAGATCTCTTTGACGGGGATGGAGAAGGTGGAACGCCATTCGGAGAAGAAGGAAATGGAAGCGGAGCTGAGAACGGAGAGTATGTGTGTGATGTTGTTGTTGTTGTGAACGGTGCCGTTTTGGAGAATCTCAGCAGCATCGTTGATGTTGCTGATGAAGAGATTCTCTCGGACTAGGTAAGGCATCACAACAACGGGAAATTCGAATTCGATTCAATTTAAAAAACTTGTGACTGAAATTCTCAGAAATTAGGGGAATCGATTTTCGAAATAAATAGATAAATACATAAACACCGGTTCTTCGTCTTCACTTTCGTGTGAGCCTTTTAAAGAACAACTGACCAATAAGTTACTAAACTTATAGAGTCACACCCTGTATAGTAAGTATCACTAATTTATGACTTTATAATTTACAATAATTTTTTATAACTTCATTCAAATATTTTATATTACATAGTTTATTTTTATTTTTTTCTAATTTTATATTTATTATCATAATTCAATTTTATTTTTATCTTTTTTAATTGATTTCATTTAAATAAATAGTTTATATAATTTTAATAAGTACTATTTTAAAATAATAATAGTTTTTTATTATAATTTTAAATTGTTTAAAAAAAATTAAAACAATTACTATTTTTTTAAAAAAATATATGTGTTTATTTCTTTTAATTTAAAATATATATCAAATTGATAAATTTTAAATTAATAAAAAAAAAATTTAAAATATTTTTTAAACATCAATTGATAAAATTTATTTTTAATTATAAATATTTTTTTTCTGTTATTTTACATTTTAAACTAGTTGAATCATCAATTTTACCAAACACTCATTTAACATATCAACTATCAGTTTTAAACTATAAAGTTATGAGCTAATTTTATCAAACAAAACTTAAGAATACACTAATTCAATAACCCTGTGTAGTATAAATATTTTACAAAATGAGTCGTTGGATTCAAAATTATTATCATATAGATTATATATATATATATATATATATATATATGAATTTATAATAAATTTTCTATGTGATTATGTTGCATTAAGATCAATAACATTAATTTTGACGGATTTTGATAACATAATAAATGATTATAAATTAATATCAAGATTTATAGATATGGTCTATATGATAATAGCTTACAATTTTAAAGTTACTTTTAAAAAAATATTTATCTAAAACGATCTTATTAAATGAGTGTAATTCTCTTTAAATATAATTTTAATCTCTCATCATTTTTTTTATATAAATATCTTAATTAAACGCTTATTTTATAAATGTGTTTAATATAAATGCATAAATATAAATTATTCTTTTATAATGGTAAAATGAAACTAGATTGGCGCTTATTTTATAAAATATTTTTCTATACAAGTGTTTAAATGTTTAACAAATGGTAAAATTAAACTATTTTCATAAATTACCTTATATATATAATCTATATGATAAACTATAAAAAAAATATTTTATAAATTGTTCTTATGAATTTTCTGAAACAATCTCACAAATTTTTATCAATAAATAATATTTTATAATTAATTTTTTTTTACTAAAAGTTTAGTTGGATTATCTATATCAGAGGGATAGAAATATCTTTTAATTTAAATTAATAGTATAAAATGATAAAATATCTATAAATAATGATTAAATTCTTGACTAAATTTATAATTAATTAAAGTTAATCGAACAAATCAAAATAAATAAACACCACGACTAAACGAAAAACTAACTAGTAATACATTAAGATGACAAATAAAATAACGATATTAAAAAACTAACACAAGAAAAAATATGTAGACCACTTATTTAAATAAATATGTAGTCAATCAAATTGATTATGAGACACCTTTAATCTGACAAGGAAGAAAAAAAATAGAAATCCTTTAAAACCCCTAAATTAGCCTTAGAGATTAAAAAAAAAATTGAGCTGAAATTCTTTTTATTTTTCTTTTTTGTATGAAATATTATAGAAAAATCTCTAATATTTTTGGAGATAGCTGGGGAAGAATCATTTGATTCATTCGTGCATATTGGCAAGTACGTAGATGGTTTATCACAATTGGACCTATAGTAGATGTGGCGTATATAAGGAAATAAAAAAGAGTATTGTGACCAAACTCATCTTCCAAATAGCACATCTATTTGTTTCACTTGAAAAGTAACTAAGGGAGTAAGTAGTATGTTTGGTGTAATATATAGATAATTTATTTGAAAATAATAAACATGAGAGTAAATTAAGTATAACTTTTTTTTTATCATAGAGCGAATGATAAAAAAAAAAATTAATTTAAAAAATAACATTACAAATATTTGTATCATGCAAAAAACTCACATTAAAAAAAATCAATTTAAAAAAATAACACTAATGCGAAAAAATCACATTTATAAGAAGTTACTAGATATTAAAACTACATATTAACTCGTGATTATGGTCGTAAATGATTATCCCACACCCATTATTGGATGTGACAAATATTTTGTAGAAGAAACAAAATAAATTATTAATAAATAAGAAACATAAGAAAAGTACTTAGACTAAAATTCATGGGAAATGAACAAATAAAATAGCTATGTGACTTTTAAAATAGTTATTATTAAAATTAGATATTTTTAATGATGTAAGGATTATAATATATAAATAATATAAACACTATTTTTATATATAAGTTATAAAAACTATTTACATCGATAATATATACGAATTAAATCATTTTCTTATTTAATAATATCATACATATGATATTTAGACATAAGTACAATAGCATCATCGTTCACATTATATCATTATTATATTTAGAAGTGCTGAAGTTGAGAGAAATATTTTTAAAATTTTTCTCATTTTAATCTTTTCAAGTTTGACAATTACATTCACATTAATTCAGAAATAACATTAGAAAGTATAGAAACTGCAATTATAATCATGGGATATTCATATTTAGGAGTTTAATTGATTATTTTTAATCAAGTCTCCTTGTTGAACCACAATTTTTATATTTACAAGGATGAACTTCGAGATATTTTTACAAAATCTAAATCTTATTTATACAACTAATGTAATGTGTATTTTTGGGACATTATTGAATAGATGATCTGGAATTGGCCGAGGTATGATAAATAATTTGACAAGTGGAACAATAAGAGGGCAACTTTTCATATATACAACAAGGCCCGCAAAGAATGCATAATGCCTAATTCTTTACAAAAGCTTGAGTCAAGTAAGTCACGATTTTTGAAAAAGATGTAGAGAACTTGATTCTAGACAACAAGTAAACACACATATGAGTGTGGGTTCCATTTGTATTTGTATTCTCCACAAACAGTTGTTGGTTGGCAACAAACAACTTTCTTCTTCTGTCAGCCAATCCAATCTCGAAATATAACCAACCAGGTGTGGTCTAGTATGCAGCATGTTGCGCCTAGCATGTTGCGCCACATAGTCTTGCTTTTAACAGCTTTTGAGTAAGTAAAGAAGTTGGTTACAAATTCTTAAAATTGCGTTTTGATTTACTCAACATGAGGAATATATTTCACTTATAAAGACGATTATAGGCGATCATATCTCATTATGTGAGACTCTCAATCTTTGTTTTTGTAGTATACATATTTTCTTCTCCTCTTATCGAAAACGTGTCACGGTATCTGACACGGACTAAATACTAACATTTTAATTACTTTCAATTAATTTATTTTTTAAAATTATCGATGTCGACGTGTCAGTATCATGTTTGATTTATGTGTCGGTATTTGTACTTCATAATTCTCAATACACCTCTTCTATTTAAAATTTGAACATATGGAGTGTGATCTAAGTGATAAGATAGCGGTGATCCAATAGATTTTGAATAGATATAATAATATATTAAGTTTTGTAGTCTGTTATATGAGTATTTTTGTTTAGTCATGTGAGTTTATTTAAAAATATGAAATTATGTAGTTTTTATAATAGTTTCTTTTGTGTAATTCTTCTTTCTCTAAAGTACCTCTAAAAAGTGGTACATTATATTGAGATATGTCTTCCACTAATAAACACATTTTTAGATGATATTATTGAGAGAAAAAATCCAATTCCAACATTGATAAGAAGTAGAACTTAATAAGACTTTATAAAGAGTGACACACCTCACCTTACAAGTTGATTTTACACTAACATCAAAGTGCACTATTTTTATGAAACACTTTAGACGAGTTATGAGAAAGAGCACGAACCTGGAGCAAATGGTTGAACTTACCCTAGGTCGAGCGATAGGGTGGTTGATGAAGGGATATTGGAAAGAGGCAAAAAAACACAACCTCCGGGTTTGAAGCTTTTCATGTCGGGGCGAGGACAATGAAGTGACCCATTAGGACGGATGAAATAAGCTATCCTTAAACAACTTCAAAAGCATGTGTAGGTCATTCGACATGATTTTTTATCGTGTATTTCACATTCAGTTTTGGCTACACACAACTTTTTATCCTTAATAGAAAGAACTCCCTTTAGAGGAAGGATACAAAGACCAGACTTGTTTTTCTCTCTTAAAAAGGGCATATGGTGCATGCAAAAAGACTATTTTTTGGGATTCATATGCTGATGAATGAAGTAAGGAGAAGACATTAATTGTCTATCCAAAAGTTTGCTTTGGGTGGATTTAGGTGAATCAAGTGGGTGGGAATGATTTGAACTCCCTATGTAAAATTCAATAAGGTAATTAAGATTTACAATAGTTCATTTTAGTACTTAATTACCTTGTAGCTCTATCTATTGGGTAGTCAATCTCTTGGCCAAAAGTAGGTACCTAATTCCCTTGATGATGGGTCGAACAATTTTGAATATGTCGTCGTATCGTATGGGTGACTTTCTAGCATTGTATTATTAATAATGACACTAGATATCATGTTAGAGAGATGGTTGAAATTGATGAAGATTAACTTAATCTTATTGTCATATAGAGTAGAACCTATATAAAATTCGAAAAAATTAAATAAATAAAAAATTGACAGGTTACGATTGAACAACAATTAAATAATTATTATAATTTTAAAAAAGTTACAACTTATAGTTTTGACGACTTTTAAAAAATTGTAATTTGAAAAACTCAATTGTGATATCAAATGTGAGCACTTAATACTCCAAATAGCAAGTGAGTCTTATCGGTTTTCATCCTCAACTTATTATTGATTCGCAAGATGGTTAGTTGCTCTGGTTCCATACATGTTGCTCTAGACTCTATTACTATGCTAGTCCTGTTATAAAAAATCCGAGGTTTAAAATATGAGTGTAACTATTAGCACCTCCGTTTTCGATAACACACCCCCACCTTATTACTATATAACAAAAACTGTCCAAAAAATAAATCACCGACACAAAAAGTACGAAAAAGTAAACCACTATAAATTATCAGACGTGGGTGTTTTATAAAAATTGGGGGTGTTAATAGTTTCCCCATTTATAAATTGAAGTGGTTGAATATCCTTAAAGCTAAATTTGAAAATTTGTGCATGCTTCATTCTTATCCCAGCCCAATTTTGTTCCATTATGGAGGCCTAGTTCCAAAATAGACCATTAGGTGGAGGCAACATGGATAAAACATCTTATGCAAAATGTTCATCCGCTCTCTGATACAATATCGAAAGTTAGGATGTAGTAGTCTATTTTACACTATCATTTTACACCATCGAAAACTAAGTTCTAGTAAAAATGAGCAAACATGGGGGTTGAATGAGCATTTACCACATCCTAATTACTATGCAAGAGTAGTAGTCGTTGATGTGTGGAACTGTTCGGAAGTCCAATATAGCACCAGATGAATGTACGTTTAGATTAGCCAATTTGAAGGTACATCTCGATTAGCTAATTTGGACGTGTTAAATACACATCTAAATTAACTAATTCAGATAAAATTTGAGGACTTTTGAGAAGATTTCGGTGTGAGAAAATAAACTTTCTCAAGCGAAACAATAGACTAATAATTAAAAATATCTTATTAAAAGGTTTGAGATTGAAAACGTTTGCAAAATAAAAATGAGTTGCGACAAAGATCAATCAATGGTATAAAAATAAGAAAGATACTAACAAGTATCCTTACTTAAAGAAGCGCTTGTTAGCAAGACTAAAAAAAGAGCTTCGGCCATATGAATTCCCTATTATTCTACCTCTAGTTTAGTCTATTGTGATGTGCGTTACTTTGTATCCACCCTCGCTACTAAAATTCCTCTATGTTTATGAAAGTCACTTCTACATTTATCAATTTAGATATGTATTTTAACTAGAACTGTCAATTTGACAAGTCTCCCAATTATTGGCTCCGACCCATATGTTGGAGGGGTTAAAAAAATTTATAATTTAAAAGACCCAAAAAAGAAAACACCTAACACTAAAAGCCTCCTAAAATTTTATGAGTTTAGTGGGCTCCAGGTCCATCTTTCAAAAAAAAATTTGACAATTTTATTTTTTATTTTTTTTTAAGAAATAACTTTCTCCGATAAAATATGATCTACAATTGTTTTTTATTCAAGAAAAAAAATCAATTTTGTCAAGAGTTTTTTATTTATTTTTCTCACAAATTTCTGAGAAATTTTTTTATTTTTGAAAAACATAAATTTTGATAATTTTTTAAGAAAAAAAATTTCAAACTTAACAAAATATTTGGGGCTTATAAGCCCCTCCCTTAAACCGGATGAAATAACAAGTCGGGGCTTTAAAATAATTATTTTGATAGAGAATCTAATATTAAAGACTTAATAAAATAAATTAAAAAAAATACTTTAGAGTTTTGGACTTTTTTGACAGCTCTAATTTTAATGAGTGTGCCCTAAGTATTTTTAACGTCCATTTTCAGTTGACCGAAAAAATAGTTATATAGGACACTATGACAACACATACATTGGGACAAGAAGAAACTCGTTGATATGAAGAGTCTAAGGAAAAGTGGTTAGAGTGGGGTAAGTTTTGAAGGAACACATGCTTGTTTTCATATCTTCATTCTATACATAAGAAGCATCTCTCTAAATATAAGACTCCAATAATAGTCAATTCAAGATAAATAAAAATTTTATAGTAATATTTTATTTGTTAACAATTTACATTGTTTTTATAAATTTATTCTGAGATAAAAAAAAATAAAAAAATTAGTTAATGTCGTCATTATATTTTTAGTCAATTCCAAGAAAAAAATATAAATTAATTAAAGATATATTATTAAAGAAATAATTAATGAAGTTAAACTCAAATAATTTTATAAAATTATTTACACATAATAATATGTTGAGGCTTAGTAAAGAAGTAGCTTGTCGGATCTATGAAAGGCAACAATTTCAAAGCTATTACATGCATAAGCATACAATCATAATCCAGTTGTAAAGTAAAGACCTCAAAATTCTCAATAATGTGGACGCAATTGCAACTGCAACTTCAAATTATCATTGACTAAATTCAAGAATAAACACTCAAATTTAATATATAAAATTTGATTAGGAAAAAAAAAAGTTGCATTGCCAACTATCAAAGGAGTACACATCGGAAATAATTTATTCATAAGTTCCATGGGTACACAAGAGATAAACTCAAAAAACAACTCATTTTATAGAAGTTCCACTACTCCTAAGTAGAACTTGTGCTCTCTACTTTAATCTGTACAAGCCTCTTATCTCCAGCACCATAGATCTCAAACTTAAAGAGAGCAATACAACAAGGGTGGAGGAAAGTGTTTTTTGAGTTTGTAGAACTCTTGAAGGAAGCACTTTAACAACAAGACATCTTGCATATAGCATCACAAGGAAACTCCCAACAAGTTATATATATAGGCTTTTGGTTTGCATAAGCCATGTTTGGAATCATAATGAAGAGATTTGTTGTAGTTTTTTTTTCTCATGAGTCATGCATTCAAATCTCATCAAAAGATCTCATGATCAATAGGGTCAAGAAAAAAACAATAGCAATCATGTATGTTTTCTCTCAAGCCTTGTGAAACGTACGAGACGAAACTCCATGCAGGAGTCTGACAAACCCCAAGAAACTAAGCTTCCCGTCTGAGTGTCTTATCCAATCTTGGAGTACCACGTGAATTGGTACTGAGGGGCTAAGCCCGAGTTCCTGGAATAAATCAAAATTACAAAAGCTTCGTAAAAATTATAAATGCAGTGTATTGTGGAAGTCATTTTCAGTTAGTAAAAGTATATTGATAATCAAGAATCTCATTTTCTGTTATATAAGTCATGTTGATCAAATGTAGATATATTAAGAATCTACATATACTGGTATTTTAGACAGAATGGTATTGTGCAAGAAGAGTACCGAAGCAAGCTCTTCAATCATAATTGGTCTATTTCCATCCTTTTCAAACAGCTCGTAGGCACGCCTTGCATGTTGCTCCCAGCTTTCCATTCCCTCCAGTTGATGAACACTTATAGCAGCAGCGCAAAACTCCTCAAAATCTAATTTTCGATATTGGATTGAGCTAACCTGCAACAGTGTTAAAGTAACAATTCAATATCAAGGGAAACAACTTCAATTGAAGCTTGAAATGAAAAGTTAAAATCCCTCACAAACTTACCATGTTCACATAATCTAATACCCGTGAATCCTTCGAGGCATCAGTGGCGCTCCTTAAAATAGCCTGCTAATGTAAATGTTAACATCTTGAAAATTATTTGGCGAAAAAATACAAAAACTTTCAACATGTACTGACCGTCTTGAAGTTCTGCATGGAGATTAGGCCACTTTTGTTTGGCCCTAAAAGAGTAAATTGTTCTCTGAGATATGCTAGCTGCACCAATGTCAATGTCTTTGCAAGAGCCTTCCAAAATGACAAAACTTCAATACATTATTACACAAGACCGACAGGCAAGTACACAAAACACCTACATGTGCTCAAATTGTCAACTAATAATGTAATTAATCAATGCTCATTATCATGTTCATACTACATGTGCTCTGAGATTCTGTCTTTCTTTCAATACTATCTTAACTGTTTTCCTTTTGGAAGGGCAGGCTAAAACCTACTCAAGGTTCTACCAAGTTTAGCAAACAATTTTTTCTTCTTCTCATTTCCTCCTTTCAACGACGGAATTAGGAAAAATTGTAAGGGGGCGAAAATTTAACACATCTTAAGCATAATCAACAAACAAATTCATTTTTTTCAAATACATATATATTAAAAAAATAGAAATAGAATGGAAAGGGTAATAAGATAGTACATACCCCTAATGCTGATTTGCGTAAAGAAGACGAGCATATGTAAGTTTTGACAAGCTTGTGAATTATCATATCAAATGGTATCTTTATATCCTCAGTGTGATTTGCCAGCCATGGATGACCTAAGCATAAAACCAAGCTATGAGCAAGAAAGTTCATAAGATTTTAAGATGAGAATTAGTACCACAACAATCAATTGGAAGCAGAACACATACTGAGAGCCTGAGCCGCAGTCAGTCTTTTACGATAATCTTTATTCAATAACCTCTTCACAAAATCTTTTGCATCGATCGATAAAGAAGGCCAAGGAGCTTCGTCAAAACTTGGATCTGCCTTAAGGACGGCCCGAAATATGCCAGATTCTGTCCTGGCCCAAAAAGGTCGGCTTCCGCACAACAAAATATAAGCAATTACACCAATGCTCCACATATCTGCTTCTGTTCCATAAGATCTATGCAAAACTTCAGGGGCAACGTAATATGCACTTCCAACAATATCGTTCAATCTCTCATCTGCAAAAACTGCTGATTGTTAGCGCATGTTGTTTAATTTTACTTTAAAAAATCGGAGAAAATATAGTGTGAGGCAATAGGCCAGACCTGGCTTTACATAGTCAGAAAGTCCAAAGTCAATGGCCTTCAGTGTGGAATTTTCCTCCTCGGAAGAAAAAAGAAAATTCTGCAGCATATAACAAAATGTAACATTTTCTGAAAAACAAATGTTAAAATTTTCTAGTGTTTGGTGAAGTATTTAAAATATGTTAAAATTCAAAGTAAACTTGTTAAATATGCTGAAGAGAGCATAGAAACAATAACTATAATCTATAATCATAAACACTCGAAGAGTAAATAAAATGAAAATGCAAGCTTTATTAATTAAGCTATCTAGAAAATTTTCAGCCAATGACGTTCCTTTCTGTCTGACTTTACTTGTAAGTGTAATACTGAATTTTTTATTTTTTTCGGAAATTTGTAATACTAAAATTAAGAACATTTCCGATGAAATCATTATCATTAATTTGAGATATGGACCCCAGTGCAAAACAATAGCAAGGCTTAGTTACAACAGTGGACAAAGATTGAATTATTTAGAAGCTTCATAGCACAAACTTATGCAATGCATTCTTAAACAAGCAAATTCAAGGTCAGAAAATAACAACGTCATTATTTCTAATTAAACCCAAAGGAAGAAAAAAATAAATGATCAACTTTCCGGGCTAAGCATTGATCAACTTAATGAACTAAATAGTAGCACTGACACGTGTTGCAACACGGGTCTATGAAAGAAACAGACATTGAAACTGTAAAAGAGAACCGCATGTCGTTTTGTGCGAGTGATAGGAGTGTGACACGTGGTTATCAAATGGAAGGAATATATGAGCTTCCCATGTATACCGTGAAAATTTGATTTTCTTAATACGAATAGATTACCTCTGGCTTGAGATCGCGGTGTACAACGCCTTGTAGGTGACAGTATGCTACCACACTTAATATCTGAATCAAAACAACTCTGGCATCTTCTTCTGAGTACTTTCCACCCCTATAAAATCATAATCAAATATGAGCTGATCAGAATGTCTCCAATGATGGTAACAGTAAAATAATGCAACCGGAAAATCTCCTTTCCAACTTTGAGGCAGGGAAAAATAAAAAATTGGAGAGTATTTGTTACCTAGAAAGAATCTTATCTAGTAATTCGCCTCCTTTGCATAATCTGTATAGCACAAGATATAGTAGAATGTTAGCTCCTTATTTATCAACTTAATTAATAACTTTCATTTTCCTGCTTAATCAATACAATATCTCCAAACAAAGGAAAGTAATAGGTCAACTTTAATAAAAAATAACGCTCGTAGGACTTGGATTTATATTACTAAATTTTCAGTAGAATTGAAGATTATGAGGGTAACTAGTGAAGTTGTGACAAAAATATATAAGGATAATAAAGAACATACTCCATGACTATATAAACATTTTCGTCGTCTTCATAGGATTCGTAGAATTGTACGAGATTCTTATGTCCAGTTAGAGCTCGCAATATCTTAACTTCTCTTCTTACATCCTCTATAGCGATTGCTGTTGTCATCTGCCAAACATTGCTAAAAATGGTAAGTACAAAGAGCACATAGCTGATTTAATAAAATTAACAGCCAAAGATTAACCCTTATCATAACAGTAACTTTTCATTAGTGTAGAATGAAAATAAATCAACGGAAGCTACTTCCTTGAAAACAAAATGCTGTAATCTATCACAATCACATATATCTATCCGCAATTTCAAAATCTAAGAAGCTGGACTTTCCACATAAATACAAGGCATGAAATACTCATAAACATGTGTACCCTAATAATGAACAGCTCTTTATAAAGAGACATAGAACCTAATCACAGAAAAGCCATTCCATCAAAAAAAATTGCAAAACTTTTTCTTCCAATAACCACAATCCATTTAACTTAAAAGTTGCATCTTTAACTACTTCCACAGCATGATTTCACACCAATACACAGATCACAAACCATACCTATAACTAACACCAAAAATCAATTCAAAACAAAAATACAAAAATTAGTTAGAACAAAAATTGAAAGAGTAAAGCATGAAAAATAATGAAACTAGACCTTAGATTTAGAAATGACTTTAACGGCAACATCATGACCCTTAAAACTTCCTTTTTTACCCTTAGCCGAACAAGTATAACCAAAATGGCCACGACCCACTTCTTGTCCAAGCTCAAAATGAGTAACAAAGTGCTTTGAAAATCCAAAACTCTTATCCAACCCAACCTCACACTCACTCCCTTCAGGTATTGTGGCTTCATTAGGCTTCACAGAACCATGTCGCCTAGCGAGCAGTGCTCGAATATGCTTCGCAGGAGAAGGAGGTGGAAAAGGGCGTTTGAAGATCCGAAGTGGTGTTGAACTCACACTTGAATTTGAATTTGCTGGTGAGTTTTTGAAGAAACTTGGTAATGGACTTGGACTGAAAAATGGAAACTTTGATGATGATTTAGTAGTTGCATGATGATGAGAACTTGTTGTTGTTGTTGTTGGTTGTGGTGGTGGTAGTTGCAGAATCTCTTCACTTTGGAAAGATGAAATTTCTCTTTCTCTTTGTGAGGTTTCAATGGGTTTTCCATGACAGAGTCCCATGAAGCACCCAATGGAAAAAAGTTTAGATTTTTAAGATCAATGGAAGGTGAAAAAGATGAAACAAATTGAGGGCATAAAAGGGTTAATATGTGTTATGATTTTTCAGGAGAAAAGATTAGGACTTTCATTTACTGTGTAAAAAAATGAGAAATCTGAGAAGGGGGGTTTTGAATTCTTTTGTAGATAAGGAAATTGATCTCGGAGAGGAAAATTTTGCAAGGATTTTGAAAGTAAAGAAGAAGGGAATTTGTAGCTAGAATTAGGAAAGGAATATGAAGGTGAAGTAGAATAGAAGAAGATGAAACAAAGAAAACTACTTAGTTTAAAAAAAATATTAAATTAAAAATTAAAAATTGGAACGGGAATGAGAAGGAGTGAGAGGTGAGAAAAAGGATGGGAAAGTGAGGCAAAGATGCTTAGCAGAGTCTGCAAGAGAAAAGGAAAAGAAACCATTCTCTCTTACCTTTATTCTGCTTTTGTAAGAGTGTCTTTTTTTATTTTTTTATTTTTTTATTTTTCTTTTAACAAGTCTTAAAGAGTTTGTGTATATATACTCAATTGCTTAATACTTAATGAGTTTCAATTTCAATTAAATAGTGATCCATAAATAAGTAGTATTTGAGTTTTTCTGATTAAGCTGAACCAAAATTCAATGGGGAGTCCTAAATACAAAAGCATCAATTGATCAAACGTCTGATAATTATAATAAATCGTAATATTATATCTTTTATTTATAATCTTAAGATATTAAATATATAAATAATTTTTTATATATTTAATTTATTTATAATTAATATAGAACTAATCATTCTCCCTTAAACTCAACATAATTTTAATTATTTCTCAACTCATCTTTTCTTAGAAATCAAAGGTTAGAAAAAGGAAAGAGTTTTGTGTACAGAAATACACTTTATTGGAGAGGGTAGTGTTGGTTTCTTCTCTAACAATAATAGTGAGTGGGGTTGGTTTTGGATCCTTCCAGCCTGTCCTTATTATGATCCCAAAAAAAAAAATTAAGGGTTATTCATTTTTCATATGAGAGGAATGTATTGTAGTATTCAATTGAGAAATTCAGACAGTTTATTATTTATTAAAAAAAAAAAGCCTTCTTGAAGTTTGACCCTATTTTCTTAACCTTTGAAAAATTGTCTTTTTGTGCTTTGTATTTTGTGTTTTAAAGTTTTTTCATGGTGGGTCTATTTTATTTTGCAGCCAATAAGTGACTTGAGATATGTGAAAATGAGAACGTTTTGTTAAGTGAAGAGAAATTAAAGCTGAAAGCACGGTGACAATAATTTGGTGATCTGTCTTAGATGGCAATTTTTTTTTCATTGATGTGTCAGAGACAGATTGTAACCTTTTGAGTCAGCTACATTTTTTAATTGTTGAAGCATTTCTTAAGTGGAACTAAATATGTAAGAAGCAACAAATGGAATGTTCTAAGCTTACAAGAAAAATGCCAGAAAACTAATGATAATAACAATCATGGAGCAAAACAACCAGCATATAGATTTTTTGGTTTATAATAAAAGGAGAGAATGGGATTTCATATGCCTATATATGGATTAACAAAGTGTATGGATTATTTAATTTGGTTTTATTTTTTACTAACTTATTAATATCAAATGATCTATTCGTTAATCAAGTTGTCTTGCTAACTAATTATTAAGACATCAATGGTCAATGACTAGAACAGAAAAAGTATGAAATAGTTTATGATCAATAATTATGTTTCAAACCATTAAAATTTATATTTACATTTTTTTTCTACTGAAAAGTATAATATATTTGATGATTCCTACATACACAATTATTTACAAAAAAAAAATTAAACCAAATTTTTTTAAATAAAAGAATAAAAGTAAATATGGGGACGTAGACTTTATCTAAAAAAAGAAAATATTAACCAATTTATCAAATTATACAGGTTTTTTATCCTTTGGACAAAAATTATACATTGTAGGTTCAATTTGCATATCATTTCTTTTTCTGTCTTAGAGATCAATTTCGTAAAATGTTTTTCATTAATTTATTCATTGGCATCTCTATCTCTTAAAAAAAAATAAAAAAAACTCCACATAATATCTAAATCATGAACAATCTGGATTGTATATTACTGTTAATAACAATAATATTTAAATATGTCATACTTAGTATCGCAACCTTTTAATGGAAAGTGATTTCTAAATCATTTGACTTTTGATAATTTTGAATATCATTTTCCTCTAGTATTGTATCACTTCAAACACCAACAATACACGTATTTGGATATTGATGATTATCTCGTAGATGATATTTAACTGAATTAAATAAATTTGAACCAAAAATTTCATGGATTACATTTTCAAAACTTTGTGTAATTTAGACCTCAAATTCTTGAAATGTCTCTTAAATGATTTCTGAATCTCCATAATCAACCGAATCTTAATCATAAATTTTTTCACGATTTTGATCAATTTTTTCGTGATAAGATGAAATTTCTTAAACAACAATAACGCTTTCAAATTCAATTTTAGAGATATAATTAACAAAAAAAAAAAAAAAAAAAAAATTAAAAAAACAAAAAGAATTTTTAACCTAAAACCTT
>NC_021162.2:66312107-66409653 GCF_000331145.2 Cicer arietinum | reverse complement strand
TAATTAAAAAAAAAAAAAAAAAAAAAAGATTAATAATACAACAAGTATTATTAACCTAAAACCTTTTTTAATTTATCCGTAACACTACTTACTATTAGCAATAACATGATTATTGGTGAAGAATATATATAGATAGTAAATTGGTAGCTTTTTGTTGGGAAAATAAATTGATAACTTATTGCAATCAAATTTCTGGCTGAATATGAGATTTGTTTTCATGTGTTTGAGATCATGTCCTATTTTTTATGACAGTTATGGACATCTTAAAAGTTTTGCAAGTTGGAAAGTAATTCTTCAATCGTTGTTTTCTTCTTAAAAAAGGGTGCCCTCCATTGATTAGATAGATTTAACCTACATATTTATCGTGAAGATAATAAAATGGTAGAGTAACTAATTGAGTTACCTGACTCATTTTCTTTTACTTGCCATGAGTCTCCACCAAATTCTATGGTGTTACTGTGCATAATATCATTGATATTTTTTACCGCAAGAAAATTAAATATGGCTCAATTAAATAATTAAAAAATGACTAGGAAAATAGGGTTTAGTAACCAGAACATTACATGATACAATATAAAAATTATCGCATTAAAGTAGAATACTATAGAAAAATAAAGTGAAAGAACATTTTAGTCATTTGCAAAAAAAAAAAACATGTGGGACAAATTAGTTCCTAACAAAATAAAAATTATTTTTAATTCCTAACAAAAATAAACTAGATCACTTTAGTCCTTTTGTCAATTTTTTTATTCATTTTTTAACTTTGATTGTATTAGGTAATAATACACATGTCTTATAATGGTCTATGAACAGAAAAAAAAAATTATTGAGAAAAGAAAAAAAAAATTGCAATTTGGAAATGAAAACAGGACAAAGAAAAAAAAAAATGACAGTAGAAATATCTCAATTGGAAATTGTCTTTGCGTAGAATATCAATCATTTCTTGTCGTAGTCAAAAATTGCAAGAAACTATTCTCAAATGTTTTTATTAAAATGCACGTAGGAAGTTCACATACAACGTTAACAACTTAAATGTGTATGTCATCGGTTTCCATATAAATCAATTATAAATTGTGGTTTATAAACTAAATTGTGTTGATTTATTTTTGTCAATTACTTGAAAAACTCTTTTTTTTTTGTTATAGACTAATTTATTCTACATGTTTTTTGCGAGTAACCAAAATGTTCCATTACTTTAAAGATAAAAAACACTGTTTATAATATTTTACCTTCTTTTTTTAATATGTTGAAATATTGTTATACTTAGTTACTTTTATAATATATATCTAGTTACTTTAAACAAAACCTAATTGTAAAAAAAATAGTAGAAACAAAACAATAAAAAAATTGTCACTTCATGATGATTGTTAAATTTAGACAATTGTTCATGCGATTCCTTCACTTAATTTCAAATAACACTTCAGTCCTTTATTTTATTTTTCTCAATTTGGTCATTTATTTAATTATAAGTAAACAATTTGATCTTTTATCTTTTGAAATGTTAAAATGTTATTTTTTTTTTACAAAAATTAATCAAAATTTTCAAACAAAACTCATAAAATTAATTACCATCTTCAAAATAATACAAATTTCATTAAATCTATAACTCAAATCTTCAAATAAACTCATATTTTTATTCTTTATATTTTTGAATTTTTATAATAAAATTAAATAAATGACCAAATCGGGAAGAAAAAAAAAATTGAAGTATTATATAAAATTAAGTTAAAGGACGTCATAAGCAATTATGCCCTAAATTTATCTATTATGTTTTGACACTTTTAATTTCATTTGCAACTATAAAGAATATTTTATCAACAATAAAAATAAAAATTATGAAAACAACACTCAAAAATAAAATAGACAGCGTGTAATTCTTGTAAATAACATAATATTGTATATATTTAAAAAAAATATTATTAGTCTATTTAGTACAACATCATTTATGGATGAATTTGATATTTTGAAGTATCTTCTAACTCAACATTTTCAAACAGTTATTCTAAGTTTTTTATTTATTTTTATGTTGCTTTAATTTACATCTAATATAAAACATTATTGTGAATTTTTTTGTTTAATATTTAAGTTTCATACATTAATTTTAAAAATATATATTTTATATCTATTTAAACTCCTCATAAAATTAATTATAACTTCGCCACTAGTCATTTTATCACTATTGCATGATCTCGGTGGTAAAACCTTTCCATTTATCTTTAATTAATTACCATTTAATTTTCCAAGTCCCACAAAAGTAATTAGAGAACTAAAAGAATTTTAAGATGGAGATTCATAGTTCAAACTATGAAAACTAATATCATCAATATCTTAATTAATATTTACTTATAAAACAGTTAACTTTCCTAGTAATATATTTTTTTAGTTGAGATTAGTAGTTATATTTTATTGGTACATCTTTATCTTGAATTAAGATATCATTTCTTCATCTTAAATTTTACTCATCAACTAAAAAAAAAATTAAATTTAAATTTTACTAGTACCAGAAAATTTAAATTTAACGGACTCTGCATCATGCATGGCCAAAAAAAAAAAGGATTCAACTAAAACAGAACTCATGATCTCAAATTTAATGCCACGTGTATTGTAGCTGCGTTTGATTTGAAATAGATGTTACTCCTAAGATGGTTCAACTACCTAAGTAAAGACTATATAGAAAGGTCACTTGACAACAAGCTAGAGAAAGAAGAAGTACATTGCAATGTAGAAACTTTTAAGATTCACACAGTCTTTGAACAAGCATTGTCTTTGAGCATCACTATCCTTGGATGTTTTATTTCTTTCCCACGTTTTTTCCTTTGATGAACATTTATTTCCTATTATTACTATATAATAATAATACACTAGTTGGTTCCCGTCAAAAACATAGTAGTTGGTTGTTTACCCCTTAACGTACTTAATTGTACTATGTTATTAATTAATTAGGAGATACATATATAAATAAACTTGTATTGATTGACCAATAATTAAATGATATAATTTTATTAATCAATACTATTTATTTAGTTAATATTTAATATAATATCAACATGGATGAGTTAGTAATAACTTACTTATTAATTAAAATTTCAATAATATTGATATACTCTTTTTTTCTTCTTCATAATACAGTAGAAATTATCTTAATTAATATTAATAATTATTTATTTATTTATCTTGTGTATTTGATTTCCATGATCAATGACTATATTAAAATGATATCAAAATCTATCATCTAATCCACTCTCCAAATTATATATGCACTAAACTCAATGGAAATATATTAAGTTTAAAAAGTTTATAAAAAATTGTACTTTTCACTATTCAAATCGATTTAGTGGTATTTTTAGATCAAACTTTAAGAAATAAAAATATTAAGCCACATATTCTTAATTGGCCAAGCCTAATCAGAATAAAATTTATTGTTAGGTGTTATATACCCCACTAAATGAAATAATGTCAGATAATGTGTTTATAAATGATGGATAATCTCTTACTATAATTCAATTTTGTAAGGTTGAATTAGGCTCAATCTAAAAATTCTAAATATTATCATAATATATCAAATATCTATTAAATTATTTATTATTTAGCCACTTGATAATGTTCGAAGTATTTAAGATTTGTCAATGTATTTATTAGTGGTGGCTACTTTCAAATCTATTAATTGATTTTTTAAATTGAGTTATGCTTAAATCCTTGCTACTAAAGGAGCTTTGAACTAAGAAATGTACACCTTTCCTCCAAATACAACCCTCACGAAGAGTAACGCCACCTTCATTTGACTCGTTTTCACCAGCTCCAACCATTTTCTTGGTCCATCTTAGATAAGTACACATACAAAACAATAATATTATACTCTTTTCTAAAAAGTGTCCATCAATTAAAAACGGATCAAAGACATATAAACACGAATATATCAAGCATCAAAAGCACTTTTTTTGTGTGGTACTAGTAACGATTTATGTGAATGGCCCAAAGCTTAGATAACATTTAAATTCCGTGTTCGCCATTTCTTGCTGCAGCAAACACAAAATGATCCAATGTCTTCTTAAAGTTGAAGGGAATAGTATATATTCCACGAGCACAATGCTTTTACTCATCTTTTTTTTTTTTTTTGTCCATTTTAACAGAACAAATCTTTCAATCATTTTTATATAAAGGCAAACTCCATTTCAAATTTTATAAGAGGCTCAGTACATGTGGAAAATTCAGTCTCTAAAACATATGCTTGGAACATCTCTTAACTCCTTTATAGGCCCAAATATGTCACATAAATCTATCTCACAATTTGTCTAAATCTACAAAGAATAACACACACAAATTAAACACGTTTGTCTCATGAAGATTTTATATGAATGAAATTTTATAGGATGAAATCAAAATTCTTTTTTCCAAAAACAAAAGGAAAAATTGTGCGCATAATCACTGCATTTTCCTAAATACATGCTAGTATAAGTTTTTTATTTATTTTTTACTCAATGCTAGTATAAGTTATACAATATACACTTAGTAAAAAAAGTTATGCACTTTGGTTACGTTCATAAAAAAAATACTTTGTTACAAAAATTTGAAGGTGTTGATAATTTTTTTTATATATTATGTTCTCTGTAAAAAAATAAATAAATTGAAATGTGTTAAAAAAATTTGAAATATTTTGGAATAAATGTTTTAATTTAATTTTGGAACAAATGTTGTATTTTGTTGATAGTGCTGTATAAAATAAAGCGAAAAAGAATGCCATATATACCATTGTCAGGTATATTATTATTAAATTTTATTCGATGCATAAAGTATAGATGTTTTCGATGAAGTAAACCTTCAAAACCCGACAGAATATATAACCCAAATTTAAAACTGTAATTTAGGATGATTCAATTCCAAACTTTGACCACGTTCTTTTGTCAAAATGGAGAATACATCCATAAAATAAAAATATATGTAAAATCATTAAGTTTAAATTTAATAGTAAAAATAATTGTTGTACCTACTTTTTAATTATATATGGCGATAAAAAATAAAAATAAAAATAAAAATCTACACCATAATCTTCTAGTATTGTATGATTGACCGATTGAGAGAGTCGTCATTGCTCCACCAAATAATGCTTGGTTCTTTCTGAAAAAAAGAAGGATGAACAAAAAATACTTTTTGTTGTTTTTCTCTTTCTATTTCTAAATTAATTTAAGTTTGACTAACTTTTTTTTGTGGACAAGCGCAAGTGGTAAAAGACACATTATCCACATCATATACAATATAGAAAATCTCTTCTATATATCATTACACAAAAATGAAGCCTAATTAATCCAGAACATAAATTTGTGGCCTTCATCAATTCTAACATTTAATTATTTGTGTGTTGAGGCCTTTACCTTAATTTAAAAGCAACATATTCTGTGAACCACGTATGAGAATATATACTAACTTTAACAAACTCTTTTCCAGCCATTATAGAGATATATATGCTCAAAACATTAGGAAAAGTGAAATAGTACTCCAATAAGGACCCTTTATGTTAGTGGATTTTTTTTATCAAGACTAATAAAAGAAATTCGTATTCTTGATGCCCTTCAACTTTGCTCTACATCCACCTATTTTTCCCCCTTCTTTTCCTTCATGGTAATAGAATAAAGTTGATTTGTAGAGTTGGGGGAACAGAAAAATAAAAGTTAGTGTCTCACACTCACTAATTAATCACATTCATTCATCTAAAAAAAAATTCACATTCATATCACGAATACATAATAGTATAAACGTTCAGAGTTGTCTTAAATTACTATGATAACATCTTTAATCACTAATCAAATTATACTTTTATTGGCACTCTAGGGTCACATTAATTTTAAGAACTTTAATGATTTTTTGGTGCACCATCTTAAAGTGAGTCGCACATTTTTTTTCTAAAGAAAAACATATTAATAGGAGTGTAAAGAGTACTCTAACCAAATTCATCAAAAGTCATATATACCTTTTAAACATGAAATTGGACTATGCCACCGATCAGAAAAATAAATCCTTAGTTTACCCCCTTCTCGACCTACAAACCAAACCAACCAAGTCTTTTTAATTTGATACACCATCCTATTGGTAGTTTGTAACTTCGGTATTTTTTTTAAATAACTCTTTTTTCAAAAAACAAATTATCAATATATTTTCTTTAAAAAAATATATATTAAATTATCTTATTTTTGGAGAAAAGAGAAAATCATTATTTGAAATAGAGATTTCTTGAAGTATATATTTTTCAATGTTGACTTCATGCTATTTTAGTTTTTTTATTAATTTTTTAATTATAGAAATTGCTTTTTTTTTTAATAAAAAAAAAGACTCATACTATCCAATTTTTTTTCTTTTTTTTTTATGAAACATTAAACCAAAATAATAATAATAATAATAATAATAATAATATAATTCATTAAAATTCATATAAAAAACAACAAAAACTACATAGATTGACTAGAATTGTCTGTAACATTTGGACAATATTTTTTAGTATGACTATTTAACCGACATAGTCCGCATTTTTTTGACATTTTTTCTCTAACGTCCATTTCAGTTCTAATACGAATACAATTTGGACGACTTGTTTTAATTATTCGCATTTCAGTATTGTGATACACTGTTTCAAAGGGACAATATCATTCTCTAGATATAGGTGAAAACTATTTTTTTTGTTTTTAGATTTTGAATACATTAATAACCTTGTACACTTCAAACAAATACACTAAATAATTTTAATGAGTGTAAAAATATGCAGTTATGACATGTGAACAAGGTATGTGTATAACATGAAATTTTCCACATCCCCACCATTTTCTTTGAAGGTTGATTTTAAAATGACCAATTGGTCGTACCTCTCTTTGGTTTACTGTTTTATGCACCATGAAAGAATAACAATTTTGGTTGAATTACATGACTTAGTGAGTGTTAGACTTACCAACTTCATATTTAATCTTCTTTTATGCAATTGTATGCGTATACTTGACAAAAAGCTAATAATGTATGATGTTGTTGTCCCCTATCTGTATATAAAATCCTCAATATATATTAAGTTGATTAAACCAAAATAATGATTGAGATATTATGTGTATCATGAGCACTGCATTGACTCAACAATGTTAGTTGTCATGTGTCTCCATTGTCGACCTTGAGAATATAACATATCGACTCATCTTAAAGCCTCTTGATGTGTTATCCTAATTTCATTGCGGTGATATTTGAATTATGGTTCACTTAACGCATATCATGTTATGAATGAGGTAACATTTATCAAGTATTATAAATAGATAAGTGGAAAATATACTAAAATGGTAATTGTCAAGTATTATAAAGTGATAAGTAGAAAATTGTCAAGTATTACAAAGAGTGGAATAAATGAGGGAAATATATTCTTCATGTTCAACTTCTAAATGTTGAATTTAAATCAAACTATTAGTATATGGTTTGGTTTTGCAAAAATTCCAAAGGATTTGTTTTTGTAAAAAATTAATTGATTGATCTTCGTGTCAATCCATCCCAACTTCCACCACAATTCATCCAATATTTTTTCCAAAAATCAATGTCCAACACAACACAATAAAATATATATCATATACTTACATTGTCTGACACTCAATCGTCTTTTCATACTTATTTTCACACGTCACATCAATCCCACTACGAGTTCACATTGGGAGAACAATTTAATTTTGACAAATAACAACAACAAGAAGACAACCAACAACTATCATTCGCATCAAACGAAGATGAATTATTATATAACATATTCAATACTCATTATAATACATCTGAGTCAATTACCCAGTTACTTAATAACATGTCCAGATTTCAAGCTTTAGGAATACATATATTTTATTGAATTAAATATCCAGTTGTACTTAAAGTGAAAGTAATTCTTCTGCAACATTTTCTCCTCGACATCTTCAAGAACAAAAAGATGAAGATGAAGAAGAACAAATTTGTGATGTAGCAAGACGTCGTCAAAATCTAATACATGTGAGAAAAAAATCTTGCTAATGTATACTAGAGATCACTTTTGATATTAATTTTATTGCAACTTTTGTTGTTGTTGTTTTTTATGAATTTTAATAAATTATATTATTATTATTTCTTTTAATGGTTCATAAAAAAACAACAACAAAAGAATCAGATTAGTATGAAGTCTCTTTTGAAAGAGACGATTTCTATAATTTTAAAAATAAATATTAAAATAGTATTAAATTATCATTGAAAACGAGATGTCATTTAGGAAATCTCGATTTCAAAATGTTGCTTTCTCTTTTTTCTAAAATAAGGTAGTTTGATATATATATATATATATATATATATATATATATATTATTTGAAATGATAAATTTTATTATAATTAATTCACATAATAAATATATGAGTTTGAATCCAATACAAGATATTAAATTTAACAATATTGATATTTATAAACTAAACTAAAAATTTAAAAATAATTTAATATATATTTTTTAATCGAATTATATTGATAAACTTTTTATTTAAAACAGAAAAAAAACCCGATAACTTCATCTATAAATAAGATACCATTTTTCGTCTCTCAAATGTTCCAAACAGAAAATATTGGAGTTACTTTTTTTCGATAGATACTAAGATAACAAGAAATCAAAGTCTAGCTATTGACGTCTACTCTGCCTCGTGTGTATAATATCGCACCATCACAAAGAGTCACTGCTCCCACATTTTTTTTAAACCATCATTTTAGTCTCTAATATTGTCATTTTTGTTTTTAATTAAGTAAAAAATTTAAATTAATTTTTAAATTATCAAAATTGTAATTTAGTATCATGAAAGTTCTTGAATTATATAATTTACTGTTAAAATAATTAATGATTATTGTAACGTCAAATATTTAAGTGACTAACATTTTGATGGTTTGACAATTAAGTTTTATGTTTTATTGAATAGACCAAAATGACAAAGTCTTATACTTTTAAAGTTAAAAGTAAAAGTTTATTAAAAATAAAAATTTAGCGAGGTCACTAGTCACACAATTAAAATCCTCCTTAGTATTTTATCTTTTAAAGGACTATATCTAAAAAAATGATGTATGATAAAAAGTATAAATAACGAAAAAAATTCGAAGCGGTAGAAATAGTTTTTTCCACCCACCCTCCCATGTTTTCCACTAAGATTCAGTTTGTTAAAATTAATAATAGGTTATAGTTGTTAAATTAATTAAGTGTTTAGTAAAATTAGCAGTTTAATTAGTTTAAAAAATATAAAATAAAATAATATTTTCAATTAAAAATTAAATTTATTCATTAATCCTTACAAATATTTTAAAAATACTAATTTAATTTTTTTTATTAATTTAAAATTTATCAATCTGATATGTATATTTTTTTATTTATGTATTTATTAATCATACATATATATATATATATTTAGCTAATTTATTTATTTTACATTATAATAAATAGATTTTTTATATTATTTACTTTAAATCATTTATAAATAAATTATAAAAGATAAGAAAGGATTTTAATTACAATAATAACAGTAAAATTGGAAATAAAAATAATAAGCAATAAACCACTTAAATTTATTTATGAAAAAATATTATAAGCTTATAATTGGCTATTACAAAACAGACCTTATAGCATCGCTTATACTAAAATTTATAGTCACATACCAAACGGTCATCTTGTCATTGTTACACCTCCATTTTCATATTTCTCGTAAAGCCAATTTCAACAATTCCAAATTTGTATCCCAACTTTTTATTTCTTTGGCAAGCAAACTCTATCCCAACTGATGTTTCTTTCCTCCAAACGTCCACTCCATAAAAAGTTCCTTTACGATTTTCTTCTTCTCCTGAGCTTTATAGAACGTGAAATAAAACAAAAGCAAATTAATAAGACCCACTCTACCTTCAAATAATAAATGTCGCCCTTCCCACCTATACAATAATACAATCTACATTTCAATTTTCATCGCTCCTACCATCGGGGTCCATGTATTAGTAAAATAAAATTACATTTGTCGTAGCATTTTTTTTACCACAACAATACTTTTCAAAGACGATATGAAAATAATTAATTAAATTATATAGAGTAAAAGGAATAATATCAATAATTAATTTATAGATGAAGATATTGTTAATAAATTTGGTCAAATATTGTAAAAAAACCAAAACAAAATTAAGAATCCAATGGCGTTTCGCGCCAATCACGACATATGTTTAGTTGCTTGTGATATGATGGTCTCTCTCTCTCTCTATATCTTTATAAGTTGGCAAGCAAATAAGTGTCCAAAAGTGGGAATGTCAAACTTTTCCATTTGAAGTTGTTGAGAGGAGGACAAAATGGTAGTGGTGGGAACTGAAAATGCCTCGGGGGATGTTATTAATTAGGGTGCATATCATGTTTAATTATTACCTAATAATAAATTAATTAATACATAAATTTTGTCCTATCCTAAACTAGCTGGCTAGCAAAACTTTCATACCATTTTCAAGATAAAAAAATTGGGTTGTTTTCTTATAGCCGTGGGTTTGTTTGGGGTATGCAATGTCTTGGAGTGTCATTTAAGTGGAGTATATTATAATGGTAATTGGACAATCTACTTTAAGGAGTGTACCATCATTGTACATATTATTGATTTTGATGTTGAAACTTGAAGCTTCATATTTACTTTGATTATTAACTTTTTTTGGGTACTAAAATACCACACAGTAGTGTTTTTCAATGGCAAATGAGTTTTGGTAGGCTTGGCCCACTTTATCTTCATCATGATATGAGTAGTAGGTGGCCCACCATAAAAGAGTTCTTCATATGTTGTGTACCAAGAAAAATAGAGATTGGAATTGCTCTGACCAGTGATCATGACCTTAGGGAGAATGGAGGGAGAAAGAAGAAAGTGACATCCATTTGGGAGTTTTTTCTTTTTTTTTTAAAAAAAAAAATTTATTTTTATCATTGAGGAAGACCAAAGCACTGCATTTCAGTGACACTATATTCCCAACACATATATTAGTGTTCATGTTAATGTTATACTTATATGCTTAATTAAGGGCAAATATTTGGTTAAATCAGTTTATTATATAATTAATTTCTTTTTTCACATCCCACTAAAATATATATGTGGCTATGGTGTGTAAATAATTGATTAATTCAGCTTATCAATATTTTTTGACAAAATTAGTTTTATTTTTTTTTAACAATTCACCAAAAATTACATAATTGTTTTTGGAACAACAAGTCAACAATACTAGTATTGTTTTCTTAAAAAAAAATTAGTATTATGATGAAGATAGATATCAAACATTTGACACTCTCTTTACTTTAATTTTTAATTCTTTCACTCTAACAACTAAGTCAATTTTATATACCAATATTTATTTTCTTTCTTTTATAAGTAGGAAAAATTAAAGAAAATAAATTATTTACTATCAATATAAAAGTAATTTATACTATCATTCAGTCACATTTTATTATAATAATAATAATAATTATTATTATTATTATTATGTCACCTTATTATACCATATATGTTTTAAAATATTTAAACAAATAAATTTTGCTTAGTCAAATATGATTGAATGATAGAAACAAAAATTGTTTAGTTTGTATATATGGATTAAACTTTAATATGTATCCTAAAGACAAAAAATTAATAATAAAAACTAAAGATAGAAAAATACTGTATTAATTAGATTAGGTTTTAATTTAAGAGAGGCTAATAATCGGTAAATAGTAGTACGTGTAAAAATCAGTGGGTGGAATCTCTGACAATTCCTTGTGCAAAAGATTGTGCTTTGCAGAACTTTGTTAGGGATTAGAGAATCTCTGCCATTATTCCCTCCCCAAAGTGTAACTTTGATGTTCTCTCTTATATATGATTTATATTATTTTGTTGTGATTTTTTTTTTTTTTACTTTAATTCCTATGCCCACATGTCAACACCTCACAATTTTTTATGGGACTATTTTAATGTGTTTGAATAAGAGATTTTTTTAAAGGAATATAATAGAGAAATTCAAATTCTTCAAATAAATTATTTTATTTGGATAATTTTTATAGAAGTTAAATTTATAGAATCTCAAATATCATAATATTCTCTATAATTTATAATATATAAATCATAAAATAATCTTTATAATTTTTGTAAGCTTACAAGCATATTAATCCCTATATTTATTTATTTTTTAGCAAATTATCCCCTAAATTTTTTCAAAATTCGCAATTTGACACTTAAAAATGAAAAATAGTCCTTCAACTTCTACAAAATTTCAGTTTTGGCCTACATATAATTTTTATTTTTCCTCAAATTTTTTGAAATTTATAGAAAAATAATTTAATTTTAAAAGAACAATTATTTTATGCAAAGAAAAAAAACTTAGAAATGAAAGAAATTTAATTGATATATTTGAATTATTTAAAATTTTAATTTTCTTATAATTTCCAATTACTCTGTCCAAATACATTTTAAATGTAATTTGAATAAAAATTAAATATTTTTAATGATTTAACGAACATGATTGACTAAATGTTTAAACATTTTTACATGAAAAATGTATATAAATTAATTATTTTTTGAAAAAACTGTCTTGTATCCCATATTTGTACTTATACTTCATAAATTTTTAAAAATGTTAAATACATCTTTGATTTTTTTTACTATTTTATCAACTCAAATTAAGGATAGCGAAGGTTTCAATTGGAATTTCTTTTAAAGTTTTTCAGTATTATTTAAAATATATATATATTTTTTAAAATAAAAATTTAGTGTGTACTATAATACTTCTTCACAAGTTTTTCGGTAAATCCCTCCTGTACCGGAAAACTTTATGGAAGAGTTTATTGGAAAACTTGTGAAAAAAATTTTTGATACACATCAAATTTTTTTAAAAATAATTTCTTTTCCAAAAAACTTAAAAAAAAAATTTTGAGTGTAATTACTTTACAGAAAAACTTAAATTTTTTTTTCTATAAAATAACCTTTTTACCAGCAAACTTAAAAAAAAGTTTTTCGTAATATATATTATGTACTAGTAAATTTTAAATTTTATACGAGAATAAAAATTTCATTTCTTTATATTTATAGGAGTAAGAGTAAAGTAAAATGTGAGGATATAAAGGAAAATTTTCTTATTTTTTAGTTGTGTTCCGCGTAAATTTCTCCAATGTGGACCCAGGTACCCAATAGGATGACCCAACCCAGTACCAGCAATTGTTCCCATATACGATACTTAGCTTAACTTGCTTTCTTAAGTTTAGTTATTCGTTTGTGTCTATAGAAAAGGAGTCGTTTGACTTTCGAAAAATATAATAGATCAATCAATCAATACAAGACAAAGTGATGGTTAAAACTTCGCTATTTCTGACAATAAAATCTCTACGGTACAATTTTTTGTGGGAAAATAAAATATAAAGTTCTAAACATATTACAAATGTGTGACAACTAGTTGGCACAAGTAAATTGTATGGAAGTGAGAGTTGGTCGTCCTTTTGAGGGTGAAAATATTTGTTTGCTTAATCTTTAAGTAATACTATATGATATGCATGATACAACTTGCTAGTTGCTACTATATCTCACATATCGCTAGATTTGGCGATCGGAGAGGTTAAACATATATGCAGTCCATAATAACAATTTATGGAAAGTAAAATTATTTTATTTAATTTTTAAATGAGTTTTTAAGTATCAAACACTTCAAAAATTCTATTTAATTGATTATTTTATTAAAAAATTCTCAATTTTTATAAAAGATATTCTTATAATATTTTAGATATTTATGAAAAAAATTATTCAAAAATTTGAATAAAAAACACGAATTTACTTAAAAACAAAAATAAAAAATAAAACTTAATTTTTTTCAAGGATTAAAGATAAGAACATTTTCAGGAACTAAAAACACAACATTAAAATTTTATAAAAATAAAGAATTTTTATTTAACCCAAAATTAAAACATGTATTTTTTTAGACTATCCAATTGTTTAAACAGTAAGTAATATCCCAAATACATAATTGTGCAAAATCAGTAATGTTGGAGAATCCAAATTCGTTGTTATCCACTAAAACAACATAAAATTTGTGTTTTCAAATATATTGATTCTTATAGTTGTAAATAGCACCTACAACCTGTAGGTGAGTTTTGTCATTTAAAACACAAATTAAAAAACAAGATATTTAGAATATTAAAATTTGTGTATATTACATTTTGATACAATTTAATTTGTGAAAATATTTTGAACTTTTTATTTCTTAAAATGTATGTATTTTATTTTTAAGAAATATTCTTGAAGTGAATCATTATTTAAAGAGAATATTTTGAGATGAAAATAACTTTATTAGTTTTTGGTGAAGGGGGGCGTATAATAAAAAATTAAAGTGTAAAAAACAAACCAACTACGCATATACCATTGAGAGCCCATTAAGCAATGGCCCAGTTTTCCAAATCCCACATTTCAGCGACTTGCACGTGTTAGTTGGTTCCGTTCCACGACCAGCGTGTCTTGTAGCATCCACTGAAGAAACAGCGGTAAATATTTTCAATCACACATTGAGTTGTAAAGTTCACTCTTCAAATATAATTTGCAAGGTAATCCTTACTCTTTTTCATTTGTTCAGTTATTTATTTATTTATTTAATTAAATATTATATGTTAGTTCTGTGTTTAAAATTTAATTGTATAATCTAATAGCTTAGATTGCTATGCATATCAATTTTCTTGTTGGGATTTTTCTTATTCAGAATCAAAAGTTGAGGTATTTTTATTTTTTGTTTGTAGTAGCTAAGAGTGTTCCAGATTCATAAAATGGTGACAATTATGAAACTGAAATTTTGATTGAAGTTTGGTTTGTGGATTGAAATTTCAGAACCAATGGGTTACAAATGTATTCAGTGTGGTTTTACCATCAAAACACTTTATCTTCAGTATTCACCGGGTAACATTCGCTTGATGAAATGTGTAAGTCTTTTTTTATAAAATAATATTTAATACATGATTGTTCTTTTCATTTTGCTTTGAATGTCTAAATAGTGAATTGATTTTTTGACTCTTTTGTAATGATAGGATAATTGCAAGGCTGTGGCAGATGAATACATAGAATGTGAATTCATGGTGCTTAGATCCTCTTCATGTCACTGGTTTAAAAGTTGAAATCTTTGTTTTTTTTTAAATTCTCATTTTCTTTTCTTCCCTTTTGCAGATTATTGTAATAGATTTAATACTTCACAAGCCCAAGGCCTATAGACATCTACTTTACAATGTCATCAATCAAGAAACTTTGAAGTTTCAGGTATATGAGATTCTCCATGACTTGTCTTGCGCCGTCGTTCTGTATAATTACTTTATTGTCTGAGCTTTGTTGTTCTGATGTATATTTAGGGGTCATTTACTTTGAGAAAACATTTCCTATTTTGATTTCCTAAATTTGTGTTAATTTTACTCGTTAATAAGAAAGTTAAAGATTTTTTAAGTGAACAATTATCTACATTTGTAGAAACAATAAAAGTGTCAAAAAATTGTTTTCATAAATGCATCTTCATCAACTAGCATTTTATCTTATCTCCATTACAATGGTTTGCTTCAAGAAACTCTCATCAATGTAAAATGAACATACATTTTTGTAAATGAAAACAAAAAATATTTCTCAAAGTAAACGGCTCCTTAGTGATTGACAAATTGTTTTTTACAGCGTTGAATGTTGCAACCATCCCCTTGTTTGTTTTGTTTTTGAATAAAATGGCAATCTCATAAATTTCATTCAGCATCATTGCTGACTAGTGTATAAGGCATTATTGTTGTTATATGTTGTCTGATAATAACAACAGTTAGAGTTTATAAAAAAAAAAAAAACAGTTAGAATTCAGTTTTTGGCCTTGACTGAACTCCACAAAATCAGTTTGTAAGACGAGAACTGCCCAAGTCCTATAATTACTACCTAGGTCATATCTGTATTTGATATGGTACGAGAACTAGATAATTAGAACATCCAATAAATTAAATAGTTACTTTTAAGGAATTCTAAACAATTTAGGGTTCTAAATGTTATATGAAAATATTTCATCAATATTTTCTCAATGTATAACTTGCACTTTAGCCCTATCCAAATGCACAAGGCACTTGTTTTGCCTTACAGTCAAGTAGAACTTTTGAATAATATGCATTTAACTTTGTGAGAGAATCCGTTTTCTAAACAATTATTCACAGAAAATGATTTTAATAGCACATTATTTGCTAAAACTATTTTTAACATAATGCATGCATAGTGTTTAGAATAATTAGATCCAATATATCTATTTATCGTTTTATAGTGGTCTTATGATTCACCTTTTCCAATACTAACAAGTGGCTCATACATTTTGATAATTTTGCAGGGACTACTCTGGAAATTGGCTTCCATTTTTCTTCTTTTTGATGCTTGTATCCATTCTTATCAACTTATGGTATTTTATTCTTTTTAATGCCTCAAGAGCATAAATTCTAGCTTTTGTTTTTCAAAACTATATATGAGGGCCTTACAGTTTGTTGAAGACAAGTGTTTGATCTTGGAATACAGCAAGGGTAAATTGGGTTCATCAATGAGCTACTCCTCACTAGTGTCATTGTGTTGCAAGGTTCAGATAACTGAATATTAAAATAACCTTTTTCCAGACATTACTTAGTTCAAAATTTTATGCTAACTTTGATTAGTTTTTTATGGTTTTCATTGGCAGATGTTGATGGATGTCTTCCTTGGGAACTTTATGTTTCTTTTAACTTTCTTCTTTATGGTCAAGATATTTCTCCATATATCAATCGGTGTCTCCAGGTATTTACTGCTGTTGTATTTTCACATCATACCTGTAATAAAGAAAGGAACAATTAGTTAGCACCTTCACATTTAATTTTGCAGGAAAAAGAATCATATGTTTGTTATTTTAGCATTTTGAAAAAAGAATGAGTAACAAAATTATCCATTAGGAAACTCATGAATCTATCAAAATTGAATTGATGAAGAACTTTATTTTTTGTTTTAATTTTATCGAAATACAGAACATGATACAATGTGGAGAATTAATTCTTAACTCTCAAGTCTTGTGTATTACAAATACATGAGTTATGGAAACCATCAATGCTTTGCTCACTATGAACTGAATCGATAAGTAATTTAAAAATAGGAGCAGTAAAAGGTTCAAGAATAAGATTCACCGCATCCTTAGACATGGACTTAGAGTCACACACACATATTCAATAAAAATAAAAATTCATACCAAGTTCCATATAGAGCATAAAACAATGAAGAACAAAAATAAACTCTAATCCTAAAGGCTCCCTAGTTGAAAGAATGTCCCATCACCCATGAGATTGGTCCGGCAATGTTTGAGGATGTGAGTGGTGCTCATTCTGGTGTGATCTTCTCTCGTGATAAGAGTATGAAAATCCAAGGTATAAGGTTGTACCAAAGCTCTCAAAAGTGTCATCCATATAGCTCGGATCCCCCTTAAAAGACCCCCCAATATCCTTATATAGTTGGTTTTCAAAAGGGGTCCAAGTCAGACGAAAATATAAAACAAAATTGGGCCGCACAAGCTCCAGACTGTGGCACGGCCATGCACATGGCATATTCTGGTTCAGCCTATTTTACCTGTTTCAGCACAGCAAGCTTCTTAGGACGTGTTCGGCTCGTATTGTTGCCATTTTTTGCCCTCTTTTTGCCATAATTTGTATTTGATGTCTTCCATTTTGGAATCCTACAACTCTAGATATTCCCAAAATACTAAGCAAAAGTCGTGCTGTCGGAACAGCATTATGTTTCCAACTTGCAGTAGAAATTTCACTCCTACAGAGATTGATTCAAGTCTCGGTTCTGCATATAAGTAGTAGGTCTTTCCTCTAGCTTTCCAACAAGACCAAGAGCATCTAATTTGGGTGAGCCTAGCTTAAGATATGTTTCTAACACACTTGTATGCCAGGGTTAAAAACCTTGAAAATATTCAGTTTTGAGTTTCTGTGACTTCAATCCTCCTTTAATATTTATGCTGAAGACATGTATTTATCTTCAAAGTAGGTCCTTTTTAGCAGTGGTTCACCTACAAAGGATCTGAATCCATCAACTTTGGAGAAGATTTTGAATTTTGGTTAGTTTATACTCAATGAAATAATAATATCACAAATGAATGCAACCAATTCTCCCCAAATAAATGGGGAAAGTGATGATTTATCATATGAATAAACTGGTCTGTAGTTATGGCTGAGATAAGAGTTTCAATCTCTGATGAAATGATCTAGTTCAGATGCTCAAGTGAGAATATGGGAAAAGTTGGTGTAGTAATTTACACCAACAGATTCACCGATGCTCTCTAGTTTCAGCCTCTAAACCTTGTAATTAAATTGATATAAATAGATAAGGTACAAATTTTAATTTTTAACTTTGTGGAAGCATTAATAGGCTGTTTTTCTTTGTTATATTTCTACCCATATCAATTTGGTGTTTGTAGACCATCAAGATCACTTCAGCTTAAATATTTTCATCTATGCAGGTGCAATGACATTTTGCTTGGTCTCCTGATTTCATGTTACTTCAAGATTTTTCTTATTGCAATGATGGTAATGTCTGCAAAGCAGAAATCTGAGTTGGTTCAACACTTACATTTATTGTTTGTTTAAAAAAAGCTGGTTCTTTCAGTTTCATTGTTGACTACTTCCTGTGCATGTCTATGATGTGTTGTTAAACAAACAATATCTCTTTAATGTCTAAAGTATCTTTCCTGCAGGTCTGGGAATTTCCATCATCTGTGGTATTCATAATTGAATTATTTTGCTTTTCATCTAATGCGGTAGCATTAAAAGGTTAGTCATTGTTGTTGAACAACAGCTTAAATCTATGATTAAACTCTAAAACATAAGCATAACCTTTTTGATGCTTCATGATAAGTTCGCATTAGTAGCTTTTGGATTCATATAGTATCATGCTTCCTCCAACTTCGACCAAGCCATTTTTCGGTTGAGGTTCTTTCATATATATGGTACTTTGTTATTTTTGCTTTAGTTTGAATAGCCATAATTACAATTAAATTAATATGAACTACAGTATATGTTCCAGTGCTTTTCTCATTTGAGAATTAAGTTGGTGAAAGGAATAAAAATGAAACGAAAATCTAATATGTAATAGTTACATTTTATACATTGACCATCCAACAACTGTTCAATTTGAATGACTGCATTTAGGAATATAAATGCAGTTTTATGATGCAAACAAATCGATTTCCTTCCTATACCTATGATCTCAACATATGTCTACATGATCGAAACCACATTTAATTTTTTGCCTTTTTCGACTTTTTTTTAACAAAGTATTAGCAGTTGCTTAGGTGCATTTTGGTTGAAAATTTTCTGTAGAATGGGTTGTTGTAATTTAATTATGATGACCATGTTAATTATGATCCCCATGTTTACCGATGAACATTTCTTATCAACTAGTGATGACGGAATCAAGTATGAGTCGATGTGTATGGACATGCTTCAGTGCATATGCTATCAAGCTTTTTATCACTCAGGCACCTGAGCTCATATTGTTGGGGAAATTAATGCAAGGCTGGAGTCAAATGCCCTTCACATTGTCTTTAAAGTCGACATTTATTTAAATTTTGTTTCTTTTAATAGCAGAATTGTATGGCCAATGGCTATTGTGTTTGTGAACTGCATCCGTCACTTTTTTCTCTTAAATTTGATTTGGATGTTAAATTTTATTCCTTTGTTCGTCCAGTTAAGTAACTATTATCAACTTCAAGGCATAAAATCTCAAGGTAAAAGGTTTGTCATCATATATCAAGGAGACAAATACATTAAATGCTCAATCCTGGCAAGTGGCAACGTAAAGAATGTTATTGAAAACTTAAGGTTGAGCAGCATATTACTTTTCACATTAAAAAATTACAAAAGTAGACCAGGTGTTTTTTTTACAGCCCATGAGCAACCATCAAATTCATGCATCTCCTACCTCAAAATTCAATGCCAAAAATGAGTCAAGTGACCAAAGAACCGATATGAGTTTGGGAGCAATGCCTATGTATGTGGTTACCACAACAAATCTAAATGATTTTGATACACAAATGAAAAAATGTTGAGATAAAAAATAAATTTTATTATTATTATTAGTAGTAGTAGTAGTATTGAAAAAGTTAAATGGTGTGATTTTTTGTATGTATGACTAGGGATGAGAATGTGAATAGGTTAGGCCGTTCTTCAGGAGCCTATGGTCTACTTATAGTCTGATCTATTTAATATTTAATAAAAAAGTTAGACTCAAACTATTTTTAAAGCATATTTATTTAAATAGATTAGGTTTTATTTTATTATTTATTAATGTTATTTTTATTATTATATTAATAATATTATTTTCTATTTTAAATTTTATCAATTAGACAATTACTCGGTAGTCATTCCATATTCAATAATCATTTTATATTTGGTGGTCGTTTCATATTTGGTAGCTGTTCAATTAGTCAACTTCATTATAGACATGCTTATAGCCAACTTTTTGAGTTCATCTAAACACCGTTCGAAGTTTTTATGCCATACAAATGTACAATAAGCTCATACGTCTTTGAGTAGTTACTATGCAGTGCTATATTTTTTTAGTTCTAACTTCAATATCCATATTGTCTTTTTATTTGGCCTTTCCTTTCTTTCTGTAATGACTAAGGGAATGGGTTACGTGGGAACACAATGAAGCTGAAACTGAATGGTGTATGAGTAGAATTTGGAGTGTTAAAAGCAATTCCCTTTGATCTAGTTTCATAGATGGAATCAGAGCCCATTACTCAATAGCCCAGATTTTTATAAGACAGCAACGCAGGCTCAGTGTTGTGTTCTACATGCATGTCTGTGTAAGAAGGATGACAATGGATATTCACAACATAGATAATAGCAATCTTTCTCTATTAAGTTGCATAAAAACTGAATTCGCGGCTTATTTATATTTGTGTGGATTTTAGTTAAAAGGATATTTTTATCTACATATTATATATTTATTTTTTAAAAAATAACTATTGACCTACACTTTTTTTTTTGCAATTATATATAATTATTTATCTTCTTGTGACAATGCAAAAATTATTAACACGTAACAATATTAATAAACAATTTACTTGAACCCAATGCATCATAAAGACAATTAATACACTCAAACATTACACAAATCAAATTTATAATTAATTGATTGAAAAAAGATAAAAATAGTACAAATATTTGCTACTAAATTTTATAATTTCATTTTTAGTCTAATATTTTTTTTTTATAATTCCATTTTTTTTCAAAAGTTTTATAATCATCTATATCATTTTGACCTTCATTATTTTCCATTATGTAAATGTTATTTTCATCTGTTAATTATAATTTTTTTAAACAATGAAAATTCTGAAAAAATATTTTAAAAACTACTTCAAATGAAAATTTGTTCTTAATAGATTTTTAAAATTAAAAAATTAAAATTGACTTATTTTAATAAAAATATAATTTTTATCAAAATAAACAAATATAAAATAACTTTATTTTTCCTAAATATCTCTAAAAATAATATCTGAATGATTGAATATCAAAATAATTGTTTAGAATTTATATAGGTCCTATATTGACCTCTCATCAATATAAAATTGTAAACAAATTAGTCCTTTTATACACAAGTTTTGGGGAATTTGTAAAAAGGTCTATTTTAAAAAAAATATAGTGTAAATAAATAAATAAAAGAGTAATATATTAATTAAACATATATTTTAAAGATTCAATTATAAGTAACAAAATTCAAGAATTTTGGTTAAGAACAAATCACTAAAAATAATTTGAAGTTGAATTTTAATTAAAATAATTATTAATTAGATTTTACTTATCTTTTAACATTAAATTTTAAATTACTAAAGGGCCATTCTTCCTAGATTCGAAGGATTAATGTCCCAAAATTATTTTCTTTTTAAATTTTAAAAATATCTAAACTAAAACCGAGAAAAATTTAGAATGAGTAATCTAGAGTGAAGAAAAATAACACTACATATTTGAGTAGAATATGTAATAAGAAAAGCCATATATTGAATACACCAGCTTGATACTCACGTTACATATAAAAAATTAGCGAATGTGTAGATATAAAAATAGTACATTGTCATTCAACCGGATTTATCTATTTTATGATGTATTAATCATGTTTTAACGTAAAAATGAAGTGAAGCAGTGTGACTAATCAAATACTATTACATAAATTTTATAGGATTTCAATGTAGATCCTCCTTTTTCTAAATAATAATAATAATAATAAAACAAAACGCAAAAAGAAAACCCTGCTCTCTCTCGTAACTCAACCGCCGTCACTGTCACATCGCCGTCGTCTCTCAAGCTCTCTCGCCGTGCTGTGTTGTTCCCTGTCCCACTGCGTCGTTCTTGTAACAACAAGACAAAGCACCGACGATAAGCTACGCGACTGCCTTTTTAACCCCATAGCCCACTGTTTCAGTCGACAATTGCTCCGCCGCGTGGAATCCTACACGTCCCTGCCGCTGCATCCAAACCGCTGGTATATCTCTTCATCATTTCATGCCTTCCACTTTCAATCCGTATCTTTCTTTTGTGAGTATCTCGATTTTAAGCTGTTAGAATTTATAGATTTCAATTTTTCTCGAATTATGGTTGCCAAATATATCTATGAATGTCTAAGTATTTCAATTTTCCTGATTCCACCATGATAAAATCAATGTAGTTTGTTTTACCTTTATTTTAATTCTATCATGTTAGCTCTTAAAATTTCTACTTTATTTCAGTGATAGAGATATATTGTTTCTTTTATATCCCTTTCTGTGTGTGAATTGTTCGTTGCTATCTTTTGAGGTGCTGAATGTTCACAGTGAATGGTAACATAATGATTCTTTTTTAAGTGCTGATGTTTCATTTAGTGTTTAAAAAATTATCTATTGAATGAAATATGATGAAATAATTAATTTACTGCTGCAACTTCTTCCCTCGGTTAATTAACTGTTGCATCTTTTGGGCTAGAAATCATGAATAACATTGCTGGGAGACCACTTAATGGAGTCGTAGTAGAAGATGATGATGAAGATGAGGCTAATGGTGATGGCCTTGAAGCCTGGGAGAGAGCTTATACAGAAGATAGATCTTGGGAGTCTTTGCAGGAGGATGAATCTGGACTTCTTCGCCCCATAGATACTACTGCCATTCACCATGCCCAGTATCGCAGGCGCCTTCGTGCTCTTGCTGCAACAGCAGCTACTGCACGAATTCAGAAGGGTTTGATACGATACATGTACATTGTTGTAGACCTGTCCAAGGTATCGGTTTTATTACTTTACAGTTTCTGTGTTTGCTTCTCAGTTCTGAGTTCTGATTTATCTGGTGTTGAGCATTGATTTGATATAATTGGAGAATGAGTATGTTAGAACATTTCATGTATAAATGACAGTTAAATTTACTTAGTTTTATTTGATGGCATTTCTTCCAATCTCCACGAATCCTTTTGCATAGGCATGAGATACTGTTACTTTTTGAAAGATTTTCTTTTTCCCTTTATAAGTACTCTATACTTGTTCATTAAGTTAGCAATTATCAGCAAAATTTCAAAGATTAACTTGCAACTAGATAATGCACAGGCACATCATAGTCACATTGTTTCATGTGGAGCAGTTCTTATACCTGAAATAATAATACAAAATTGCTTATGGTTCTACAATTACAAGTATCTTATTAAATATTAGTCTTTTCACATATATGTCCTTCCAATCTCTTGACTTGTAATGTAACTCTGTTTCTTACATCACCTAAAGGCAGCTTCAGAGAGGGACTTTCGGCCAAGTAGGATGGCTGTGATCGCGAAGCAGGTTGAGGCATTTATCAGGGAGTTCTTTGATCAGAATCCACTAAGTCATGTTGGTTTGGTCACTACAAAAGATGGGGTTGCTCAAAGCTTGACAGATCTTGGTGGCAGTCCTGAGTCCCACATCAAAGCTTTGATGGGTAAACTAGAATGCTCAGGTGATGCCTCCCTACAAAACGCTCTAGATCTTGTTCATGACAATCTAAATCAAATCCCATCATATGGTCATCGAGAAGTTCTGATTTTATATTCGGCCCTCAGTACATGCGATCCTGGTGATCTCATGGAAACTATCCAGAAATGCAAAAAGAGTAAAATAAGATGCTCTGTCATTGGTCTTGCAGCTGAAATGTTTATATGCAAGCATCTTTGCCAAGAAACTGGAGGAACGTATTCAGTTGCACTAGATGAGGTTAGTTTGTTGATTATGATTGAACCATGTAACGGCTTTTCAAATACAATTTAATGCTCCTCTACAGAAATTATTTGAGTTTTTATAATCAAGCATCCCTTTCCCGACTAAGCATTAAGAATATTGCTGATCGACTTACAATGTGTTGACATTTTTTAAAATGTTTTGCCATTCTTATCCATGTATACATCTCATGCAGTCCCACTTTAAAGAGTTAATTCTAGAGCATGCTCCACCACCTCCAGCAATAGCAGAGTACGCTACTGCTAATTTAATTAAGATGGGTTTCCCGCAAAGAGCAGCTGAGGGTTCTGTTGCAATTTGTACATGTCATGAGGAGGCAAAGACCGGAGGGGGATATACTTGTCCAAGATGCAAAGTTCGTGTCTGTGAGCTTCCTACAGAATGCCGCATTTGTGGATTGACCCTTATTTCTTCGCCCCATTTGGCAAGGTCGTATCATCATCTCTTCCCTATAGTGCCGTTTGTTGAGATCTCTCCATCGTCTCAAAATGATCCAAGCCACAATTTTCCCAATATTTGTTTTGGTTGTCAAGAAAGTCTTCTTAGTCATGGTAAGTATTTGCTGAACGGTTGAGGTTGAGTTTCTTCATATATTTACAATTTTTTTGCGATATAGTATAAAATTTTATTGTGTTTTAAGCTATGTCATATATAGACTAGTATCATACTGCTTTAAGAGTTAAGAAGATAACGATAACAAAAATGTCTATAATTTCATAAGTTATTCCCTGGGATATTATTGTTAATGGAAGTAGTTTCATGTGTGTTTTTGTGCATCCAGATTTCTTCATTTATTAGATTCTATGCTACCAGGGCCTAGCCTTTGTAGAAACGATTAGCAACGGTCCAGTTGAGAGATGGATTGTCTTTTGATCAACATTCTTATTCCCTGTTAACCACCTTGTGTGTTGTTGCTTATCACGAGTCCTGACCTGTGAAGCAGGCTGTTGTGGCTCAAGTTTTTTGAAGGGCAATCCAACTATTTGGCCTGCAACGTGCTCATGATACAATATATTAATGCTAGTATCTTACAAGGCATTGAAGGGAATATGTTGTGAGGCATAAAACCTTAGCTTTCTTATCATCATCATGATGCATCTATGGTTTCAAAGCTACGGTTGACGGTAGAGTTATGCACTTAGACTCCAAATTTGGAAGAGATTTTATTCATGGCTTCTTAAAGTAACATGCGAAAATGGTGGATTCTAATAACAATATGTTAATGTGGGTATTGACATTTTAAATAAAAAATTGGAGAAGGGGAAATTATTATTAATAACGGTGTTACAATTGTCCCAAACGGGATTTGAATCATATCCCTTGAAGTTACAATATAAAGTTGTTACCACTAAGCTGACACCTCAGGGACGATTATTGAGGTTTTGAAGATAATAGTATTTTAGGTTGATTTGGTCATATTTCTGTAAGTATATGATAGTGAAGGGTACAATAGTATTTTAGGTTTTGAAGATAATAGTATTTTAGGTTGTTTAAGGGTACAATATATATGCGTGATTAGTTTCTTTTTATATATAAGCCAACTGAAAATCTATGGCAGTACAGTTGATGATATAAAATTCTTTGCATTTTTTATTGTATTACAAACAGTATTGCATATAGAATATGTTCTTGCTATTCTTTCCTAAAAATACCTCTATTTACTGGTTGTGAAACAGGAAACAAGCCTGAACTTTCTGTCTCTTGTCCAAAATGCAAACAACAATTCTGTCTTGATTGCGACATCTACATTCACGAGAGCTTACATAATTGCCCAGGCTGTGAGAGTTTCAGGCATTCTAAGTCAGTTACTATTGCCTAATGATTGTCATCGACTAACACCCTCCGATCACCTAATCAAAATGAAACAGGCAATGCTTTGCAGCGCCTAAAACATAAGTGTTATTATTTATACAAGGGTGATATTTTTTTCTTTTCTTATTTTATACTGTAACAAATTCTTATATTTTCCCTTCTTTTGTTCTCCGCTGGAAATTGAAGCACATGTAATGTTATTTTAATCAATGGAGGCTGACACTACTGTTCTTGCTAACTGAATATATTTTTAATATTCATTGCTAAATTTGTTGTAATATTTCTACATGTTTGGCTTGAATAGGATGATCATTGAAAATTTAGCCTCCGTAAGATCCTTGCATGTTCTAGGTGTAAATGAGCTCATAAGAGTAACTCAGCTATCAAGTCAAATATCTAGTTATAAAGTGCAAAGTAATATTTATCTTATTTGTCCAATTTAAGAATAAATAAAAAATCATTTTAGAAAAGCTTTTTTGTTTGTGTAAATGTCTAACTGTCAGTATTGTGACATTATGAACACAAACTTTTGCTTTATTTAATTAGTGTACTTATCTAAAACAATTTAATAATTTCTTGAGAAGAATTTGTATAATGTTTATCTTCGAAGTTGATTATGAGTGCACTGAGGTGTAATTTATTTTCCTATTTTTCTTCGGTTGTTTTTGATTGAGTTTATAAAAATTTATTTGGAAAAGAATAAAAAGTGGTTCATTTATATGTTCAACAAAAAATAAATGTAGATCAATTGCTTTATTAAACTTTTTTTAAGGAAAAAGTTTAGGTCAAGTGAGTTTTGAGGGGTAAACTTTAAAGTCTTTATATCGTTGACAAATATACTTACAACAAGTATTTACTAACGAAGCAGTGGGAGTTTAACCTTTGTGATATATACGTCAATTATTTTTTATTCAACCAACTTCGTTACTAAACTTTAGTTATTTTTTTTCTTTCTAGTCTTTACTTAATTTTTCATGAAGCTTTTATTTTATCTTCTTTTAGTTTCATGTCATAGATTTGAACACTTGCTTTAAGTTCAAGGTGTTAACTACTAACCTAGCTAAGAGTGTTCATATCATGAGTCGTTGGTGGCCCCTTAGGCATTAATTTTTTAATTAGTATGTTTAAATATTTAGAAGATAACAAATTTTGTTTTAATATCAGTAAGGTATATGTGTTCACACATTGTAGATGAAGAGAAATAATAAGCCAATGAAATAATTAATGTCAATGTTGTTTTTCTTCTAAGTTAAAATCGTAACCTATGAAATTTATAATTTATCAAAAAATAATAGAATGTTATAAAATTGTAAGCGGTTATTTAGAAAATTAAATTATATAACTGATACTTAATACATAAATATAATAGATGTTAAAATTTACAATCATTTTGTATTTTTAACGAATGCAATATTCATCTTTATATGACTCAAATAGTCATAATTAATACATAAAAAATGAATTTTCATATTATATATATATATATATATATATCAAATTAAAATAGTCATAAAAAAATAAACTTTAATATATACATTTAGAGTGAGTTGAACTAAAAGTAATATAAAATCAATACAAATTAATTTATCAAATATTCAAAATTTATGTTTTTTTAAATTTAAACTTCATGATATATTAAATTCCGTTTTTATTCTTTCTTTATTTAAAATTTGCAAGACCTAAATTATTAAATAAGAAATAAAATTCTAATTTTAGATTAAGTTCAAACTCTCGATTAAGGTACTAAGTCTAATCTCTAAATGAAATAATGTTTTATAAGTTTAACGTATCTCTTTTGACTGAATATTAGATTATTAGAGCTTTTTCTTTGGGAGTTGAAAATTTTATACTCCAAATCTTAGATTTCTATGCAAGTGCCAAAATTTAAAATATTAACACCATAAAATGCAAATTAATTTAAAATATTAATGCAAATTTTGCTTAGAAAAAATTTTAATTTTAATTTTATTTAATGATTTTAGTGGCGTTAATATTATAGATCTGAAAATACTTAAATATTAAATATTTTAATTTTGTAATATTTATAAGAATTTTATCATTTTATTTTATGATATTAACTTTAATACGGTCAATTTATTCGCAATATCTATTTTTTTCTTCCGATTTTGATGAGAATAAATATATATATTTTAAAAAAAAATCACAAGTAAAAGTTGACTCTAGTTATTTCTCAAAATAAAATATAAATAAATATTATCATTTTTAATTTATTTAATAATATTGTCTATTTGAATCAAACATGAGAACGTTGTATTCATCATCTCAATTAAAATTTAGTGAAAATTACTTATATATTTTTGAAGTTCTAAAACCTTATGAGTAAAATAAAAATAGGAAAAACCAATAATTTTTAATAGTAAAATATAAACACTATGCCCGTATTTAATTCAAATACGAGAGAGTTCAAATTAATATCATGGTATTCTTCCTTATAATTTAATTTTTTTCAATTAACCCAATTAGCATGGAATCTTTAATTTTTCATGCTTTTTTTTGTTTGTCTTTGTTCATGTTTTTTTCTTTCTAATAAATGAAATTTAGGTAATTGAAATAATTTTTAAATAACACTCATTGTTAACTCAATTTTATTTTGAAGAAAAAATTCTTATAATACTATTTGTTTAATAATAATTGAGTTATTTGATTATTTTATATGTATTAAAAAATATATAAATAAAATAAAAAATATAATTTTTATTAGATATTGATATTTTATTAATATTATAAATATATAATAAAAATATTATATTAAAAATAATACAAATAAAATTAATTAAATAATTGAAAAAATAAATTTAAAATAAAAGATATCGTCATAAATTATTTATTTTCAAATAAAATAATTATTGTGAGATTTAATAATAATAAAAAGTAACTAGATGTACATTTTGTGGCTGTGGAGGAACAAGAATAAGGCACGCCAACAATGAAAATGGAGACAAAAACGGTTCAAAAGGCAGAGATAATCGATAAAGTGTGTCCAAATTAAGCACGTCTCCGACAAATCACCCCACGCACAAGTCATTTTGTCTGCACTTCCTTTTTACTTACACTTTGTCTGCTCTTTGGTTTAAACTTATAAACCAATGTGTATTATTATTAGGAGAAGTAAAATCAATTTTACATTAATATATAAAAGGTCATTTTAAGAAGGGAGTTGTAAATAGTTTAAAAAAGAAGTTTAGATAAGTAGTACAGTGTGCTTGAGTAGTAAATAGTTTAAGTGCTTATTGCAAGTTATTTTTATAACACACTAGTATCATAAAAAGTTTATTTGAATAAGTCAATATCAACTTATTAACACGATATAAAAATTAAATATAAAAATTATGTTTAGAGTAAAAAATTATACATTTTAAATCCAAACCAATTTTAAAATCAAAATTAATTTTACTAAAAAATATTCAATCTAAAATGAAATATAATTAATTATAATTAAATGAAAAGTTGATATATCTAATTAAAAATTAAAATTAAATATATTAACTTTTTAATTAATCTTTTTATTTATATTTTATTATAGAGTAATAATCGAACATATCAAAATTAACGTACTCCTAAAAAAGTGGAACCAATTATAGCTTCTATCCTTCCTTTCCATGATTTTGGTGTGTTCCAACTTCGAATCCTCACCACTTGTGTTGCCTTTTGTCAGCCTTCTTTATGCACGTCTCCTTTAGGTACTATGATAGCAAAAGGCAGATAGTGCTGGTTTTATATTATTGAATGTATGTCACATAGTAGGAAGAACTAATACAGAACTAAAAATACAATTTAATTCAAAGATGGACCTACAAAAATGATTGCACATATATATACTTAACAAAAAGTGACATACTATTAAAAAGTTAAATATAAATATTGATAGTTTTTCTTAATAAACATAAAACACATGTATCTGCCCTAGGTATATGGTTACTTGAATTTAAAGAATAAGATTGAGCTACAAGATTCTTACACAAGAAATATATTGATTCATTAAATGTGGACTATTTCAGTCTTACAATTTGAAAATATTTTTACTATTTTACATATTTATTGTAATAGTCTCAACAAGATTACATTTCTTTCTTTAAGAGACATGCATATCACTCTATTTAACTTTGATCTTGAAAGATTGGATGATGTTAGAATTATTCAACCATAATTCTTTTGGGGATAACTTGAACGGTTTGATTACGAGGAAATTTGATAAATAAACACTTAGATTAGTGGATCGTAATTCTAATTAGTGAAGTCTTTCGTTTGCAACTTTGAATCTTATTTTGTATATAGATAAATAAATTTTTTTAACCTGTTTAAATATCAATGTGGCCATTGCAAATTTTTTCTATGGCACCAAGTTAAGTTTCTCTGAATTCTTTAAAGTAACATAATTAAGAACAAAGTTAACTTTATCATCATTTGTAAATAATTTTATATTTCTTTGGTTAAAGATCTTACAAATATGATGGACGTGATATTGTTGAGCAAGATAAATCTCCTATGTTGACTTTGAGGCTATTTCACAATCGATAGCAAGATTCAAATATTGGCAGAGATATAGTTGTCCATGATGTTTGTAAATGATTGACTAGATCTATTTATCCCACTTCAATATCAATTAATATCTCCATTGGGAGAAAATGAATCAATTACAAGAGGTCGTTGGTAGGAGAGATATTGATCCATCTTCATGTGGCAAATGTATAGTACTTAAACATTTACAAATTCAACAAGATACATATTAGTCTATTTGTAAAAGCGTTGCCTATCACAATTTGTTCATTTCGATTACATGAAATGGAAAATCAGAAAGAAATACACGACTTTGTTTCTCATGGGGCCTTACTACAGCACACATATTTTTTCATAGATATTCAAAGTGTAAAAACTGAATTAAATTTAATTACATTAATGATTTGATTCAATTTTTAAAAATTAATTTCGAATTAAGTTCAGATCAATTATGAACAAGTTTGAAATTGATTTATAAATATAAATTTGTTTAATATTTTGAAATTTTTTTTAGTTAAAATCGATTTCGAAATAGTTCTTCAAGAAAAAATAATTTAAAATTATTTTGACAAAAAAATTTGGATTTTTTCTGGAAAAAATAGATGTCAAATTTATTGATAAATTTTTTTTTTCTAAATAAATAGTTTCAATTATTTTTCTTGAAAAATTTTCGTGAAACAATTTTCTAAATTATTTTAACAATTTTCTTTTAATAAAAATAGATGTAAAAGTTTTTCTGATCAACTATTTTTCAAAAAAATATTTTTGATTTTTTCTCAAAAATCTTTCAAGTAAAAAATGATTTAAATTTTTTTCTGATTTTTTTGAAAAAGAAATTCGATATTTTTTTGAAGAAAACAAATTTTAAAATTATTTTCTTAAAAAAATCTTAATGAAGATTAAAAAAATTAAATAATTAAAATAATTTTTAAATTAAATTTTATTAACTGATTTATTTTAAATATATAATTTAACTCATAAACTATTTATTTGATTTAATTTTTGTGAGGGCAGTAGAATCTAACTTAACAACGTTGAATTAACTATTTTATTTTGAGACCCATATGCCTTTCCATAGGCAACATTCCTTTCCTTCTCAAGAGAAAATTCTAAATTAATTATCATTTAATATTCCTCAGTTCAACAAGAGCTTCCCTCTCTTTGTTCATGCAACCAAATCCAAATCCTTTACAATCCACTAAAGTAACAGAATAAAATAATTTTCTCTTCCTAAGTGGATACAACAAGGTACAAAACATCCACCCAGAATTTGAAACAAATCAATATAGTATAAGTACTCCAAAAACTAAATTTACGGGATTAATTAAGGAGTTTAATTTACGAGCGCAAAATATTTTCTATACAAATCCACTTGACTCTATTTTCCTACTTTTTCCGGATAAATTGTATTTATTTCCCTTTAGTTCACTTTAAATGATACTAATATATTGAATATTTGTTTTTGTCACTCTTTCACATTTAACTATTATTTATCAAAAAAATTAGAATACGCGCTCCAGTTGTACCATTAAAAACATAATCATATCAGATGTATAATTGTACCTTTACAAATTAAAAAAAAAATTAATTGAATCATATAGTAATAACATGAATAGATGTAAGTGTTGCAAAAAAACATTTGATCAATTTTTTTTTTATTGAATATAGAGGAAGATTGTATTTTGTCAAAATTAAAAGGATGTTAGTATCTTTTAAGATAACATCGGGAGGGTAAATACAATTTCCCCTACTTTTTTTTTTATTATTTCAAAATAGTACTTCAAATAACTATTTTGTATATTAGATGAAACTATTTTATACATGAAGATTGGCGCGAAATTAAAACCTAAAAAGATGACGTAAGATTGTTGCTTCGTATATAATACAAAGATTAATTAAAGATACATAAAATATAACATTCTTCTTTAGCATAAATAATTGATAGTAATCTTTTATGTTTTAATTATTAGTATATAATAATAATAATAATAATAATAATAATAATAATAATAATAATAATAATAATAATAATAATAATAATAATAATAATAAAGAAAGAAAGAAAGAAAAAGGGAGGATTAATAAACTATAGGAAAAAAAGAAGAAAATAAAACAAAAACAAAAAAGAAAGAAGGAGGAAGAGGGAAACGTAGAAAAAGAAAGACAAAAAGAGAGAGGAAAAAATGGTAAGATAGAGAAGAAGAAAGGAAGAAAAAAAACAACAACAACAACAAAAACTTTGGCGGAACAAGAAAAGAGAAAGGAAAAGTGTAATTCTTGCAAGATTTGAGAGTACCATTATCTTCTTCATTCTTTTGGAAGTCAAGAGGTGGGTTTCCTTTTTCTATTTTCTCATTCATGCATGTATGAGTTAATATGTTTCATAGATTAGAGATTTGGGGTTTAAGGGTTCGAAATGAAGAAAATGATTTTTTCAAAAAAAAATTATTCTTGGTTGGATTTAGGGATTTTGAAATGATGGTTAAAATTATTTATGCATGTGAATTTCTATGACTAAAATTGAGAGTAGATAATTGTAGTATTGAGTTTCCTTGATAACATGAAATTATGCTCTTTTGATGGGTTTGAAATTAAAGATCTCGAGTTTCACCTTTGTGACTAATTAAATTGAGTAAATTGAAAATTGTGATGCTGTTTTGATGTGTTCATTACAGATTTACTCATAATTTTGCAAAGAATTGTTAGGAAATTAGTGTAATTGAAGGAATGTTATTAACTTGAATTTCGCATGACATATGTGTGATGATTTGGTCATAACGTTTTCTATAGACCTTAGTTTTGAATGATTTTTAGTTTTCTGGAAACTAGACTCAATTACCTTCAAATTGAGTACAAAATTCATGATGTTTGATTGAGTATTGATGCTGAAAAATGGGTTACAAGTTATACCATAGTTGCTGTTCTATTTATTTTCTGTCATTGTGTTTTATTTTGATAAACTGCAAGAATTAGGGGCTTAATACAAATAAAAATAAAATTTCATGTATAAAGTAGACATCTTTCCAAAGAGTACTCGTTCACTCAATTCTGATACTTATAAGTTTTTGTTAGTTGACTATGTAGTTAAACCCAGTTTTGAGTTGTTATAATATAAATTTGGGGCTGTTTTGGGAAAAATATATCTTAAATATATTCTCCTGAACTTTATTTTACATTACGTGATTAGTATGATATAATTGACTTAATAGTTTATGTTATCATAATAATTTTAAAGGTTTAGTGTGTAGAAGTCTTTAATATATTTTTTAATAAATGATGTTATATATGTGTGTGTGGATTGTTATATATAATTACTATATATTTGATTAAGGTGAGAAGTATAGGATATTCTAGCTAGATGAATTATCCGTCTATATACGACGGAAGCAAGGGGTAAGCGATGGTAAGTGGGGCACCACTTACGAACGTAATTATGTCCAATCTTACAAAAATAAAGTTACTAACAAGATTATGTCCAATCTTACAAAAATAAAGTTACTAACAAGAAGAGGGCATTAGTAAAACTAATGTAGTCTTTATGACATGCTTGTTAGATATAGTTTAAGTCATTAGATTACTCACGTCTAATGGCTTAAATATTTAGAAATAGTCAAAACTATACATGGAAGAGAAACTCATAAAATAAATATAGCTCTGAATTAGAATGTTAATTGATTTATTTTCATTCCTTGAGACCCACTAAGATATAATCTCATTCAACGTTATTCAAATGTTTTACAAGTAAAAATGCTTAGATCACGAGTTGGAGAAATGAAGCATATAAATTTACACTATAGTTTGTTTAAAATTTATAGGGAATTATTTTTGAACCATGGATGTATTATGTACTTCATATTTATTTTTTTTTTTCTTTGAATGATTAATATGTTTATTAATACATTTGTATGATTTTGTGTCAAGATTTGTATTAATTATCTCTTTTGTCGAATTATGCTAATACTCAAGTTATATTCTAGACAATCAACTTATGGTATTATATAAACTATAAAAAATTATAATTATTTAATAAAAGAATATTGATATTGCGGGTGGTTTCTAAATGTCGACCACAATTGCCTCGATCGTCAAAGATCTTTAAGTCATTTTCCTAGCTAACTTGTCCTTATAATATCAATGTGTATGTTGATGCTCTTTGAAAGAGTATATTTCCAAGGGTTACTTATTTAGTGCCCAAAAAGAGGCCAAGTCTTTCCATCGATACATGTTTAAAATGGCAGTTTCTTTTAGGTGTGAAAATTGCGATATAGAGGAGAAAATTTAATGAGATAATTTTATGTGTTGTGAATGGAGTGATGGTAAAGAGATAAGAAGGTCGTAATGTAATACCTATGTGTGAGTAGCTTCCTATTGTGGCCGACATTAAACTAGGAAGTTAAATCACTATTCCTTACTAGTGAATGTAAGTTAATTTTATGGATGTTTAAAATAATTTTGCTATTCAAAAGATAAATATATAATACATCTACATCTATATATAGAAGAGACATGCTATTTTTTGTTTCTAAATTACTTTTTTCTTTTTTATCTCTCAACTCTTATTTTTTTTTAAATGTTGTTTTATATTTTCTTAAAATAACTCTTTTATCATACATTACTTTCTAAAATTTTATTCACAATTTGGTTTGTTTCACAATAAGATACATAAATTTATTTATTTTAAAAACTCAAATGTGTTGGTAAAAATGTTGCAAAGCTTTAACAATAGAGTTGATGATAAATAGAAAACTACAAAACTTATTTATTTGTTATATTAGAATTTAGGTTCGATTTATCTCATCACTCAGATAAAAATAAAGTTGGTGATAAATATCAAACTACAAAACTTATTTATTTGTTATATTAGAATTTAGCTTCAATTTATCTCATCAATCAGATAAAAATGAGATGAAGCATTCTACCAATCCAATAAACATGAGATGATCAATAAATTCCTTTAAAGTAATTTGCAGCTATATATTTAATATATTTATAGAGAAACTATGCGACTTAGTTAAATCAATATGTCATCGTTTACCTAGCAGTTTAGCAAGTATATGTTTGGTTCTCTCACACAATGTATTTCATTACCATGTATCAATATTAATATGTTGAATATGAAATTTAAAAAGAATACTTTTTCAACTGCAATCGTAGTAATATATAAAAAATATTTTTTTTAAGTGTTGATGGATACTATTTTTAAAATTGATAAATAAGAAACACTACGCGAAAATTGATATTTTACAGCGCTTTTTTTAGGCCATTTACAGCGCTTTTTCAAAACATTAAGCGATGTAGTATCCAGCGCTGTAAAAAGATACAACAGCGCTCTTTAAAATATAAAAAAGCGTTGTAAATCTCTTCTAAAAACGCGTTGCTTGTTGTATTAGTTTTACGGCGCTTTTTAAAAAAAGCGCTGTAATATGCATTCCTTTATTTCAATTAGATCTCTTTTTGGGATTATAACAACAATCTCCTTCATAAATCGTAATATACAGTATCCGCAGTCTAAGTTGTTAGTTTGACGAGAGCACTATAAAATAAAACATATAAGTCAATAAATATTTGTGGATTGATTGTTAATGAAATTTTAAAGCCATACATTTCAAACCTTTATTAGAATCCATGTGATTTATTTGATTTTTGCTTCGACACTGTAGCACCCATTTGAGCTCGGAAAACTTGTAAAACACTATCAAATAAATGTGATTATTAGCATTAACAGACACATTATATATATATATATATATAAGAAATAAATGAATACAATACCTGAAGAGTGCGAAGAAATACGTAGAGTTCATAAGGTTACAGTTTCGTTTAAGAAGAAACAGCGAGAATGCGCAGAAATACGAACGGTTCGTAGGACAGAGTATGGTTCTCATTGAGAAGAGTATGTAATAATGTTCGTAGGAATAGTAACAAATATGGAGATGATTTGCAATGGAGATGGTTAACAATATGGTTCGTAGGACATTAGGGTTCGCAATGAGAAGGATAATGAAGAGGAGAAGGACACTGAAGTGTAGTGAAGTTTATGTAATAAAGAGGAAACTGAAGCGATTTACTGTTATATTTTATTTTTTAAAAGCCTATTACAGCGCTTTTTTTAAAAAGCGCTGTAAAAGACCTTCTTATTTTATTTTTTAAAAGCCTATTACAGCGCTTTTTTTAAAAAGCGCTGTAAAATACCTTCTTATTTTATTTTTTAAAAGCCTATTACAGCGCTTTTTTTAAAAAGCGCTGTAAAAGACCTTCTTATTTTATTTTTTTAAAGCCTATTACAGCGCTTTTTTTAAAAAGCGCTGTAAACGACCTTCTTATTTTATTTTTTAAAAGCCTATTACAGCGCTTTTTTTAAAGAGCGCTGTAAAAGACCTCTTTATTTTACTTTTTAAAAGCCTATTACAGCGCTTTTTTTAAAAAGCGCTGTAAAATACCTTCTTATTTTATTTTTTAAAAGCCTATTACAGCGTTTTTTTTTAAAAAGCGCTGTAAAAGACCTTCTTATTTTATTTTTTAAAAGCCTATTACAGTATTTTTTTTAAAGAGCGCTGTAAAAGACCTCCTTATTTTACTTTTTAAAAGCCTATTACAACGCTTTTTTTAAAAAGCGCTGTAAAATACCTTCTTATTTTATTTTTTAAAAGCCTATTACAACGCTTTTTTTAAAGAGCGTTGTAAAAGACCTCCTTATTTTACTTTTAAAAGTCTATTACAGCGCTTTTTTAAAGAGCGCTGTAAAAGATCTCCTTATTTTATTTTTTGAAAGTCTATTACAGCGCTTTTTTACAGACTTTTTAAAGCGCTTGTCCAAAAGCGCTGTAAAAGACCACCTTATTTTTTTTTTAAAACCTTTTTACAGCGTTTTTCCAAAAAGCGCTCTAATAGGTCCTTTAATTATGTGAAATCAAAGTCTTTTACAGCGTTTTTTTTATAGCGCTTGTAAAAAAAGCGCTGTTGTATCCTCCGTTATTTTTAAAATATCATACAATAGCGCTTGTATTTAAGACGCGTTATAAAATGTCATTTTTGGCGTAGTGAAAAATAAGTAACTCCATTCAAGTATATTCTATCCAAATCATATTCAAATTTGGTTTGATTTTGTTTTGTGCATCTGAATGTAATATTTTGTTGTAGTAAATATCGTTGTAATATTTGAAATTTCTTTTATTGTCGGGAAACAATAAGAAATAATTATTTCAATAATGCAGAATATTTTTTATTCATTTGTATATATAAATGATCAAATAGAAAATACAATTTTACAGAATAAAAATAATTGACAGAAAATTAAATATGAGACAAACATTATTTTTAGTGTAGAAAACTTCTTTCAAATTAAGAGAATAAAAATCACATAACCTAATCCAATATAAAACTTCCACAATAATGATAAATTGATACACCGAAATTGATAGAAATAACATATTAGAATTTTAATATTATAAACTAATACACATGTTATCACCATAAATCAATTTTCTTCCTCTTTGGATAATTTCCTACCGTCACTTTTTTTTTTCTACTACTCCCGTGCGGCTCTGTACTTCTCTAAAATATAGTAATTTCAAATCTCTTTCTGTTTTTTTTTTTCTTTGATAAAAATAACAATAATAATAATACTAATAAAATTGATAAATTCTATTTTGGGAGTGAGTTCGTCGTACATTTATAAATTTCTATAGTTATTATTTACAACTATAAATATGAAAAACATTTTTTATTTACTATAAATTTGTCTACTATTTTAATTTGAGATAAATAAGTTTTTAGTTCTTATAAAAAATTTATATATCGTTTTTAGTTCAATAAAAAAATTTGTACTTTTAGTCTATATATAATTGTTTTCAATTAGACTAAGTTTGAAAATAATAATACAAGTAAAGACTAAAAAGTGCGAAATTTTTTTATAGAAAATAAAAGTGAAAAATTGAGACTAAATATTTACTTAACCATTTTAATTTTATGGATTTATATTTGTGTATACCATAAATCTTATAATAATTTATAAATTGTTATTAAAATATATGCACACAGCACATATTAACACTGTAAAAAAAAACTACAACTGTACAAGAAGGTCGGTTTACATGCTAGTAATACTTAAATATAAAATTTATTAAATGTTATAATTTATAATTATTTGTACTTCTAAAATATATATTATTCCTTACACATGACTTTAAAAGTCATATTTAATGTATGAAATGAAAGGGTAACAAATTTGCATTAAAATTAAAATTGGGGGTATAAAACAATCTTTAACATACTTAACACATTATTTATCTAATATTAAAATTTAATTGTTTTATCTAAACTTATGACATTCTATCCGAAAGACAGACACTAACATGATTTTGATACCTTGAAGTTACAAGGATAAATTCTTACCAGAACAATAATCTTTCAAGCATAAATATTTCTTCTATAATAACAATTTAATGAAGTTGTTTGAATTTTAATATCCATGTTCTTTTTAATATACTTGTCAAAAAAAAAATCTTTTAAAATTTCCACATATATTTTAAAAAAATGAGTTTCAAATATTTTGTTGTTAAGGAGTTCTCTAAAATTTTGGGGTTCATTTAAGATTAAATTTGAATTTTTAAGGGTAAATTGTTAAAAAAATAATCTGACTAAAATTAGGAGTTGACATTATCTAAAAGTGTATATATATTATATTTTTTAAAATTTAAATTATGAAAAGAAAGTCTTTGTAAGGAGTCTAATATATATATAGAAAAATAAAATACATTAGATGTTATATAATTATTCTTATTTTATTAATTGATGCTTAATTAAAATTAGGGATATTATAATCTGAAATACTTATTTGTCCAATATATTAGTTATTAATCAATGTATATTTTAATTACTCTGTATTATCTAATGTATATTAATTATAATTTATTATTAAAATCATAAACAAGATAAATATTTATTATTTAAAATTAAGGTTTTTTAATATCGTCTAAATGAAAATCAGAACAATTATAACACATTTAATATTAAAAAAAATTATAGATAAACCACTATTTTAATTCTTGAAATTATAGAACATTGTCATTTTAATCTTTAACTTAATAAAAAATTCAAATTAATCTTTGAATTATCAAAATATCAGCCAGTTTAGTTTGTGATGTTATAATGATTAAGAACTATTTTGATAAAAATTATATCTTATATATATTTTTTGATAATTTGATTATTAATATAAATTTTTTGTTAAATCATAAACTAAAATAACAGCGTTTTAAATTCTCATAAAGTAAAATAACGGTTTATCTAAACAATTATACATAATCCGCATCTTGAATTAAGAAATTAGACATAAACGATAGCGAATACATAAGTGTGATACTAGTTTTCTATATAAATATAGTTTTGGTAGGTTTGCAATTATTAATTTGGAGAAATCTAATTCAAAAACTATCTCTATGGTGACACGTGGAGACATGGGCTCAAGGATTTTCTGTTTTCAACAAGTTTGTTGTTTTCTTGTCATCTGCATAATTCAGCAGAGAAATTGTGGATTCAGATTTAAAAGGCTTTAACATTTATATATGCAGATAGAGATATAGCTTTAACATTTAGATTCTTGTGATGTGCTCTCTTTCTCTCACTGGTCATTACATTACACCTTTTTTTCCCTTTTTAACCTCCAAAAGCAATATTTAGAAAACATTTTCTTCCACTTCTAAAACTCATATTTTATCATTTCACTGTCACACACACACACACACAAAACAAAGAATTGCAAAAGCAAGAACACTCTGTAACTAAATTCTTAGCATTACACAGCATCAAACCTGAGCTGTAATCCAAATCCCAAATTTCACTTCCCAACAAGACTTCCATCATTTTCTCACACAAATTATCTCTTAAGAATCAGTGTAAAAACAACTCAGTAAAAAATGAAAAATGAAAGTACCAAAATGAACCAGAGAAAGATAGGCTATGATTTGAAAGAGAAAAGAATATGCCATTTATAATAGCTTGGAAACTCACAGAAGTATTGCTTTTGCAGAATATACAGACTCCTTTCCTTTGCTATCATAAGTGTCACTACTTGCACACCACGTAATTATAACTAAACTACAACTACACACGTTAATTCTTTATCTCTTTATTAACTTCTTCTTTTTTCTACTTATACATGTAATAACAATAACTTTAATACGTATTCAAAATTCCAAACACCATATAAACCCTAGCTACACCTTCACAACACTCACCTATAATACTAATTGTTATCCATGGAGACATTTAAAATTAAACCCAATGAATGAAAAATAATATTTTTTTTATTATTTGTTTGTTAGTTTTCTCTCTTTCTTAGTTTAGAACTCTATTTTCATAATCTTGGTAGGTAAACTTCCTATCAGTATCAATATTATTTGTTACACGAATAATTTTTTTTTCATGAATGCATGCTGTGTCTAAATGGTAAAATCACGGTGAAGGTAAATCTCTAACATACATCATATCACTCTAAAATTGGTTCATTTATCTTGCTACATCAATCAATCTAATGCATAGCATCCATAATTTTACTCGACGAAATTTATAACAAAATTGTAAATATGAGGGTTTTAATTTTAATAACCTAATCTTTTTTTAAAATATTATCAATATACTCCCTTTTGAATATTATATACCAAATTGTCTCTTTTATTGACTTAGTTAACAGTCGTCATTTGTAAAGAAGATTTCCTTAAGAAAACTCGAATTTGCAATGGAGACTTGCTTAAAAAATTTTGTTTTTGGAAAGTCACCATTTCAAAAGACGACTTCTATGTATCTTTGGAAAATCGTCATTTCAAAAGGCGATATAGAGAAAAATATAAATAAAAAATAAAATAAAAATTCTTAAAAAAATCGTCATTGGAACTTTCTTAAGTAAGTTGCCATTGCAAATGGCGACTTCTAATTAAGTAAAAAAAAAAAAGATAGTTTAATATATAACTTTCAAAATGGAGAATATTAATAATAAAAAGAAAAAAAAATTAAATTGAGATATTAAAAGAAAACCCTAAATATAATATAGACAACAATCAACGTTTTAAATCATGGTCTTGTTGAAAGTCGTGTTTCAATGCTAATTATAACAAAGGACACATCAAAATCTATATCAAAAACTATATAATGGTGTTTAAGATTGTGACTACCAACATTTTTTTAGACTTAGTTGTGATTCTAACATAAAAAAATTTGATACTTCCACATGACAACCAAATGCGACTAAATATATAATAGTCGTCCAAATTTTTCTGTACAATATCAAAAGATTGTAACATGAAGAGTGGTCTCACCTAAAACTTTGATGTAAATATTTATTTAATTCATTGGATATAAATATATAAATATAAGTTAATTTTGAGCATTTATGATTAATATTAGAGAGACAGTTTACAAATCTTAATTATTTGAACAATCAGATGACATTAATAAACTTTTTCCAAGTCTCTAAAAACAAAAAGCAACAAAAAAACAAAAGAAAACCTATTAAAAAAAAACTGAAAACAGAAAAAAGGGAATGAAAACGAGGTCATGATGATGATCACATTTGACAGTACTCCTGCAACTCTGTTAATGCATCATTCTTCGATCCAACCCACGACGTCGTTTCGACCTATCATTACAACTAGTCGATCTATCCACTAAAGACCTCAACGAGTTCTGAAGGAAATGAATCGATTCAATGCTATGTTCTTTATGATCAGCAGCAACCACAAGAACGTTACGCGTTCTTCCACCAAGTGTAGCCATTTCAGCTTTTAGAGTTTTCAAGTGAAGAGACTTGAGGATATCGACGAGATCCGGTATTAGATCGGAGCGATCCTCGCAGCATAATGAGGCTTTGAAAATGAGTCTGGTGTCGCCGGTGTAGTCGCCGCCGGTTGAGAGAACGGTTATCTCGTCGGTTTCTGATGGAACGGTTTCTAGTTTAGTGATTTCGGAAGTTTGTTGTTTTAGCTCTTTCACTCGTTGAACTACTTTTGCAAGTAGAGAAGCCTTGTCTGTCTGAATCAACCAACACAAAATATAACAAATTTAAAATCCACATACATTTACACACGGATATAGATAATAATTTTAAATAATGAAAAAATGGTAATTAACCTTGGAATTGCAAGGGAGAAGAGTGCGAAGATGGTCAAGATGTGAATTGATTCTCTCCCTCCTTCTCTTCTCAGCTTCCTTATGGTTCTTCATAGCAGCCAGAGCTCTTTGTTGCTGCGAGGGTGTATCCGTAATTTCAGAAACTTCTAATGAAGTAGAGAAACTTTGGTGCATGGTAGTGTTAGATGGGGAGTAGTCAAAGAATGAGGGGTTGTTGGCAGCAAGGAATTGGAAGAGTTGGGAGTTTTCCATGTCAAACTCAAAGTGATGAATATGTTGGTGAAGCATTGTGAAAGATAAAAATAAAAGGAAAGGTATATAGGTAGATATTAGTAGTGGTAGAGTTTTGTGGTGGTGAACGTGAAGAAGGTAGTGATGCTTATGATTGCACTTTTTGACTCACCCTATAATTAAAGGATTCCACTGTGCATGCCTTATGTTGTTGAATTTTTCAAGTTTCAAACCCAAATTGCCACTATATTGCCTTTCGGTGCCCTTTTCTTTCTTTATTTATATTTCGTATATTCTGGAGGGAGGGAGTAGTATGTATGTGAAATTGTGAATGTCGATTAAATTTGTCGTTTCTTCTGTTAATTTAACCACTTTACTTGTTTGCTTCTACTTCTCAATTCTTTTTGATTACACGTGTCACCAGCCCCACTATTCATCATACACCCTAATATACGACGAAAGTTAAATTAATTTTCACTCATTTAATAATATTAGATCCTATTAAAACATTTAGTAGTATTAATTAAGGGTGTATGGTGTTGGAATATTTAATAAGTGTTTTAATAGAATTGCGAGCATGTTAAGATAAAGGCAAAATAAATTTCTGATGAAATAATTATGGATTATTTAAGAATTCAAGTGGCCATCACCTTAAATATATAGATTATGGTCTCCACTCTCAAACACCGTATACATCATAAATAACATCTTTTTTTCCATCTAAGGCATTATGAAATAAGGAAGAACTACAATCCAATGAAAATTCGTCATCCGTCTCTCTTATTTTTAAAAATGTTTAAAGACTATGATAACTGCCAAAGAGATGATTAGTTATAAATTCATACATTCTTAAAATATCAACTTTAAAATTTAATTGAGATTTATATTTAACCATATTTTTTTAAACAAAACTTATATTTATCAAAAAAGATAATGAGTTTAATTATTTTTAAAATTGATTTTGGAATTTGGATATTTTTTATTTTGAGAATAACGACTTTGGTGATTTTAGGCGTAAAAGGAGAGAGTAATTTAAATATATTTACTTTTTATCTTTTTTTTGTTTGTTATAATTACATGTATATATTTAGTCTCTCATATAATGATATTGGTGAAAATTTTCCATTAATATTTAGTCATTAAATTCACCAAATAGAGAATTAAACATATAAATAAATAAAAATATGTAGTCTGAATTTGATTATAGGAAACGAATTAATACATATTAACCAAAAAATGCTTAACCCCGGCAATTAGATCAAATCAATAAATCCCTGTGACATTTACATACTAACCCAATTCACTTCTTGACCTTTACCCAAGAAAACGCTGTTTGGCCGAACAAAAAACACTTTATCATATGAAACTTCCACAATATAAAATAACATCGTGGGGATGTAGCTCAGATGGTAGAGCGCTCGCTTAGCATGCGAGAGGTACGGGGATCGATACCCCGCATCTCCATTTTCATTGTTACTATTTTGGTCAATTTTTTAAACTTTGCATTATTTCATAACTACACGCTCTAGACTTTTATCATTACCGTGTTTTTTTTTCAAGCTTTTTTTATACAAAACGGAAACACTTTTATCATTAGGTTTTTCTATTGAAGACTGGTATCATTAGTTTTTTTATTAAGAAAACGAACTTTATCATTAGCTAGTTTTAGCCAATTTTAATATTCTGCATGATTTCAATACTAAGTTAACTTTTGATTGAGTCAAAAAAAAGTTAACTTTTGGACACTTTTTAATTTCATTATTGTGTTTATATTTATCCTCATTAATTTTAAGTTCATTATATACTTTTAGTCCTTTATTTTACAATCAAACTTATTTTAATATTTATGTCAACCTCATAAAAACTGGTATTTAATATTGGTGGAGACTAAATTGCAAATCAAAGCAATGTAGCAATGTTATGTTCTTTGGTCATGAGGTAATGTTGTAGCATCAGATGTAGTATTTGAGGGAGTCATATATTTTGAATGGTATGTGCAAACATGTAAATAGGCATATTCGATTGGAGCAAGGAGTAATGGTGATTCTGATATTATTACGGCTTCCTATGAATTATAATTCTGATATTTTTTACTTGTAACTGATTTTGACAGTCATTGGTATGGTTGATGAAATAAAATAATATTTTTTGATTTAAAAAAAAAAAACAATATCAAATTGATGATATGAAAGAAATGACCTCTGCTTCTGTCATAGGTAATTTGTACAAGGTAAATATAAGAGTTACAATTTTTGTTGTAATTTGATTTTAGCAGCAACGACGAAAGCAGGGCCATACAGCCCAATAGCATCGCAGCCCCAATCAGAAGTGTCCCATTTTTTTTTGTTATATAATATAATAAAATAAAGTGATTTTGATTTAAATATATTTTTTATTATTATAAAATTTCGAGATTTTAAGTTTAGTCTCTTAAAAAATTTATTTATTTTTAATTTCTATTATAATTTTATAAATTAAAAATATCATTTATTAAAAATAAAGAATAAAAGAGAAAAGACTAAAAATTTAGAGACTAATATTTATTATATGGACCAAAAACGAAAACACAGTGGAGATATACGAACAACAAAAACGAAAAATATGATTGGAAATTTAACCCCGTAAACTAACTAAGTTAGGAATAAGTACAAAATTCAACGTTTGCAAGAGTTAACCAAAAAAGTAATATTTATGGGCTCATTAGACAACTAGTCGTTTATTGAGGAATGCTCAACGAAACTTGGTTGAGGTAGCTTAAACATAGATTTTTCATATCTTCTCAAAGCTAAAAACAATTAATAGGTCGGAGTAAAAGATCACGGTGCCTATTATCATGTGCATAAAGGGGTAAATTAGACTATTTACACTCAAACTAAAACAATTTGACCTATTGAACGTGTGAGAGATTCTTTCTTACTAGCTTATAGTCCAGGGGAGCCAGACATTCGGAATGGGCTAAACAAGGATTCATAAGAGACTTAGACACCACATCTCAACCCAAAACCTTAAGGCATTAGGTTTATGGGTCATTCTCCTTATATATCCAATATAGCATTCATTCATGGTCAATGCGGGACTAACCACTCATAATTGAATTCCAACAATCTCCCCCTCAATTATGAGTTCCACCACTAGACTTGATCCACTTGATCCAAGTCCTTTTATTGACCAATTGACCACTAGACTTTATCCACTTGATCACCGAGTCCTTTTTGGTCCACCACTAGACTTGATCCACTTGATCATCGAGTCCTTTTTGGTCCACCACTAGACTTGATCCACTTGATCCAAGTCCTTTTTGCTCCCCCATCAAGCCAAATTGGGCTCTGATACCACTCTGTTGGGGAATAAACACAAAAACACAATAACAAATAATACGCAGCGGATATAAAATTCCCTCAACTTGCAAGAACCTGTGAGGAGCAACAATAAATATATGGCAGCAAATTAATCAAAATAAAAGACATAATGAACACCGATATTTTAACGTGGAAAACTCCTCAATGCAAGGGTAAAAACCACGTGTCGTCCAGACCAAAGAAATAGCTTCACTATAATCAAATAAGGATACAAGAGAGTCTCAAAATGATGCACCAATTGTCCTACCAGCCAAAACAACAAACCACTAAAGCCTACTAAAGAAAAACAAGAAGAGAAAAATACCCAAAAACCTGTTGTTGTGCGAGCATGATTTCTCCCCCCTCCAGACGTCGTTTCGCCGATCCGACCGTTGAAAACGAAAATGTTGCAAACCTACTGTCCAAAAATCAGCTCGATCCAACGGTTAACGAATGCGCAATCGATGTTTTTCTGATACTGATTTAACAAAATCGGGAATAGGGTTACTCCTCAATTTTCTCTTTTGGTGGTTGCCTTTTCCATCAAAATAGTCTCTCTTGTTAACCCTAATTAGACCACTCTCCACTTAATAAGTGAGACACATGGACTATAATATTTGAGCCTTTCTCCACATGCACTAAAAAATAATCAACTATCTAGTTTAGTGAAAAGATTTTGACCATATAACTTTAACCTACACAATTCAAATCCCCCATGATTGTAAAATGTAAATTTTGTATGCTTCACTCAAATTATAAATAAAATTTATCATTTTATGCATTGGAAACAAGTGTTTATTTCATCTATGGTTTGTACAATAAATTATAATCAATCTGGTATAAATTTGTTTATATTTTTATTTAGATGATATTAAAAAAACGCGTTAAAAAACAAATATTTATACATATTTGAACTAATTAATATATCTATTTTTTAATTAATTGACGAATGACAAATATTTATCATGTAAATATCATTATAAATTTAATTATGATGTACACTTTATCAAATGCACAAATGGGACTGAATATCATTTATATAAAATTGTGGTCGAGGTTATAATACACTAATTATGAACAAATCATATATTAGAAAAATCTTTGATACTTATTTATTAGAAGCTTTTGGTTAGAGCTTGGGTGAGGCACATACATATAGTAACCGATGTATTTTGTAGCAAACAATTAAATTGATGATAAAAAATCCCCTCTATAATTTTTTATTGGTTGGATGATCGTGAATTTATATAATTTTATCCATATCATTTAATGTGTTGTACTTACATGACTTTTATTTGTGCTATGCATGGGTCGATTTTGTGGAATTGTTATTGTCAGTTCCTACTTATGTATTTATACGTAAGACTTATTTGATCAATGCACAAAAATTAACAAAAATATTTTTCACCTTAATTTGTTAATAATGTACATTATATTTTTAAAACTATCCTTCAATTATTAAGAGAGATAAGTAGTTGGTTTTTTAATTCTTTACATTTAATCAAGGCCGACACAACACATTAGGAGGCCTAAAGCGAAACTATTAAACAGGGTCTTTTCAAAAATTATTAAATAAATTATTAATAATTTATTTAATAACTATAGAAAATTTCTTTAGTAGAATTAATAGTATTTTCAAATCTATTTTCTCTATATTTTTCAAAAAATAAAACAAAATATTTCAACTGTTCTTCAGCAACATCAACAACTCATGTACAAAATTTCATCTTTTAGTTGAAGAAGAAAATAGTGTGTATACTACCACTCCAATAACGTGTTAGCAATATATTCACTACTTATTCCATGATTTCTCAATTTATAACTAATATTTTAAATATAAGCAATGTGCTAACTTTTTGTCTCATAATTTCTCAATTTATAATTATTATTTCTCTCATCTCTATTATCTTCGTTAGCTAATTTAGTTGTATTAAAAAATGTATTAAATAATTTGTAACAAAAATATGTTTTATTTAATTTATATAAGATTTTATCGGTTGACAGCGAAAGCTAAGACGAAGGTTTCACTATGATATTTTATGAAAAAATATCAATCCAAATAAATAATAATTCTGGCAAAACTTAAAAACTAAAACTTTTTGAGGCATTTCTTGTTTCTGTTAAAAGACTTTTTATTATATATTATTGGGCCTTTATATCTTATAAAAAAAAAATTGGCGAGGCCTAAAGCAAGGGCTTTACACGCCTCTCCCTTGGGTCGACTCTGCATTTAACTAGGGGTGTTTTTGTAAAAAAAAACTAACTAATGCTGCTTGTAATTTGAATAGGGTCTTAGGTAAATGAATATTTTTTTACAAGGGAGACTTACATTTCTCAAATTTGTTGAGGATGTGGATAGATATTGGTTAAGCATGCTTTCAAAGTTACATAGGCCAATTTGCAATGTATCACTTATCAATGTTTATGTTTTTAAACTTATTTGATCTATCGTTGATATTGACAGTAGAACCTAAAAATTGTTTGGAGAGAAAAGCTAAGAGGAAAGGAAAATAAGTGTATGTGATGAAAATGAATAAATGGAAGAAGGAGGAAACAACTCAAATAATTTATTAATGTAGACAATTATATGAATTTGATTTTCATTTAATTTTGTTATATTATTAAATGGACATTCATATTGAGATTGATTGATGTTTTTTTTATACTCACGAATGAGTGATGCTATATCACTATTTTTGTTATTTTGTGGAAACAGTATAATGATTTAAAAAAAATAATTAAAACCAAATAATAGTGTTTTCATCTTTCTTGCATTTGTATGTACTCGGTGCTTGTTTAAAGGAATAAAATAAAGCGCCTTAGAAAAATGTATCTTATTAATTACTACTATTATAGGGCTGAAAATATTTTGAAATTGCAAGCAGATTGTTTTAAAACAAGATCCCTCCAAATTCTGGACATTTTTTCAGGCAACCAGATACAAATGGGTAATGGTGGAGTGCGGTTCTAGGTCCATATAAGTGGGCTTTCAATTGCATTCCTAATTCATTATGAACTTTCTTATAGAATGAATACTTTATTTCTTGACAAAAATAAAAATGAAGACCTCAAAATATGTAATATTTTAAGAATCTGATCGTTACATATACAGTCTAAATATGCAATTTTTAAATTTAAAAAAAATGATTTTGGATTATTTTAACTGTAATTGTTAAAAAAATTAAAGAGTCATATTTAATCAAGTGAGTAGTTAGTGTTTTAGATTAGGCCAAATGTTTGAATTGACTAAACTAGACATAAATGTTGAGGGTTTAACTTCAACCTGGAACGTCCCTTTAAAAATACAAACTATATGATCATTGATTGGCTTATTGCATGAGATATATGCGCTTAGGTATCGTCCCCAACAGATTTTTCCGTCACTTCTGTACAATGGCTCTAATGTATATATAGAATTCTTTCCTCAAGAAGCAAAGTACACACCATTTCTATTGTCTCACCTCAAATTTCTTACTTGACCGTCAAATTATTTATAAATGTACCACCCATCAAAAATTAATCTTTCTCATAATTATCCATTGTGCTTCATCACTTTCGACAACGGTTTGAAATCTACCTCCATCTGGTGATTAGTTCTGACCATCAATTTTGCTAAATAATTTAATAGTTTATATATTATATGCAAATATGCAATTATATACATACATATCAAATCGGGACCGTTGAATATCAACTCTTGAGATAGAATTAAATTAGGTATATTTATAGAAAAGTATATATTACTGTCAAAATACTTAATGATTATTATAATATTATGGACTAAAGTAGTATTAATTTGAATTTTTTTATTGAATTAAAGACCAAAATGATTATCTTATATTTTTTTAAATGGTGGTTTATCCATATTTAATCTATATAATTGTTCTTATTTTTAAATAGACAATATTAAAAATAAATTAATTTTATATAATTTTTTAATGACAAATATTTGTCTCGTGTATGATTTTAATAATAAATTATAATTAATTTATTTTAGACTAAATATCACTCATGGTCCCTTAACTTACTTTCAGTCAACGTTTTATTCTTTTATCATTTTTTTTCTTTTTGATTTGGTCATTTATTTTAATTTTAAGTGACAATTTGATATTTTATGTTTTAAAATGTCAACAACGTTATCCTTATTTTTTGCAAAAATTTATAAAAAAATTCAAACAAAACCGATAAATTTAATTATCATCCTCAATATAATGCAATTTCATAACTTAAATCTTTAAATAAACTCATATTTTAATCACTAACAACATCAAATAAAGAATGACAAATATGAGTTTATTTGAATATTTGAGACACGAATTTGATGAAATTTGTATTATATTAAAGAATATAATTAATTTTATGGGTTTTGTTTGAAAATTTTAATGAAATTTTTAGATTTTTGTAAAAAAAAAAAGGATAACATTGTTGACATTTTATAACATAAAAGATAAAATTGTCACTTAAAATTAAAATAAATGACTAAATCGAAAAGAAAAAAAAAAGATAAATGACTAAATCATTAACTGAAATTAAGTTAAGGGACCACGAGTGATATTTAACATTTATTTTAATTATTCTCAGTTTGATTTAGGAGATATAAAAAAAAAAAACAAGTATGGGTCATCTATTACATATTTTTGTTATTTTTATGCGTGATAAATGTTTATCATGTATTTTTTTATGTATCATTGATAAATATGTATATCTTAGTTTTTTTAAAAGTTGATCAATAACAAATATATATCCCATGTTTTTTTAGGTTTAGTGGCAAATATATGTCTCGCAACTTTTTTATATTTACCGATAACAAATATTTATCTCAAATTTTTGTGTATAGACAAAATATCTTATGCGGTGGTCCCTTAACATGATTTTAGGTACAAATTAATTTTTTATCTTTTTTTCTTTTGGAATTAATCTTTTATTTAATTTAAATAACGATTTCATTAAAATGTCAATAATATTATATTTTTTTACATAAACTCAAAATTTTCATCATCATATTTAGATAAAACCCGAAAAATTCATTATCAATTTTAAAATAAATTTATATATTCATCAAATTCATAACTCAAAACTTTAAATAAACTCATTTTTTCATCTCCAACAACTTCAAATAAAGAACTCACACTTTAAAATTTGATCATCACATCACCAAGACAATATTTTATTCTTCTTTCTATTCTTGTCCAAATAAAAACCCTAACATATATCTTAAAATATAAGTTATTTATTTGATGAATTTGATGTGGTTGTTATTGTTAGAGATGAAAATTTGAGTTTGTTTGAAGATATGAATTTTATGAAAATATAGATTTTATTGAACATGATTACTAATGTTATAAGTTTTGTTTGAAGATGGTGATGAATTTTATGGATTTGTGTAAAAAAATAAAGAGGATAATATTATTGATATTTTAAAAAATAAAAGATCAAATTATTAATTAATATTAAATAAAAATATAATCGAAAAGAAAAAAAAATGCATGAATTGTTATGTGAAATTAAGTTAAGGAACCGCGAGAGATATTTTGACTTTTGTTTAGTAGTGACAAATATTTTTCTTATACTATTTTATATTTATCAATAATAAATATTTATTAGGTGTCATTTTTTAATATTTACCAGTTGCAAATATTTGTCCATATTTTTTAATATTTACCAGTTTCAAATATTTGTCCATATTTTTTAATATTTTATCGATAATTAATATATGTCATAAGTTTTTTTTTTTATTACTAAGAAATAATTGTCATGTGCAGTTCATGTATCATTGGCAGATTTTTTTTTTTTTTGTGTTTTTTTTTTTTTATTTATTAGTGACAAATATGAAACTGTATTTTTTATGCCTAAAAAAATATATATTCCTCTTGTGTTTTATTATGAAATATATTATCATGTGTTATTTTATATTTATGAATTAAAAATATTTATACCATGTTTATATTTTACAGTGATAAATATTTATCTCATGTTTTATTTTATATTTATCATTGACAAAGATGTCTCTCGTATTTTTTTATGTATCAATTAAGATAATTTTATAATTTTTTTCTATTGATGTGTGAAATATTATAGTTAGTATATTATAAGTGTACTAATTTTCTTTAAAAAACTATTTATTCCATATGTTTTTTTATTAGTTTTTTATAATAAATATTTATTTTGGATTGTTTATATTTATTAATTATAAATATTTAATTTGTGTTGTTTTTATATATCAATAACAAAATTTTTTTATGATTTTTTAATATCTATAAATAACATATGTGTTTCGTATTTTTTATTTATTAATGTTAAATATGTGTGTCGTATTTTTTTTTTATGTATTACATATGTGTTCAACTTTTTTTTTATATTAACTTATTATAAATATTTATTCTATTTTTTTTTAATTATTAGTGATTAATACGTGACTTATATTTTTTATGTATAAATACTAAATATTTGTCTCATATTTATTGTGTGATTTTTATATTCATAAGTGATATAATACGATGCTGATAAATAAGTGAATGAAGTTTTCAATTAATTTGTGTTCTAACTTTAATTATCGATTGTACGACCAAATTAAAGGTGGTCTTTGAATGTACAAGAACCTAAAATCAGTTACAGTTCGGCCAATGAACAATGCATTTCATTATTCTTCCCAAATCACAATTCATCTATGTTTTGTTAATATACATTATGAACATCGAACAGTAATCAAACATTAGCATTAGTGCCTCCCTCATTATCGTTTACTTTCGTTTTAAATTATTTTAAAAATGAATCATGCATTTTACTTCCACTTGTATGTGTGTACTAATATAATATCTAGCATTACTTAACACCATTAACTCCCCTTTTTATGAAAGGACACCGTTCCTTTTTAATTAATTGTATATGTTTTCTCTTCATGGTCTTCACATTATATTAGTTTTCCCCTTTGACTTTACAGCGCCTACATATTATTTTCTAATCACTTGAATGAATAAGACTGGCTGGGTATGCTTCATGGATCCAACATGTCAATCCATCAAGTCCACCCATCACTCAACAAATTAAATTCATTTATAAGCAAAACGTGCATTTGAACAGAAAAAAATGGCCTAAAGAAGTTATAACTAAGAGCAACTTTAATGACAAAACATATAGAGATTAGATGGAATGTGATTTAGGAAGGATAACATAGAATTTCATAGACATATATATCTTGATGTATGGGAATATATTATCCCTATTTGAAATCCTCTCAAATTATATATATATTTTTTTTCTCACTACATCAATAGTATCTCTATTTATGTGATACGATCTATTATTATATTTATTTTTATTTTTAAAAATTTAAAAATATGGAGAGAAAATTCACATAATAGAGATGTAATATGTGCCTAATAAAAAAAAAAGTTAGATAGATGTTTATTAATTTTAAAGGTCTTGCTAAGAATTGAACTTAGAGCATTTGTTAAGGACACCTATTAAAGATATAAAAAATAAAAATAAATATAAAAATAAAAAAGAATTTTTATGTTGAAAAGAACAAAACTTAGTCTTTCAAAAAATTAAAAGAATGATATTTTGAAGTAAAATTAGTCAAATAATAGGGCATTTCCCTAATTTTAAAATTATTGTATTTAAATTTTTTAAGGAAAAACAAGATATTTAGAAAGAAAAGTTTTATGGACTTAGAGCATTGGAGCTTTTCTATTTAAGTGCTTAAACATATCTCATGTGTATATATTATTTATTATATAATTTTTTTATCTATAAAAACATTCATCTTTATCAAACACATTTTTATCTTATATTACAATAAAGGTGGTTATAAAGGATAGAGGATGATGTCTAGTTAGTACTGCTCTGTATTGTGATGCCCTTTAAGTGGTACACGCATGTGATGCACATCCTTGAAAACGTAACTAAAATATGTGGGAAATGAAACTGGTTTCATCATTACTTTCACATTCACAAACCTATTAATATAATTTATTCATCTTTTCTCACTTGAGCAAACCAAAAGAGAGGACAAAAAAGTTAAAAGGTCCTTTAAATTTATAAGTTTCTCTGATTGAGATTGGTGTGATACCCAAATAAAAGCAATATTGAGTTGATCACTTTCAGCTATCATTGACTGAATTTGCGGGTTAGGAGTGGAATTACACAATTCAATATTGATGTTTCATGAATTCAGCTTTGCTTTAACACACAAAATGCGGCCTTTTAGAATGAATAAAATGATGTAGCATCATTGAAGTGTGGCTATCGTGACATGTAGCAATTATTACTCAACAACAAATTGAGGTACAATACAATTAAAGTATTCTCTCCATCTCAAAATGACACTCATTTAAGGTTATATATATATTAAACGATAAAACAATAAATAAATAAATAAAATTTATCAAATTAATCATCTCCATTATTCATAATTTTTTTATTATTAGCAATACAAATTATAATAATACTTTAACTATTATTTATATAATAATCATTGAAATATAATTAAAAAATAATTAAAATTATAAATAACATTTAATTTCAAGATATTTTTAAAGTAATTCTCTTTGTAAAACGAATCTGAGTATATTTTCTTTTTTAAAATATTGGGGAAAAGGGGTGTCTTTTAAACGAGTGTGGGTAACATTCATTTTGAAATAAAAAATTAAATAGTACTCAGTGATTTTATTTTTTTTATTTCTATATTTTCCTCTACTGAATGTAATATAAAGTTGTTTTAAGCTCTATGAATACTAAATATAGACATTTATCTGAGTTGAAATTGCCATATTGCAGAAGATTAATCTCTTCTAGGAGACTCTTGTAAAAAAAACATATCTTTTATGAGACCTTACTCCATTAGTTAAAAACAAATTCTTTAACAAAAGATGATTGGATTTAAAAAAAAATTATAAAAACATAAAAAAAAATATTTTATTTATCTTACAATAGATATCGTTTAAGATTTTTATTTATATATTAAAAAATACAATAGTTAAAAGAACGAGATATGTCATTTTATCAAACTACTAATCTTAATTATTAGTGTATTTTTTATTATTGTCAATGTAAAATATAATAATATTTTAAAAAATGTGTATATAATAATAATTTAAAGTTAGTATAAAAAAAATAATTAAAGTTACATTGAAAATTGTGAATGATTATTATTTTAAAATATTTTTTTTATTAAAGTGACATTTACTGTAAGACAGATAAAAACTCTTTTTAACAAATTATTTTATTAGGTATTTGTACATTATCAATGTTATAAATAAATAATAAAAAACATTATATTAAAAACGATACAACTAATATTAATTAAATAATAAAAAATTATTTTAATTTTTTTTCAAATTAATCAATCATTTAAGACAGAGAAAGTATTAACTAATAATCATGTCAATTCTTCTAAACAAATCATTTGCAAGTTGATCCAAAGGTCAAGCAGGTGAAATAATTAACATTTTATAAATAAAACAGATAAAATAATATTTTAATATTTAATTTAATAATTTCTCTTTGAACAAATTGATATAAGTGACTAATTTGTTGGAATATTACAAATAAAGATTTTCTTGTAGGAAAGGTAGCCTCTCATCCGATTACTAACTTGTTCTAGTACAAAAAAAATAATAATATTACTAACTAACATAACACTTTTCTCTAAAAAAAACAATACTTTCAAATAATAATACATAAAAAAAAGACTTTCAAATGTATCTTTTTTTCCCAAACATTTTTCAATATCTGGATAAAATGCAGGAGTCCCAATTTATATTTTTGTGGTGGTATTTTTCGAAGTTAAAAGGCACTTCATAGATCAAACATGTTTCAATGGCTTATATCATTTGCATGAAAATGTCAAGCACAAACATGTTTTTGAAAACCTCGTATTGCTTAAAAGAGGGAATAATTATTTATTTTTAACATTATTCACTCTAGTTATAATTATCAAATCTTTATTTTAATTATTACAACTAAGAAAATATATCAATTTATTTTAAAAATTAATAATAAATTTTATAAAATCTTAAAATCTATCAATTTAATTATTTATCATTGTAAATTTTGAATTTCTTCTCAATATCAATATAAAAAATGTTGAGATATTAAATACAATCAATAATATTAAAGAAAAAAATATTGAAATTTTTGAAATTTGATAGGGTCAAAAATATATTTTATCATTTTTTTTAATTATTGAAATTGTACTTTTTTGTTATAAGCTCAATTATTAAGATTAAAATAAGACCTCTAAAATATTTAATATATATATATATATATATATATACAATACATTAAATTTATCATTTACTTTTTTTAATATCCATATAAAAAAGAATTGGTGTTTATACTTAACAACATAGGTAGTATTAAGAAAATTGAATAAATCAAAAAGATAATAGTTTTTTTTACTGTAGCTTACAAATTGTCATAATAACTTTTATACTCATTTTATCGCATAATAAATTTGTTTAATCGACAATTTCATATATATTAAGACAAATTTTCAAATGAAATAAAGAAAATAATATTTTTTATAGAGTATTGTTGAATTCAGTATTATTATTAAAAAAATGTTTGTTTTGACACAAAGACCAACAAGAATGAAAAATGAGTATTCTCTCCTATATATTTTTCCGTGTTATATATTACCATTGTTATTATTAATGTAAACTTAAAAATATTAAATTAAAATTACGAGTATTAATAAATGTTACAATTGAAAAAAGTAGTTCATATTTACTTGTAAATTGAAAATATTACAGTTTGTCATGGTGACAATATTAATTTATTTTGTGACAATATTTCTATAAATGGGTTTGGCATTGTGGAGCCGAGAGAGTGCCAGTACTCTCTCTAACTTTATATATAAACAACTTTGATTTAAAAACATGATGAATTTGGGTCATTTTTAACTAAATATTGTTAAAATATTATAAAATGAACGAATTACTAGTTAACATGTTTCCAATTATTTAATATCATATTAATCAAAATAAATAATAATAAAATATGTTTTTAAATGCAAAATTATTTTATAATTTGATATCAACTCAAGACAATGAATGTGGATGTGGAAATGTATCCAAAGAATTCATGAAGTTCAGATGAAAATGATATTTCAAGTTGTAATTAGTTACTATCTCCTTTACTGAAATAAAGAGAATTATTATCTTGTTTTTTATAATTGAGGATCAAAATAATTATTTATACTATGTACATATCATCACAAAGAGTTATCATTATCCAACTATTATTACTTTTATTCATCATAAAAATAAAAATTACATTTATAATATCTACATATTATATAACATTTTTCACGTCAATTATATCTTTAATCATAAGATATATATAAAATAAACCACTTTAATTTAATTTATTGATATAATAATTCTAATATATTTAAATATTACATGTATAATTTAAAATTTATAACAAATATATTAACTTTGGTTGGACACAAATTTATTTATATTTAAAAGAGTCGTACTAACAAATATTTAAAACCACTTGTTAAAAATATAAAAATAAAAATAATGAATTTTAAATTTTAAAAATAAAATACATATTTCTCCATATAATAGTTGTATCTTTATATATAAACACCCGTGTAACACTTGTGAGGATTTACTTATCTAGATTAAGAGGGAGTACTAGTAGTAAAAAGTAGGAAAAAAAAATCTCCAATAATTGTTTTGTAATAATGACAAGAGTAAAGGATTGATATATGAGCAGAAGAAGTAGCAGTATCAGAAACATTAGACAGGTTTGGATTAGACCAATCTCAAATAATGTCACAACATGTGTCAAAAAAGGAGAACACAACCTAATTTTCAGTATTTATTGATGAAGTCTAAATAGCAGTACACCATCAAATGGTTCGGCAAAGCTGAGCACAGCACCTATTTCCAACCAATGGAGACCTAAAAAAAAGAAGAAAGAAGAAATAGTAGCATGTGATTGTGCTCTAAATTGAACCATAGAGCGGCTATACGTTGTAGTAGTTGCTGCCAGCATCAACACCATAGTAATAATACCTACCTTAGCCATTACATTATCCCTATCTTATAGCTTCAATTCCCACCGTTGCAATCAATAAATTAAATTATGTTTTCAAATATAAATAATTAAATTTTGAAATTTTCTTTTAAATTTTAGATAAAATATATTGTTTTTTACACTTTTAAGAATTTTATTTAGACGACGAAAAAATTGATCCAGCCAATCAAAATAAACAATGAAAAGAAAAATAAATAAATAATTTTTCAAATATATTTGTTGTTAGTATTTTAGAGTGATGTATTAACCGTCTATTTACTAAATTTATTTTACAATTAAATTTATAATTCAATTATTTTTTATATATTCTTTTAAAAAAAGTTAATATTGATGGTGACAAGGTTAATTTTTATCACAATTAAATGTTTATGATATTAAGATTAAAAAAAATCTTACAATATTTGTTCTACGACGGTTTTTTCATAATAGTATTGAATGTAACTTCATTGTTGCTTTTATCATTTCTTTGCATTGACTTTTTTTGTTCTTTCTAAGTTAGGTATAAGTTTCCCTGGATTTTGTTTTTACTTCTTTTCTAAGTTAAGGTTAGTGTTTATGAATTTTAAAAATTATAATTTTATTCTTTTTTGAGATTACTCATAGACGCTATATCTATATAATCTATTTATATAAAAATTAATTTAATAACTAATTTTTATAATCAATTTATATAATTGAACTTAATTTTACAAAACAGTTATGTCAGTTTTAAGATCAATATATTTTTTAAAATTTTTTGTAAAAAATTTGTATGAAAATTTTATTTCTCAAAATAAATTCGAAACTCTATACTATTATTTTTCGGAAATTTTGACCTAATAAATAAAATAAAATTTGAATTCCGAAAGAAAAAAATTGTAGAAGAAGAAAATTTGCTCATGATATACATATATTGACTTTTAAAATAACAATCCATTAAAAATTAAATAGGAATATCCAAAGTATATGGATCATTAAAAAGTTTAGACTAAATATCTAATTTTAAAAAATTGATTATAAATTGAATATAGTTTAGTTCAAAAATAGTTATTTTGTAAACTTCAATGTTAGATTTTGCATTAATTATCTTCCCAAACTAAGGGATTTTGAGACATAAATGTTTCAAATGACATAATAATATTAAATAATAATAATAATAAGACATTATTATTATTATTAAGACATTAATTATTGACCATGATATAACAAAACATCCATAGATTCAAAAATAAAATAAAAGATTTAAACATAAAAAGTTTTAAAATGTTGGAAATACCAACAAGAGCAAAGTCACAAATTCAAATTCAAATTTTTTGAAAGCAAACTAACAAACCAAAGATTCAGTCTTTATCATTTATCATTTTCTTTTTTTGCTTTTAGTCTTATCATTTAATAAATTTTTTTTTCTTTTGTGTTATATGTGTTGAAATATTGTGTCCAACAAAATAAATCTCAAAATACAATATGGAGAGGACAAAGATAGAAATCCCCCTACCATTAAATTCCCTACCTTTTGACGATATTTGTTCCTATCTCTCTTCTAATTTTCACTTTCATTCAAAAAAAAAATAATAATTTACTTTAATTATCAACTTTCCATTAAAATGCACCATAGTCACCCATATGAAAGGTTGGGGATCCAATTCTGGAGGACAACTAGTATCGCCAACTAGCTTGTACTATTGTCTAATGTAGGAGTAATTTTAAAAAGAAAAACATCAAAGGGACAACCCAACAAAAGTTTCTGTTTGGTTTCCCCACTTTCTTATTTGCATCGAGTTCAGATTTGAGATTTCACAATCACCCTTTTAGCCTAGAAAATTAAAAGTAATGAAAAGAAAGAAAAAGTGTCGACAACTACACAAACAACCTTCACTTTCCTCTTTTTCATTAAACCAAGCAAAATATGCAAAAGTTGGGATTCAAAGTAAAAAAGGCATAAAAAACCAATACAAATTTTTCTTCCCCTTCTAGTAGCTAACTAGCTTATAGCCCTAAAATTACATGTGTTTCCAATTGCAACTCTCAACTTCCAAATTTCTACATTGTTAGATAATGGCCCTCCAAAAAAAATAAAATAACTAAATTATAGTCATATTACAAGAGCTTAATAATCAACTCCAATTAGTCTTCAAAAAAGGCCCAACAAAATGTAGTAAACTAATGTAATAGGAAGAGCAATTAGCATTCCAAATATAACCCTGAAAAAAATGAACAAAAATTAAAAAGATAACTTTTAAAATATTTATGAATCTAGGTGCAAGTTGGTACTATAAAGTAGTAGTATTAAATTATAGTGATAATGAATAGAGGAATAAGAGATCAAACCCAGTGCTAAGTATGTCAGGATGAACATTGTATTCCTTGGCAAACACAAAAGGGACAATTCCTTGGGGAAGTGCAGCCTAGAAATACACAACACAAACATTATATTCATTAAATTAAATCAAGGGATAAAATCATATAACCAATGGATAGTTATAACAAAAATAGTATATTTTTTGTTTTGTTTTATTACCTGTACAATAGCAATGTGCAACAGAACTCCCCTGAGTCCTACAGCAATTGAAGAAACAGCCATAACAGCAGGGCCAGTTAGGAAACGAACTGCCATTGCAAATGAAGCAACTGAGTTTCCACATGCAATTATCTTTGGTTGCAATGCCATGAACAACCCTGCAAAATCATTTCCAATCAATTAACATACTTTTTATATAATAAAAATAAACTAACATTCAAATAGTCCTCAAAACCATGTTATAAGACACATTAAAATATATAAAGCTTGTGGTAAATTAAATTTAAATTTCAATATTAAATATACCAAGGCTAAACATGGCCATTCCAAGGCCAGCATCAGATAAAATTGAAATTGATTTTGCAACAATTGCAGGCATAACAACATTCCACCTGAAATACAATATTTAAAGGTCAAAATTAGTAAAAACTAATGAAGCAAATAAAATATAAAAAAGAGTAAGGTTGGTTGCATACTTGAATGAGATCAAAGACCAAGTGAGACCAATAAGGCTGGAGTAAGTATTAGGATTTCTAATAAGTTTTCTCCAAACCATAATCAAAATGAGTCTTGTCATAACACTAGCAGGTGGCATGTTTGTTGGCTTAGCTTCACCTTGAGGTCCAGCTTTAGGGTGAAGTTCAGTTGTGGAGCTTGAACCTAGCTTTGAAAGCACTGGTCCTTCTTTGTCCACACCATTAGCAACAGTTCTGTTTCCGAAGCTAAACTCATCGTGACCAAATTCATCATAATCTGAAAAAAAACAACCAAATATTTTAAAAATTACATTATCCAAAAAAATTCATTGACATTATTGAATACAGAAACGACCAAATACTGATAGATACAAACAAAACACAATAAACCCCACCTTAAGCTATTGAAATTCCAACAACCCATTTAGAAGAGACAAAAATTCAAACTTGATACAAAACAAGGAATCATCATAAGAACAAAATTAGATACAAACAAAATCAAATAAAACCCACACAAGCTATTGTAATTTCAAAAACAACCCATTTACAAAAGACAAAAAAGATTCAAACTTGATACAAAACAACAAGTCATAAGAACATTAACAACCAAGAAAAACATGTCAAAAATAAAAACTTTATCACAATAAAAAACCACCAAATCACTGTAAAGTCAAAAGGGGTTAAAGAGTCTAAAAAAAAAAACCTTTTTGGTGAGCTACCCCATTAAGCTGATCATTTCCATAATCTCCACCACCTCTAAAGACATGGATTCCACCTTCAGAAACAGGAGAAGCACTTGAACTCCAAACAAACATATGAAGATCTTTACCACCATCACCTCCACCACCGTTACCCTTTTTCTTAGCCACAGGTGAAAATATCCCAGCACTATGAGGAGCAGGATACCCATTTCCAGCATTAACAACACCATTGACTTTACCAACAGCATTTTCCTCATCAAAACCCAAATTTCCAAAATTTGACCCTCTTGGACTAACATTCCTCCCATTCACCATAGAATAAAAATCAGTGTGGTTAAAACTAGACCCTCTTGGTGTAGGATTCCTAGAAGATTGAAGAGAATAAATCTCAGCATTTGTCAAATTAGAAGGCCTTGGTGTTAGTGAAACACCAGAGTTAGGTCCATGAGATCGTCTAGAGAAAATCTCAGACCTTGAACTTGTTGATTTTCTAACTTTAACATGAAGTTTACCATCTTCACCAACTTCAGCTTCAGTTTGAAGAGGTTCTTTACCATCCAAAGAAAGAATATCAGAATCAACTTTGAAAGATATAATAGAACCAGCTGTATCAGGAAACTGTTCCACAATGAGAATCCTAGCACCTCTATATTCAAAAAGGAACAACATCAAAGTGTACCATATGATACATTGAAGAACAACAATTTGAACCATAAGGGTACCAGAGTTATCTCCATACATCCCTTTAAGCAATGGAATTCCCATGACAAGTGTGTTTGGAAGTGTTGACAGTGAGAAAAGTGTTATGGACCATTCAAGTGAACCTCTTGAACTTGTTCTAGACCAAATGAATAGGATTGCTAAAACTATTGCTTTTTGAAGTGAATCAGCTGCTATAAACCTGTAGTTCATAGCATAAGGATTGTTGGTTGAAATGAAATGGAAAGAAAGAAGAGGAACAGCAAATAGTGCTACAAAACGGTTTATGCCTGAACATTGATCTGGTGTGAAGATTTTCCACCATTTTACTGAACCATAAGCTAGAATCATGGCTACATAGAGTGGTACTACTGCTGTGAGAACATGGTATAAGTCTAAAGCACTTATCATTTTTTCTTTCTTTGGTTTTTTCTTCTTCAAGATTTCTGTTTGTGGGATGTGATCAAAAGGTGAGAAAAGTTATAAAGGAATAAACTTTCTAGGTGCTGAAGAGTGAAGATGAAAAATATTGTTGTGTGGAGATTAAAGAAGGTTTAATGGGAGGGACAGGAAAATTATAAAAAGGTGAGGGCCTTTTTATAAGTATTTTCTCTTCTAGCAAAGACATAAACAAACTCTTATTTTCTTCACACTTTCTATTTTCTAAATCATTTTATTTAATAATATAAATATTGTATTATCATTCAATTAATATGTTAAATTTTTATTATAACTATTTCAAAAATGTAACACTTAATTTGTCGACTTGTATTTTGTGCATTCAAATCAATGCTAACAGTTTCTGATTCTTAAAAGATTTTTTTTTTTTCTAATTATTTTCTTTTTGTTATCTTCAATCAATACATTAGAAACACTAAAACCCATTTTATAGGTCAAAATGCATAGACTAATTTCCGGAGTAAATAGAACTATAATGTATCAAAATATTTTCTAGATAAATATAACAATATTGTATGATTATAGATAAGTTTGAACTCAATAATTCTGGAATCCTAAAAATACTTGTTACATCACTTTTTTTAATTAAGAAAGTAATTTAATTTTTATTATTAATAATATAAAAACTTTTTAAGAAAAAATCAATTTACTATTTAAAAACCTTTTAAATTGACTATATTTATAAATTAAATTTATAAGAAAAATCAATTTACTATTTTATAAAAAATTCAATTTAGGGTGCGGTATTAGATTAAATAGAATGGAACAAACTATATATATCTCGAGTGTTGCGTTATTTTATTTACTAGTTAAATAAATTTTTAATACTTGTAAATTTTGAACACCTTATTTTGAATTTCCATAAAAAAAAATTACTTTTTATTTTCTACAAAATTATAATAGAAGTAATTTTAGTTTTTGTTAAAACAAAATATGTTTAATTATTTTTTTAACTTTTAAATTTTTAAATAATTTTAATTTTTAATCTTTATAAAATTTTAATATTTTATTTTTAATCTCTATAAAAATTAAATTTATTATTCTTTACAAAATTATCATATTAGAAATAGTTTTATATCGTATTAAAACAAAATATATTTAATTATTTTTTAAATTTAAAATTTTTAAATTATAAGATGCAAACATATTTAGAGCATTATAAATTCATTTGGAACTAACCAAATATGAATTTTTTTAGAAAGTAGCTTACTAGTTTTGATAAGTAACACATGTTTTATGATAGTTTATATCGTGAGTTATTATTGTATGATCATAAAATTAAATAAATTTTTGAAACACATACATAATAAACATTTTTTTAAACATTAATAAAAACTAGAAAAAATATAATTATTTTTTTTAATATGTGGTTAAATACTATTTATTTGATTTTATGCAAGAGTTAGTGATATATAAGAGAGAGTGGTAAGCGCTAAGCAGTATTTATAAAAACTAAAAAGATAGGAACAAATACTGAGACAGAAAGAACATGTTTTGTTCCTCAAACTTTCTATTCTCTTTTTTAGCTTGGAATTTGTTTTTCCTGCGTGAGTGAGAGAGACGGAAAGGGGATAAAGGTAATTTTGAGAGGGAAAGGATGAAGATGCAGCACAGATAAAGAAGAGGAAAAAGTGAAAAGAGGTTATAAAGATTCTCTTTAGCTTTTTGCAGATTTATATGCTGTCCTGTTTTGTTGCACATGAGATGCAAATTAAACACAGGTCGGATTTCAATAAAAAAAGGGACACCCTTTCAGTGCTTTTTCTATTCCGAAATTCATTTTAAACTTTACTTTTTCTGTTTTATGATTGAAGTAAACAACAAAACCAAATGTTTCACTAGGGAATGAAAATAAACCTTTTTTTTGCAAATTACTAACATTTGGACCCTGTTTATTCAAGGGGAGTTTTGTGAAGAAAAAAGAAAAATAATGTGTTTTTACTATTTTTGTTTATAATTTAATGACTATGTAGGTGAAAATAAAATCACATTTTCTATTCAGAAACTGTCATGTACGTATTTGATCTTCACACATGTTGCTATTTGGATTGCGAATTAGATTATTTATTGTATGAATTAAATTTTCTTCTTCTTCTTCTTTTTTTTTTATATAGAAAACAATACTAACGAAGACTATATAAAATCATTAAAGTAGTAAATAAAGTTAAGGGTACAATACAAAATCAATTACATTTAGTGTGTTGGGATTAACTAATTGAAAAATTATAGGGAAATAAGATTTTTGTGATTCAAATATTTCACTTACAATATTTTTTATTTTTAAATTTTATTAGATACAAAATTATTTATTTGTTGTTGGACCATTTTTGTAAATTTTTAAAGTTTTTGGTGAAAATAAAAGTAAAGTATTTGAGACAAAACTAATTTTTTGAAAAAAAAAAATTGAGGCATTATTTTGAAAATTTGTAAGGACTAATTTGCAAAATTTTATAAAATTATAGGAATTGATACGTAAATTTTAAAAAAATTATAAGATCAAAATTAAAATTTTTTAAGGAATTATTGGGATATTTTATAATTCATATACTATAGTCTAAATGGATGAATTAGACCTGTATATTTTCTCTGCTATAATTATATTATTTTAATAAATTTGCAGATTTCCACTGTTTTAGTTATTAGTTAATGTTTCTTAATCCTTAATACATCATATCAACTATTGTCTGATTTTACCCACCGATTCATAAAAGGTCTTCTTTGTATTTTCTATAGTACGGTTTGATAACTTATTTATGAGAAAATGCATGTACACTATTTGTTTAATAAATTTTACATGAATATAAATCTTTGATTTAATTATTCTATTAAAAATTATAATATATTATTAATAAATAATTACTCAATCAACTGTGTATAATCGACTGTAAATATAAATTATTTTATATTAACGGTACATTATCATTAAACAATTTATTTAATTTAAACTCCAAGTCTATTATATGCGTACGAGTCTAAATCTCATCCATACTATTATATAGATATTTTTGAATAAAATAATTAACAAAAATAATAGTCTATTTATCACATTTTCTGCAATAAATAATTTATTGTATTATTTTCTATAAAGTTCGTTTTTTATGAGTTTAGAGAGTTGTTTACCATTATAGCAATAGTTTAACGGCATCCTTAGAGAATCAAATCATTTTTCAAACAAATGAAATTCCATGGGATTCTGCAATAATTATTCCATGTTTAAATTAGAATATATTTGATTTGTTATCTTTATTTTTATCCCTTGTTTACGATTAGATGGACTTATTTTAAATTAAATTGTCAACCTATTTAAAAAAAAAAACCATAAATAAAATTCTATGCTCATTTTAAAAAGAAAATTGTTAACTTTGATTATTAAATTAAAATAAACACAAAATAAAATAAGTTGTTGATAAGGATATTTTTATCTCTTAAATTTTTTTAGAATTAAAAAAAAAAATATAACGAATCACAATAATTTTAAAAGATAAAATAAAATATTTTTTATTCTCTTATTTTGAGCATGTTTGTTGAAAATATTTAAAAAGTTATTTTGACTTTATATTTTAAAAAATAGTTTTTATGTTAGTTTACTTAAAAAATAATAAAAGTTGTTTTATATTTATTTGTTATCAAATAAAAAATATTTTAATGACGTTATCCTATTTGACTGAGGATTGGCTTTATTTTATTTGACTCAAAGTTATCTTTATTCTATTTGACTCAAGATTGCCTTAATCCTATTTGACCTAAAAAATTTCTATTTGAGTTAGGATTACCTTTATCATATTTGACCTTAAATTTTTTTATTTGATTCAGGATTGCCTTTATCATATTTGACCTTAAAATTTTCTATTTGACTTAGGATTGCCTTTATCCTGTTTGACATTCAATAACTTATATATTCATTATTATAGATTTAACATTATAAAAATCACATATTTTTAGAAAATGTACTATTCAAAAATGATTTTTTTTTTTTAAAAACTTCTCAAAATAGTTTTTTATTTTAATTATTTTCCAAATTTGTATTATTCAAAAAAAGTTATAACAAGTAAATAAAATATTTAAACAAAGCTTTTATTTGTAGCTTTATTTTTATTTTTATTTTTTGAAAAATGTTATAACAAAAATATAAAATATTGTCAAAAAATTATTTTTTACAATATTTAAACAAGTGGATCATTTATCTTAAGGGTATTTTAATTAATAATTAGAACTAGGTACTTTTTAAAGAAATATAAAAAATTTATGACCTAACAATAATTTTAAAAAATGTTTAGCAATTTATAAAAAATAAAAAATGAGGAAATAATTTTGTTTTAAATTGAGTTGGTATTTTTTTTTTAAATATACACAATAATAAATAAATGAAAACAAAACAAATATCATGTCAATATTTGACTTTGTCAAAATGAGGAGACCGTCAAAAGGTACATTTGTAAATAATATGAGGAGACCGTCTAAAATTTATGACCAAAAGGGTTTAAATTATAATTTTCAAATTAAAGATATTAAAATTGCCAAAATTTTAAACTTAGAAGTCAAAAGGTACATTTTAATCTATTTATTTATATTTATTTCAATGCTGTATATTAATTTCTCTCAATTCTCGTTGGTTACAATTTTTAGGATGGGGTAAATTAAGTTTTCTCTCTCAATCATGACTATATACAATTATTCTTATTTAATAAAAGCACAATCAAAATTAAACATTTCCAAAACAAAACGACACCAAAATGCTGAAAACTGAAGCATAAACTGAAATAATTTCCTTTTTAATTATTCTTCTTGTGTTAGAGAGTTAGAGTTGAATCCCACCGATTTTAATGTAGAACTCTTTTTTAATGGTTAAGAACTGTTGCATCACAAGCAAACATTTGCAACTTGTCGCCATGTCGACGTGCTCGGTGGCAAATTCATGACCAGAATTGTACATTTTACAAGTAGATTAATTATTGACACGATCCTATATATTTGAAAGTTAAAAATTTCATAAAGATTTAACAACTTTAGAAATTAATTAATTTTTTTAAAATTTCATGAGTTAAGTAAGATTTATGAGTCTACGTTTTTAAATTAATCTTTTAATATTTTTTCAAAAAAAAGTTGATAAAGTTTTTATGAAAAATATTTTGTTATCTTTAAAAAATAATTTACAAATTAATTTTACTTATTTTTTGATAAAAAACTTGATTTTTTTAGAAAAATGTTTTAAATATTTTTCTGAGAAAAATAATTTTTAAAAATTTTTCAAATAAAAAATTTAAATTACAAAACATTAGATTCATTAAACCTTAGACGAAAAGCTTAATATTAGAGTTTCAATAGATTTTTTTTAAAGAGAATTTTAGACTTTATAACTTAATTAACAGCTCTAGTTACCAATACCAAGGCTTGACATACTCAGGACGAACCTCTGTTGGAGATAGGCACTCTAAATGCAAGGACTTGTGATGCAAATATTGTTGTCTAAAAAATGTGAATGAATGAGATAATCCATAAACATGATATTTTAAGTTTTTGGATTAAGAAATACTAGTATTCAAGTCGTTTGGCATGTAAAAAATAATAAAGAGAGAAAAAGCAAATAAATGACATTTTTTTTCTTCTTTTTAATTTTGCGAAGAAAGAAGGGAGAAGTGGAATTCTTTTTCATATTATTTACAAATTAAAACAAATAACTATCTTATATTTTTTTTAATATTTTATTTTTCACAATCAGTTGTTCCATATGGGAATGTTTGAAAAACGCTTACATCCATATGAAAGAATGTAGAATATTTTATGTTAATTAATTAGTCAAAATAACAACTTTTTGACATTAAGATTAAAATAATGAAGTTAAGTACTTAAATAAAAATTTTAATTAATAGATTTCATTAAAATAAAAAATAATTTAGAATCAATTAAAAAACTCGAAGAAGACATAGAAATATTAATTGGGAATGAGATGAGAGTAAAATATGGAGTGGTGGAGTATTAAGCAGAGACGATCTTTATGATAGGCGGCGCTGGTACTGTTTAACAGGGAGCTCTTAAGATATTGTCGCGTTAAATTAAATTAAAATAACATAACAGTAATAATAGTGCCGTATAATTATTAATTACTACTTGCATTCCAAAACGACTGCTTGTTGACACGTTTTAGTTTTCATTGAGCACGCACGCAATTGGCTGCCCTGTCATTTTCACTGTCTCCCTTCCAATCGACACACTCTCGCTCCACCTCCTCTCTTCACACGCTTTTTTATTTTATGTAAATAATAAATGCTCTGATAACTTAATTATGGGACTACATTTATTTTGGAGAAATTAATTTGAAGCAGAAAGTTTAATGGTTTCTTTTATTGGAAATTTTAATGGCATTCAATGTGAAGGAATGTGAATAATAACATTACATGAGTGTGACGTATTAGTGTTACGGACACAAGCAATATCAATTATCAAGCATAGTTGTATTTTTTTTTGGTAAGCCCGTATCAAACATAATAGTAGTATCAGTATGAGCTTAAAGCCAGAAATTGTGACACAGGATTAACCACTGACTTAGATGTTTCTGACCTATGGCAACGTTGGTCATTGCCGAATGGAAAAAGCAATATGAGCGCGCGCATAGAGAATTGCTTTTTGTTCTACTTTTCTTGCAACTCACTCCGTCTAATCACAAAAGCCAATGTTCTTTGTTACTGTCGCCTCTTTCATCATAAGCCTACTCTACCATCCAAAAACAACGTTAATATGTGTTTTCTGATTACGATACTACCTCCATCCTCGATCTTTCATCTTTAAATTTTTTATTTTTTTCAAAGCTTTTATTCTTTCAGAAAATTTAAATAACTTTAATCATATTCTTTTCAAAATTAAATAGTATTGAATAAATTTTATTTTTATTTAACGAATAAAAAATATGAAATTATACTTTTTTTTTAATATATGTGTTTAAAGTTAAAACAACTATGTTTCAGAGAAGAGAGTAACAAATAGAGTTATTCCTTAAATAATTAACACTACTTTTATCCAGTTTTTCCTTCGCCAAAAAATGTAGTTTTTTATTTGCAAAAGAAAGCAAGGGCACGTTCATTAATGTTTAATTAATAATTAATACATCAAATTTATTTTGCTTTATTTTTGTTTCTGTAAATAGTTTAGTAACAAAACTAATATACATTAATGTGGAGAAGGAGGATATCTTAATTCAAACTTGCATTTTACTATATGGAATGTTTTTCCAGCTATTATATAAACTATATTTACGAATTTTTTTTTGCTTTATTTTAATATATTCTTTTAAAATAACTCGTCCCTAAACATTTAAAAACTACATTATTTTCTCCTAAAAAATACTTTCTTTTACATAAAATAAATTTAATTAAGCAGCTGAAATAAAATGTGGAATACAGGGATGCCAATATTTAATATAGATAAAGTCAGGATCTAAAGCAAAGCCATATATATGAATGATATGATTGCTAGAAACATTAAAACCCATTTAACACGGTTTATAGAAAATGAAAGAAAATTATTAATCTTTTGTCAACCAACTATTTCTAAGTCAAAATATCATAAACTCAATGTGTTTTTGCAATATCATAATTTCAAAGTGCATCAAAACATCGAAGGGCAACTGCCATTACCATGGTTGCATGAAAGTATTTTTTCCTTTGAAGTTGATTCTGTTTTTAGTATTATCAAATACTATAACATATTTTTTCATCTCAACCATGATTGATTATATTTTGAAGTTATGGAATAAATGAAAAATTGGTTCATAAAGAACACCTAAACCAGATTGAAACTATACATATTTTAATCAGATACAATTTTTAAAAAGTTAGTCAATATTTTTCTCAATCTAATTACATATAAAATAAAAAAGACTCCAACAATATTATATTTGGAGAAAATGCTTTTAGTTGAACAACTATTTTTCAAAATCCATCAAATCAAATAAAATTTTTATAGGACCCGATTTTTGAGTGGTTCGAATTAATACAATTTTTACAATATGTTTGATTTGAAATATAAATTGAAAGGAAGGGAAAAACAAATAGGAAGAGATTGACTTGCTAGTTCTTTTATACTGATAAATAAAATATAAGAAAAAAACTTACTAAAAAACATACATCTTAAACTATAACTTACATATTTTTTTAAAAAGTAACATTCTTTTTCCAATTAAAATGAGACGAGCGAAAAAGTTTTTTTTTTTGTTGACAGAAATTTACAGTGAGATGATAATGTCACATTTTAAAATAAATAAAATTTTAAATTTCATTGATCATCTACAAGTACATCAACATTTAATCTATTATGATTTAAATTTTTTGAAATTAATTCTACCTTATAATGAGATAAAAGTTAGTGCTCAAACACTCTCTGATTTTTCCCCTGCAAAACCAACAGCCGATGGTTATGTCGAAACAGGCTCTAAGTAACTTCAATTTTTTGGGAGCTCATAAAGCCCAATTTAGAGATAGTCATGTGAGTGACCCACCACCAATGTCCGCCAGGACCACTTTTTTTCCATCATCCCCAACAACAGCCATAGCCTTTTTTTGTCCAAGCTGAGATCCATGAAACGCGGAGCCTGTTATCGCTGACAAACAATCGAATGGGTTTACCATTTGCCCCTTCACCACACCAATTGCTCCATCCGTCTCACTCTAATTTTTGTAAAATAAATTGTCTTATTAATCTAATTTTTAATATAATTTTAATTATTATTTTTTATATATTATATTTGAATGACTACTATATGCATAATTTTTTAAGTATTATTATATTTTATATTGAAAATAGTGAAAATACGTTAATAGTTAAAATAAGCATTTTAATAAAATAATTTATCTCTTATTTCTTATTATAATATTTTTAATATGTATAAAAATTTTAAATGATACTTATTAGACTTAATTTTATTTTGTATTTCTTTATTTTAGCATAAATTAAGAAAATAGTTTCTCATTTTATTTCTCTCGTCTCCAAACAGAATTTTAATCTAAAATTTGATGAAGTGTAATTTTTTTAAGCCATATCACACCACTTACGATCATATATCTTAGGTACAATTGTTGCACCGCGAGATATTGAGGCATGGTGTGAATTAAATAAGCACACAAAAAATTATGTTTAATCAAGTTTTTGACCAAAATTCTATTTATAGACAAAAACTATGAAGAGATAAAATGAGAAACTATTTTCACAATTCAGCTAAAATGAAAGACATAAAATACAATTTAGGCGTACTTATTATGAAATAGACACAATATTATAAATATTTTCTCTTCCCAATCGTCTTCCAAACCCACACATTTCTAATTTTATTATCACTTTTAAACTATTTTTATTTTCTTTAGGACATTTTTACCCCACTTCTCTATTTTTTGTGTTAAATTTTTGCAAAAATTTTCACAAAATCAAAATTTGAATTTTAAAAAATTCAGTCTTTTGTTGTAAGACAACTTTTTTAAAATTATTTAATGCTCTTCATAACTTAAAATATTTTTTTGTGATTAAGACAACCTAAAAGATTGTATATCTAAAATAATAATAAATAGCTACAGATATTTTAAATTAAAAATATAAAAAAAAAAAAAAACATAATAGAATGAAAATTTTATCCTTTATAAAATTCATATACAATTAATCACGATGGACGTTTTTTCAATAAAAAATGAATAGTATTTTTTTTCTCTATAAAATATATAGATGGTGCATATCAGCTAATAAGAGTGTGGATGGTGCACGTCAATTGATAAGAGAACTACTTATGTTTTTCCTATCTTTCTAAAAAATTGCTTGTTCAAAAGTATAATTTTGAATGAAAAAAAAGTAATTTTTGTATGTCAATTAATAACACCATTTTTTTTTTTTATTCAGTTGAATAAAATTAATACCTATATGATCTTAATTGTAAGATAATTTTAAAAAGTTTTTGATCCCATTTATAAACAAAAGTAACAATTTTTTAAATGTGTCTTTTTAAAATATCAGTGAGTGTATTTGGTACCTCACAATTTATATATGTTTATATAAGAATATTTTTGATCTTTTTTATTTTGTCTTTTATAATTAAGATCAGGAGGAGTAATTAATAATTTTAAAACTTTAAATTTAATAGTTTTAATTAATTTTTGTGTGAATTAAATGTATTTATTTATATATTGAAATATATTTTTATTGCTAACTTTTAAATTAGATAATAATTGCTGAAACTTTTACAAATAGGTTTATCTTTTTTAAATCACATCAGACTGGCGTTGTTGAAGTCCAATGACCCGGTATGATTCTTTATGGCCCATGCTAAATTATTGCCTATTCGGCTGGACCCATTTTGATATGTTTTAATGCACACGTGTAGTTTCTCTATTTATTATCTATATCTTAATTATTTTGTAATTGACGGCTATATTAAATTATAAACAATATTTTTTTTGAAAAATAATATAACTAATTTAAATAATTTTTAATTAAAAATAAATTATTTAAGAGAATCTAAATCGTAAATAAAACAATTTTTAATTAAATTTTATAAAATATTCACCTAAAACACTTGTTAATAATACAAAAATATAATTTTTATCTTAAAAAAATAACATTGAAATTTTCTAAAATCCAATATAAACTTTTCAAAATTAATTTTTTATTACTCCTCCTTTCTCAATAAATGATCAATTTGTTAAAAAAATTTGACTTAAAAGAAATTACATTTTTAAGCTACCATGTAAAATTGATTATTTCTTTCAATATACTTAATTTTCAATTCAATGTTATTTACCTTGTATTAACTGTAATTGTGAATGTGCTAACATATTATAAAAATATTTTATATCAATTAGATCGCCATGCAATAGAAAAAGAAAATGATTCGATCTCTATTATTGAACTGATTGTTCTTATCCAAATCGTATTTTCATCGTGAAAATTTTCAACTTATTTCTTCCGAACACTCGTTCCTTTGAACTGTTTAACATTTCTTAAGTGCTTGTGTTATCAAAATAGTATATATGTATAAAATTGTGCAAAGGCTGCGATTCTCGAATCGTGCACCACTTCTAACACACTCACACTTTGAACAATCGCAATTTGTTTCAGATTTTTCAAGCCATGCTACCTTTGACACAGATCCAACAATTTCATCTTATGCTACCACTGATAGAGTTCGCAGGGTTGAATCTCTTGACTTTAGGTAACTCAGCAAATAACCCCTTTTCCTTTTTTGTTTCTGGATTGGCGGTTATAGTTGAAATTGTTTAATGTTATTGTATTTTTTTTATAGGCGTTTACTATTATTGTATGTTTATGCATTAGTGTATGTGATAACTGTTTGAAGTTTTCATGAATTAAAATGAATTGCTATATTTTTTTTTTTTTGAAGTCAATCAGTGAATTACAATGAGATGAATCAACATAGAGTTGTTCTGCTATATTAAGAGTTTACTAACTTCATAAATAACGTAACTGAACTGTAATAAATAACTAATTAGTCTAAGCTCTAGTAGTCTTTAAACTAATTCAATCATTTATAATTGTTCTCTGTTTGATTGATTTCTTATTGCATTATAATTAAATGGCATTTGGGTTGAGCCTAACTAATAGTGGTGAGCAAATGCATGGCTCAGTCCAGATGTTGAACTTGGAGATGCTGTTGCTCAATGCGACGGTCATTGTGAATTTGGTGTTGGAGATTCTTGTTTATGATCTCTGAGTAGCATATAAATTGAAATTGCCTATGGATAAATGGGACAAGATGGCTGGCTTTTGTAGATTTATGCATGAATGCTTTGCCTATTGCTGTTTGGCCCTTTGGGGATGATAAAGATCTAATTTTTGTTGGACATATATATCGCTAGCTAGAAGGAATATGTATATTGTTTGGTCATACTCCTTGTTTTTTTTAAATACGAGTTTAGTTAATCATTTGAAGGTAATATTGTCTTTTATCTATCATGCTTTATTTACTTTCCGAATCGTGAATGCACCAGGGAAATTACAAACAGACGAGAGCTTACGAACGCATTTGATAAATACAATATAAACATTTTATCTGGATGGTTGAACTGGACTTCGAGGGCAAATGATAATCATCATGGTGCTAACTATGTGGTAAACCGTCATTTTAAAACTGATCGCAAGGATAGATGCACAAAGGAGTTCTCACGTAAGGTGCAATTGATCTAATGTATACTTCCCCCCCCTAATGTTATGTATTTTAATTTAACTTGAATCTATTAGTTAAGCAAGTAAGAATGGAAGATGCTACATGCTTAACCGGTTAAATAACACCCACGTTGAGTCTATAATTTTCGTATATTGAAAAACGGAAGTCTATTTTTATTTTATGTCTATATGTTGTGCGTTTAATGCTGATGAAATTATGTTTGGATAATCATTTCTATTTGAGCATTTTCCTGCTTCATTAACATCTTTTATTTTGATTGTCCTTTTTGTTGGAGAATTTATGACTAATAATACATACAATGTTTCAGTTTCTTGAAAATGTTCCAGATTTTGTAAAGATAGTGGAGGTTGGTCCAAGGGATGGATTGCAAAATGAGAAGGTTATTGTTCCAACTGATGTGAAAATTGAATTGATAAAACTGCTAGTTTCTTCTGGGTTGTCTGTTGTTGAGGCGACAAGTTTTGTCTCACCAAAATGGGTGCCACAGGTAAGAATATATTTATTTTTCCTAGAGACAATCAACCATCTGTGATTTCCTAGAAACAATTAAATACTTCTAATAATTATTCTTTTTCATTATTTGTTTATGGTCCATTTTCTACCTTATTTCTGTAAGAACTTTTTTATTAGATGTTATACGGGCTTTTAGTTGTCAATTCAATGTATCCAGAGATTCTTATCTTGATTACTGTTCCTATATTTCTCTTGTAACTGTTCTATATTCGTGCATATTTTACTATCAGTACCTCCTTTTTGTTGAAGTGTTAGTCATGATTTCTGTTTTACTTTCATAAGTGTTTTCATCTGTATACTGTTTAGTAAATGTTTGGAACCACATTGAAAAGCAAGAAAATGCATGATTAAATTGAAGCTACAATATGTGGCTTCACAAATTTCACGGTGATAACACCTTGGAACGCAAGATGTATGGACTAAACCCAAATCTAAACACTTGCTTAATGAATCGCACGATCCTCTGACCAACCAATTTCACATCTTTATTACTGATTTTAGTTAGCTGATGCAAAGGATGTATTGGCAGCAATTCGAAACGTTGAAGGTGCTAGCTTTCCTGTTTTAACTCCAAACCTCAAAGTAAGAATTATACTTAATGGTAAACATATTATTTGATCAGAATAGAATTTGTGAATGGTCATGATCATTTGGCCGTCTCTCTTTCTTCCAGGGTTTTGAGGCAGCTGTTGCTGCTGGAGCTAAGGAAGTGGCTATTTTTCCTGCAGCTTCTGAATCATTCTCTAAAGCAAATCTCAATTGTGGAATTGAGGATAACCTCACTCGTTGCCGTGATATTGCTTCAGCTTCTAGAAGCCTTGCAATCCCAGTTCGTGGGTACAGTTTTGATTGATATTTTCATTGATGTATAAATTTGAGTATTTTCTGAAAATATGTGTTGCTTAAAGTTAAAACAGAATAGTTATTCTAATGTAAGGTCCATTTTTTTATTGGACATGTCTTGTTTTCAAAACAAGGGGCTTTGTGATCTAGTATGTGTTTGAATCAGCATATTTTACGGAAATTATTTTTCCCCCAGCTTCCGAAGAGAGCTTTTGCAAACAAAATTTTCTCCGTAGTTAAGCTAAAAAAGTGGTTTCACAGATATTATAATGTGTCCTAGACTCCCAATCGTCCTTATCCAAATTATTTGAACAATCTTAAAACAGTATTCAGTTACCTGTCACTTTCAAATTCATCAAAGCAAGTTATGTAGTCAATCGTGTGATTAATTTCACACTACAGATACGTATCATGTGTTGTGGGATGTCCTCTGGAAGGAAAAATTGCTCCAGCAAAAGTAGCATATGTTGCAAAATCACTTTATGAGATGGGTTGCTCGGAGATTTCATTAGGGGATACAATTGGTGTTGGTACACCTGGTAATGTTTCTTTCATTTTTTGTCAATTATATTTTCAGACATTTTTCGGTCTTGGTTGCTTTGCTGATGTATCTGTCTAACATGTTAAAAAGACTATTGATCTTAATCTTGTGGATTTGACTCCTTTCTTTAACTATATCTGATGTTGTCTTAACTGTGTAAATGATTAATTATATTATATGTCCTTATGTAGAAGATCCTGTTTATTAAAAATTCTAATGTTTCCATGTTAAAGATCATTGTCAATGTTTTCCAGAAGTAGTTTCCTTTTCTAAATCTGTGTTACAGCATTATGCTGCAGCATTTTAAGTAGCATTTTGATTTAGTATTTTTGGAGGAATACAATGAAAAGCCTAAGGAGATTGGGATCTGTGACTGTGAAATGAGAAAAAAGTAACAGTTTTTTCTCCCTGGAAAAAGCCAATATCTTTCTTAAATCTTATTACCTCATTGAAAATTAATGGTGTACAGCAATTTTTTATCAGCTTTTGTAATAAACAATAGATAATAGAAGATGAACTAATTTACCGTTTTCAGAACTTTCTCATCTGATATTTGGTTGTATTGATCGAGTTCTTTCATATTACTGAATCTACTTAAGTTTTACGTTCCTATCATGTCTGTTTTGCTTTATCAAACATTTCGATTTGACTTGATCTTTCTCATCTTTGCAGCTACTGTCATTTCTATGCTTGAAGCCGTTCTTGATGTTGTTCCGATTGACAAACTTGCTGTCCACTTTCATGATACTTATGGTCAGGCACTTTCAAATACTCTAATTTCACTACAGGTAAACACTTTTTATTCTTCAAATGCTAATATATTATTAGAACATCCCTTTTATATTGAATATTTTTGGAAGTTTTTGTGTCTGATGACTCAGATGTAGCTTCCCCTCCAAATGTCAAAACTAATCAGTTTTGAACATTTCAGATTAGCTCCTACAAATCGGATAACCTGGATTGTATCCTTGTCTTTCATTTTAAATTTAACATGTATTGCTGGGATACTGATTGTTTTTGTTCTCCCAACCAATATAATTTTGTCTTTGCAATAAAAAAAGTGGAATTGAATGTACAGTATCTTATCTTATTACCGCCTGATTGAAAGAACGAAAATTTTCAAATGCTGTTTATGTCTTTATAGAAACAAAGATTAAATATATTTTTGGTCTCCTTAAAATTGTTAAAATTCGACTTGTATCCTTACAAAAAAATAAAATTTCTTTAAGTTTCTGAAAAATAAATGAAATATATGTGCTTTTAGTTTCTGATAAGAAGACTGATGAAGGACAAAAAGACTATTTTTGTTGAATATAAACACTAAAAACAAATAAACTATTTATAGGGACAAAAATCAAATTTTTCCATTGGGATAAAAAAATATTTAACTCTAAAAGCAATTCCTATTTGGTTAATCATGTTCATTTATTTTTATAGATGGGGATCAGCACAGTGGATTCATCTGTCTCTGGTCTTGGAGGTTGTCCATATGCTAAGGGTGCAACTGGGAATGTTGCCACTGAGGATGTTGTTTATATGCTGAATGGACTTGGAGTTCAAACCAATGTGGACCTTGGAAAACTTATGCTTGCTGGGGATTTCATCTGCAACCATTTAGGACGTGCATCTGGTTCGAAAGCTGCAACTGCCTTGAATAAAGTTACAAATAATGCCTCCAAAGTGTGAGTTATTAAAGCCAGATCATGTATCTGCATGACAGGCAAAATGTTTACCCGTTGCATTGTTACTTTTGTCCATAAGATGCTATGACTCCTTAGAGTAAACAACACACTGAGAAAGATAGAGTCAGAAAACACAAGTGTAATGCTGTTCAGTTCTGCTTGTTTTCTGAGTTTGTTGAGTTGCTTTGATTATGTGTTGAACATGGAATCATAGAGTGAAACTATGAAAATGCATAGTACGTTCAAGTTTAACAGCATTGTCATCTCTGGCACACATTTTTATAATGAAAGTAGTTCAAGAAACTGAAGCTTTACTTCTTGTTTGATTCTTTTTCCATTTTTGTTTCTTGCAAGTCTTTTGAATATAGATTCGAGGAGTTCCCATTCAAATTTCCTTTTCATATCTTTGAATTTGGATTTATCCTAACTCAACTCCCAAACTCATTTAGACATTTTTCTAAATGAAATTTCTATTTTTCTTTCTTTCTGTAATTGACTATCAGAATGTTAATTTTTCTAAGGTCAGAGATTAAACTGAAATCAAATGCACATTTGAGTCAATAAAATACATATTGATTTAAGCTTAACCATCATTAACTTTCATATTGGATGCCATTCACTTCAATATACTACCTCGATGTCACAAATTAAGGACTTGTACCTAATCTCTCCCTCCCTCTTTTCCCCTTAGATGAGCCAAAATTGATTTTAGGGACGTTGATTCTAACTCAAAGTTAGATTTAAAGCTTTTGTCTGTGTAATTAATTTTTGGCCTCAATTTTTTTTTAATTCCCTTTTACTTGAATGTATTCAAATATAAATATAAATTTATTTACATTCAACATACTTTTAGCTAAAATCAATTTTTGTTATAATTGAACCAAACACATGTTTATTTTGTTAAAAAAAGCCAGTAATAAGGAACAACTTCTGTCTATTATGTATCCAAGTACTTTCTTGCTTGCAGCACAAATCCAGCATGCAAATGTCATAAGAAGAAATTAAAGATTTCTTTACTACATTTATGATATAGACATGGACCCCCTTCTCCTTTTCCCTCTGTCACTGCATTGAGTAAATTGGCTAATCTTTCTCCTTTCTAGTCCTACCAGTATTGCAAATCTTTCCTCTTCTCTGCCATTGTTGTCATTAAAGAATGAAATCCTTTTACTCAACCACCCCTATAGAAAATAAGAGTGAAATTCAGTACTAGTTATAGATAAAATAGAAAGTATTGTCCTTTTCAAATGAGCCATTAATGCAGGATGCTTCATTTCATTAAAGATACTCAATGGGGTCTCTCTGAGTGAGGAAACCTTGCTTTAAATGTCAGCTTTGTCGTTTACATTTATGCTTGCTGTGACATTCTGTTGCCTAGAAAGTGACTTGACATGCTTCTGAGGTGATCCTATAATATTGTTGCCTTTGTTAGAGTTGCTTTCTTTCCTCCAAGCATTACACTTGATGGTTACAATTAACAAAAATGTCAATTCTTTTAAACATAAACTATTTTTCAACTCTTGCTCATGTCCCATGTATCCATTTTTGGATGCAGGTCCTATGCTAAATGTTATTTTATCCATAGTTGTCTAAATTTGGAATGTCTTGTAAGAATACCAACACACACTCTTGAAATACACTTGTTGTGACTAACCCATTCTTTAGTCACATTGAAAATTTGATGACTTTTTTAAGAAATAAACCAAACACACAGAGTGAGTTTAAGTAAGTTTTTAAAGTTGGGTAAAACAAAAAAAGAGTAAGTTTTTAAGGTGTATGTCATTAACATTCTTCATGTGTGTGTATTTGTACATTGTATATAAACATGTGTTGAAAGAAAGAGGTATTTCTTGATAAACTGTCTCGAACAAGATTTTTAATTGCGGTCGCATCTCGATCGAATTAACACTACATAGAATTGCAGCCAAATACACAAACGAAATTTGCATACGGTTTTCTTATAACCTTGTCTTAGAAGCTACATTTTTGTAGCTTCAACAAATCACGACACAGGGAAGCAAGAACATCAAACTCGTTGTGAATCCAATCACACAATCAGGTTGAGAGGCAAAAGCTGATATATTTTTAGTGCATTAAATGTCAGATTTGTCTATTTGTGGAGAGTTCTCAATAATTCTGATGCAGTTGCAGCCAAACAGAAAATGTTCACACTGCACCAAAACAATTTAAATGATATGAAGGACAAAGTATTATATGTTCTGTAACCAAAATAATTATTGTATCCTCTCTTTGAAGGTTTAAAGAAACCCTTTAATAAAAATCCCCTATTGCTATTACATTTCCTAGAAAAGGGTAAAAAAAACGGAACACAATAGTTTCTTGCCACTTATTTCCTTTTTTTGTTGTTGTAAAACTTACAACATATTCATTGTTATTTCTTTTGATGTTTAATTGAACAAATAAAAATTAACTTGACGCATTATTTAAACATGCTAGAACATACTTTCTTGCTACTAAATTGAAGCTTTAAACATTACAAGGGAAATATGTTAGATTGTGTATATTAGATAATAGCTACACTTAATTGATTATTGATACCAATTCATATGTAACACATCAATTATACAAACATCATTCATTTTTACTCCCATCCTTTAGTGGATATGGTGCTGGCATATAGGCAGAATTAAAAAGAAACGAAATTAAAGTGGGGTCTGAATCATAATCACCAAAGAGAAATTAATAAGACTAGATGGGTGAAGACATTTGATTCTTAGCTTCATGATTAAAAGTGTTGATGTAGTTTGAAAAATTTGATGAACATCCATGGCTCACAATTCATCTCGTCACAAGGTGGATTAATTTCACATGTATATACAGTACACCTTTTTATTTATTTTAAATATGGCCATGATATTATATGTTGAAGGAATTATGGTCCCCACCAAAACATTTATGTATGCTGCCATAAACCTCAGTACTTTATATGCATAGGCTTAATTTTGAGATGTAGAAATTATAAACTTTTCCACGTACACTGAAATAGATGAAGTGGTATGGACCAACCTACTGGGTAATCAACTAATTAATATTCAAAACATTTCCTCAAAAATCAAAAATAACTAATATTAGATCATTTGCAAAAATAAAAAATAAAAACAAATATTTAGATCATCACATATTTAAGATAACAACCGCAATTTAAAGAAATTTATAGAAGCAAAATATCAAATTTGTCTTTATAATTTAATCATTAACTTTGTGATGAAGAAATTAGTTATGATTTTTTTTCTTCTTCTAATTTCAGTAACTAATTTTATCTTTTAAATAGTGATTTTTTATTTATTAAAGGAACAAAATAAATTTTAAGTGAAAAATAATCAGATAAAAACACCATTTATATATATATATATATATATATATATATATATATATATATATATATACATTATCATTAATGTAGAAAAGGAGAGAATAAAATTTAAGATCATAAACATAATAGTTTTTGAAATAAAGTTATAACATGCATTAATCTACACAGAAAAAGCAAAATAAAATCAAGAGAAACACAAACTAGTAAATAAATAGTTAAAATTAAAATAAGTTTGGTCCTTTTGGTTGGAGGAGAAAACATTTTTGTCCTACCAAATTTTCAGGAACAATTAATAGTTTGATAATGTAATGCATGAAGAGTTATAAAATAATAATTCAATATTAGATGCATTATTACTATATACTTATAATACTCTTTCTTCTATAAGCTAGATATAGAAAAATCTGACGTTATCAATAAGATTGAGAATCTTGGAGGAAAACAATTAAAATCTCAGAAGACAAATTATGGAAACATACTAACATACACATCTATTACCTAATCAGACCAAAAGCAGACCAATATTCCTTCATACCAACAACCCCAATGTTCACTCTTCATCTTCAACATTTATTTATCTATTAAATAAATAAACTTAAAAACTCATCATAGTTAAAGATTTCATAAAATAATAATGATAATAACAATAATAATAATAATAGCTGAACAATATTCTCTCTTCATCAATATTATATATAATCTCAAACCTAAACTTTCATATACATCTATAATAAATTAACTTACTAGAAAAAGACTTGTACAACACAAAAATTGCTTTCAAAATGTAATATAAAAATAGAAAGAAAAAAAGGAGAGAAATTAATAAAGAGAACATGGATTGAGGATTTGTTGTCTCTTATCTGTTGTGTAGAGGATTAGGACCAGTGTAGACTTTTCTCTTATCATCACCAAAAACTTGATCTCCATTTTTGTTGTTTGCATTGTTCCCTTGAAAAGCACCATGAAATTTGAATGATGATTTGAACTCAGAATCAAACGATCTTTCAAATCTAGCACCTTTACCACTTAATGCACCTTCACATGAAGCAGTGTTCAATACTAACATCATCATTAAAACAATAACAACACTCATTTTTTTGTTCTTGCTCTTTACACTAATCATGGAATTAATGAAATATATAAAGTACTACACAAATTAATTCTTTTTTACATATATATATGTGTGACTTGTTGTGCTTGAAAATGAAGGAAGCTTTTGGTTTTGGACTTTTGGTTATGAAATCAAGAAGAAGAAAAAAGAAAGACTTTTGAAGTGTCTTTTTTTTTAGGAGCCTAGGAATTTGAACATGAACAAAGTCAATGGATGGAGAAAGGCCAAAAATGCATAGAACTTGGTGCTTGGTATATAATTTTTTTTTGGTTTTTGGTACAAATTTCAGGGCCAATTTTTTTTTTTTGGATGAAGAAAAAATCTCTAAACTTTAGTCTCTAGTTAAAGAGGAAAAAAAAAATTGAGAGAAGGGAGATGGAAAGAGAAGAGGGTTTTGAATTTCTTATTTAAAATTGAAAGCTTTTGCAGCAAGGGTCCTTAATTTGGTCTAGGGTCATGTGAAATGAATCATTTTGTTACTTTATATTTTAATTTTTTAATTTTCATAGGTATTGTGTGTGCTATATAAGAAACAGTGGTTACTCTATTGAGAATGTAATTTTGTCACTATTCTTTAGTCACCTAGAAGAAGATATGTCCAAAAAGGTAAAGATGATATGTGGTCTTTGCACTATTTTATATAGGATTTTTTGTTTCCTATCAGAATGTGATTATTTTCTACTTATTTGATGTGTATGTATACTATATATAAATATAAAAAGACAAATTTTATATATAATTGCAAATCTAATTAATTCAATTTTTGTTTGTAATAATTGGATCTAACTAATCTAATATTAGCTGTCATTGATGATGAAAACATGTATCTGATTTAATTCCTTTCACCTATGATTGTAAAAACATGCTCATGATCACAAACATTTTTAACTAATGTTTTAAAATACTATGATGTTAGTTCTGCAATTTTCTGTTGTAACTATATACTATAGTATATTTTTCGGCATTAATTAGTTGCTACATGGACAAATATAGTTATTTGTTTTGGTCAAAGACATCTTGGTCAAAGATGTCGGAAGGGATTAATTAATTTTTTTTACGAAATGAAGGAATTTTTATAAAGAAAAGAAAAGGAATTCCCCTAAATTTTCATGATCTGTTGTTAAGTTCCCAATTTCATTATAATGATATTTATCATTTAAAATAAAAATTTCTATGATTTTGTTCTATAAAAATTGTGTGTCTTCCTCTCTTGTATAAATAAATAATATTACTAGGAGACTCTATCATTCTTCTTCTTAAAATAAAAGAAAGATTCTATCTTTCTTTATTACAATTTATATACAAATTTATATGGGGACTTCTACACACTTTAAAGAAAAATCGGGACCAGTATGTTTTTTCTCAATCATAGAATATAGTGTCGTTTAGTGAAATATAAAAAAGTACTTCAAAATTTAAATCTTCGTGTAAAAAGTATTTAAGTTGTTTAAGTATAGATATTTAATCTATTTATCTTTATTAATAGATAATTTATAATTTTTTTAAAATTATTATATAACAATCATAGTCACAAAAAGGGACCGCCGAAAGTTTTAAATTATTTTAGAAAATGTTGGCAAAAATTAAATTATATATTTTTATTATAAAAGAGAGCCAAAAGCATAACAAAAAAATTGAGACACTGACGAAATCTTCTTAGATATACAAGTCCCAAAAGTATTATTAAAAAAGAAAATTATGGAAACTGATTAGGAGAAATTTTCACTATAAAATAAATTTTATTTTATTTTGTTTTGTACTTATAGTTAATATTCAATATATATATTTATATATTATGAAGTCTAAAAGGGGCGAGTTTATTTATGCAAAATGTAGTTACAATATTCAAAGTACGTAGTTTCAAGAAAACAAAATAATGTATTTAAAAAGGTTTCAAGAGGTGTAGGTAAGACGCAGTTAATTAGTAGTATCTTCTTAGGTTCTTGATTTCAATCTTTCATTAAATATTGAAGGCCCTTTCTATTGGTCAACAAAATAATGGGACCGTTCCCTCATATTATATCATGTAAATTTTTAATAGAATATTATTAATGAAATACTAGTATATAATTATTAAAAAAAATTATTTACAATTTTTTATTTATTTAAAAAGATCATAAATATTACTATAAAGTCATATGTAATTGAAATTTGAAAGGTTTCATACTCGATTCTAAAAAAAGATATTTAATATAATATATCGATATTTTGTCAATTAAAACTTAAGGATAACCTATATGCAATTTTATTTAAGCTGATAGTGTTATTTTATCGTCTAAATAGAATATAAACAAAATAAAATTTGGCGTTTCTTTTTTTGTGAGCAAAATATATTAATTTTAATTTTTGAATCAAATATGTTACATCAAAACTCTTTCTAGTCCGACTCTACTCAAAGATGAATAATTTTTTTAAATTTGTTTAGAATATTCAAATTGTCTTTAAAGATATGTTTGTGAGTTAAGTTTTGGAGGAAAAAAGAAGAGAAATTTATTTTTTATTTATAAAATAAACAAATTATATAATATTATTAAAATTAATTAAAAGAGTAATTGAAATATTCTATCATTCCAATTTTAATTTTTTTTTTAAATATCAAATATATGTCAATATATAGATATAACATTCCTCTCCAAAATTCAACTCCCAAAAATACCCTAAAACAGTAAAACTTATATAGTTTGTTCAAGAAAAACTTTGAGGACATTTATATATTTAAGTCAAAAAAAGACTATTAAACTTTGTGTATGGAATACAATATTTATATATAAGTCAATAACATAATCACTATACGTAGAGAATTTATCAGGTTGACATAGTGTATCATGGTTTATTATAAATTGATGTAACCATAGAGAACAGACGTGGTATTTTATGATAAAGTAGTGAATCAACCAAAACACAATATGATACAAAAACACTTTAATATATATTTGAGATAAAATTATCACTCTCCAATTACACAATTATAATACAACCTCCCATTTTATATACTATTGAGTGAAAGGAAATGAACTATATAAAGAAAAAGATTAAGGCAAAATTAAAACAAAATAAATAAATTAAGTTTTAATTATCCTACTCAAGCCTATGAATGAAGATACAAACTCAAAGGTAGAAGAAAAAAAGTTACATTATATTTTTTTATAATTATTTTGAAGAGTTTAATGACAAAACATAGACACAATAAATGTAAAAAAGAGGAGCAGTTAAAGTTCAAACTTATGTCCAACATTATATATGTGAAAATTTGCTTCAAAGGACATGAGCTTGATGTGGGCCACGAATTAAAGAAGTGGGCTTGAATTTCAGATTGCATATACTTTCTTAGTGGATATGATTATGTTTTTTGTTTTCTTTAATTTTATAAGATCAGTACACGAAAGTCATGGAAGTTTTAATGATTTTTTTAGCCACAACAAATCTAATCAATTAAACTTCGTATTTGAGACTCCAGCTAATAATTATAATTGCAAAAAAATCCTTCAAATTTGTAATATGTTGAAATCATACCCTATCTATCACTAGTAATTTCCTCCCAATCATCTACTCTAAGTATCCATTACTCCATCTCCATCTCCCTCAACGCCACAAGGTACCAGAATCTATAGTGTGTAATTTATGGTAGTTAATTAGATTGCTATTCTACTAATAAAAAAAATAAAAAATAAACTATTTCAAACCATTACAAAAAAATTCAAATTACCTAATATATAACAAGATAACCGCACAAATTCGAGAATAGTAAAAACGATGTTTTGCCTTCTCTCAATCCCTATCCAAAATTATTTTATTACGTAGACTCTATCTTCTTGTATTTTTCATTTTATTGGTGAGAAATAATTTAAACAGAAGAAAATTTATAACAAATGAGATATTTACTATTCGTGTATCATGCATCTATAAAAAAAAATGGTTACTAAAACCTTCATATATGATATACGATAAATATAAAAGTTAAAATTCCACTATATTTGATACGACTATTTTAATATTTGTTTTATATAAAATAGTAAAAAAAATCGCATGCAACCGATTCCTTAATAGTATAAAAAAGAAATAGTTTAAATAAACAAAAATAATTGAAAGAAAAACTATAAAAGTGTGTATAAAGAAAATTACTTTTCTTCTTTCATCATGACTTCATACAAGCTTCCATTAGAAGTTGATAAGAAATCCCATCATGACACCTACTTTCCTTTTTTGCATTTTGTAAATTTCCCAAATAAATTTTGACAAAATGATAAATAATTAGACAAGTTTTTGACTTTCTTTTCCATAAAGCATTAAAACTTTGAGTAATGACATGGAATTAACCCCAAGAAAAAAAACGTAGATTTTTTCCACTACAAATAGCATATGCTATATTTTCCTCCTACCTTTCATAATCACTTAGTACAAGCTTCCAATAGAAGTTGATATGAGATTAATATATACCATCATGTCGTGCGTGTGTACTTACGTGGAAGGGGTCATAGAAATTAAGAGATACACACGACAAAGAAGAAAAAAGGGTAATAGAATGAGTACACTTCGTGTGTGAAAATTAGAGAAGAAATATCATGATCTTTTTGTAGAGTTGAATCATAATGCATGGATAAAGAAAAATTGTGAAGATGCATGCTACTTATTTTTATATTGAACAATCTATTTGTAATTATGCTTCCGACATCAAAGCAAAGCATTGGTATATATAAGTAGTTACTTATACATTTTCTTTTATTTATAGTTATAAAATAGTTTTATCTTTGTTAAGAGATATTGAGAGTTATCCACCTTACGTGATCTCTCGTTTGTAATTATTAGCAATCTTTTGTTCAAATCTCCTTTGCTCATCAAATTGAAGAAGAGTCACATAATTAATTAACTACCATATAATTTAATTAGTATCAATTAATGTTTTATAATTTAGAGGTAGAGTTGTTAAATTTGATGTTTAGTAAATTTAACCATGGAGACCCACCAGCATCTGAATTTGAGTGGTAGCTAAGAGGGTTTGATGCAAAGATGGGGAATGTCGTTATGAGTACAAACGATATGATTAGAAAAAAGAATTCTTTGCTCCGCAAGTAACTTGAATTTCTCACTTTTTGGTGATACATTTTTGCTTTTTAATTTGCTCTATTACACCTACCAATTCGGTCAAACTTTTTCGCCCTTTTACCATCATTGGAACATAACTGCTACATCAAACTTCTCATTATGTGCTAAAATATTGTCAACCTTATTCTTTGTTAATTAATCATTCATCAAGCCTAAATCTAAATACATGTAACTCATATTTAATTTCTTTAAGGCATTGGTAAATTTTAAAATGAAATTTTTGGTAAGTTTTACTACACTTTATATTAGATGCCTCTAACTTAGTTTAAATCTTTTGCTTGGTAAGCATTACATGATTGATTATGTCACAAATTTACAACCATATAAGATTGTTAACTCCTTCTTTCAAAAATAAAAAAGTAAGTCTTATAACATATGTAATCATTCTCCTTAGTATATATTGAACTGCATTATCATATTATATTATATATACACAAAGGAGTATGTATGTATGCAATAGAGCTAAGACACTTTCTCCTGCCTTTCCCCCCACGGATTCAGTTTCCGAATTATCCATGTCTATAATTTTATATTAAATAAGGCTTAATTATGAACTTAGATTAAGTATATACACCTAATTATGCTTTAAAAAAGCAAAATTTCTGACAAGATTGTACATTTAAGCATTATAGAACAAAAAGCAGAATCATCAAGATATATGAAACAATATGATTGAGGCCAAAGATGGTGTATGATGAGAATCCGTCAAAATGGAAATTACATTCACGAGACTTTGTTAGGTTTGTGGTGGTCAAATTAATTATGACTAATATATTTGATTTACTAGTATTTCGTTTCAACTTTTCTAAAAATAAATAAATAACTTTAGAATACAATTTCATCCCAAACAAATAAATAAACAAAAGAGATCCAGGCTATTAATTAAGAATAGGTACCGGCTAACAACTAACATTTAATTATAAATAAATTAAGAAGTATATTTATGCAAAGGTAAAAATAAAATCACCCTACAAAGCAAATTATATCAAAATGGCAAGTACACGAGAGAAAAAAATATACTATAACTAATTATCTGGCACCATCCCACGGAAGCATTCTAAATTACATTTTCAAATTAAATACCAAAACATATGTTGAACTATGAGTTATAATTTTATGTACAACACCTTTCTAAGCACTTTGTTCAACCTGCAAGCAATATAAACAATTAATCCGGTTATTATTTTTTAAATTATTCATGGAAAAAAAAACTAAAAACTTATGTGGATTAAATAAATTGCAACTACAATATTACATGGTTGCACGGGTACAAATTAAAAAACCACTAAATGAGATAAAATTTTATATATATAAGAAAAAAAAAACTAAGCAATAGAAGTAAAGAACACATCTGAGTTATTGATGATCAAATAATATCAACTTTTCATTAAGTTTTCATAAGGCAAGGCTTCTGACATGGAGGAGTCGATCACATTGTTGCTTACTATAAAAACAATACAATAATAGTGTCAGAATTGTGGCACAAAGCAAAATTTTATTGGGGAGTCAATTTTTTATATATATTTTTTTACCTTGTTTCTCTTTCAAAGAAGTTATCATTATCAAAATCTAGGAAGGATGACCCAAAATTCAACATATGTATATTTAATAATTAAGAAAATAGGTAAAAGATATATTTTATTAAAAGACACACATTCACCCAAATAAATACTAGAGAGCATACCATAATGAGTGTAAAGATTAGATATATCTTGAAAACTATATTTTCTAGCTAGCTCTAAACAAAATCCATTTGAAGAAGTGTTTGGAAAATTCAAGACGGCTTCATTCACAAAATGTGAATTGGATTCAACATTAGGGAATAGCAAAGTTGAAGTATCATTGAGAATTGGATTGACCTCCGAGACATTTTCATTAGACATATGTCCTAAAAATCCATTTGAAGAAGTGTTTGAAAGATCAAGGGTTGCCTCATTCACAAAATGTGAGTTGGATTCGACATTAGTGAATGACATAACTGAAACATCATCAACAGTTGGGCTGAGCTTAAGGAAATTTCCATTAGACATTTGTCCCAATTATTCATTTGAAGAAGTGTATGGGAAATCCAAGATTGTCTCGTTCAAATAATGTGAATTGGATTCAACATTAGTGTATAGCATTGTTGAATCATCGTCGAGAATTGGATTGACTTCCAAGATGTTTGTATTTGAAGAAGTGTTCGGAAGATTTGTATTTAAAGAAGTGTTCGGAAGATCTAGGCTATTAATTAAATAAACATAAAAAACAACCTTAAGAAAGAAATGAAAAGAAATTTAATATAACCTACTAATTGATTTTGTGCCAAATCTAATATTTCTAAACTCTCACAATAAGGTAATTTTTTTGAGAAATAATTCAAATCCGCTCTTATAACTCTAAATTGTTTCAATTTGTTGATTGATGTGGGAATATTTCAAGTGGTATAAATTACTAACTCTTCAAGTAATATTAAATTTTTAATCTTTTCACAAATGGTAAAGTTTTTGAAATATTTTGATTTTTAAAATAGGAGTTAGAAGTGGTCCACGAAGCTTGTTGTATCATATTTCAGAAATCAATGTTTTATTCAGAATAATAAATTAGACAATAATGACTAGAAGTAAAATGTACAAAATCAAATAAACAATATTATAAAATATATTAACTAAAATATCAATCATGTTAGATAGTGTTGAATACTTGGGACAAAATAAAAGTGAAAAAAAAAATAGGAAAAGAAATTCATTACATTCTTCAGCGACACAAAGCTCTATTTTTGCTTTATTTCGTAGTATGTTTATTATTTATTTTGGACTCACATACGTAAACATTGTTCAATAGTTTTTTGAATCTGTAATGACACAAGTAAATCAAAACAAAAATGTTAGTGTTAGCAATTCTAACTACTAATTAATAACAAAAACCTCATTAATCTAATCATTAATTAGAGCAATTTCTAAATCCAAATAAATTATACATTTTTCTCAAATTCTTAAATAAGTCAATACACCTTAATTAGATCTCATTAGTTTTCATAATGAAAAAAAAATTAATAAGAAGAAGTATGGAATAGCCATTAGCGATTAAATCCACAATCCTATCATCCTACTTAGCAACTGAGAATATCGAAAACAAACAAGCCCACCAACTTAGAATATACTATTTACCAATTATTAGATGAAAGTGCATAATTGATACTAGTTTGTGATTCAACAAATTTTCTATGCTTATTTTACTTGTTACTTTGCGGGAGAGTGTTAAGTGTTTTGATTCCAATTTGTTGGTTAAGAATTAGTTAGTTAGCGTATAGTTAGATATTATACATAAAGAGTTCATTGTATTACCGTTATTACTTTTTTATCAAAATAATTACTCATTAGTTCTTTACCCTCTCAAGTTTCTAAAGTTTTTTTTTTTGGTTGTTGATATTTTTCATTCCAAATTATCTAATAGTAATGTGGAGGTATTTTCAACTTAATCATATATTATATATGAGTCTAATGTATTATAAATTGTTGATTTTTCGTGCATGAAATTGAATTGATGATAAAATTCGAAGTATGTTTTTAATGTTAATGCCAATAAAATGCATGAGAATTGGTTTATATATATATATATATATAAATTAATATAACAATATATTTATTAAAATCGTAATTCGAATTGGTTTATATATTGTCTAACTATTAAAAGAGAGTTTTATCATTATTAAAGAGTTTTATTATTTATTATATTGATGAATTACTCTATGTAGTTACACATAAAGGAGGATATGCTCAAGAGTGTCGATATAATTTATTTTATATTGTTGAACATGAATTCTCAAGAGTGTCGATATGCTCTCTATGTTGTTCATCAATATGATCTTCCTCAACTTGATCCATATAACAATCTTAGAATTTAAGCCGAGGTCTATACAATTCCCACAAAACCGACTTGTAGGGTGATGACTACCCACCACTTATAAATACTTTGTCAAGTCTTATATGTATGATTCTTAACACACCGTCTCGCACCAAGGACTGAACATCTATGCTTGAATCGAGTTGCCTGATAATGGCGAACTGATATTAGGTGGCCCAATGAACTTTGATAGACTCTGATACCATCTTAGAATTTGAGTTTGGGCCTACACAGCCCCACAAACCGATCTGTAGGGGAATTATTACACATCATTTATAAATACTTGGTTGTGCCTTATCTCATGAAATGTGTTCACCATTTATACACACACACACACACCATGCCTAGTAGTGTAGGACATGTGGAGGTGTATCGGAAAAAACTCAATTCCCACATTAGAAATGGATTGAGCTCTAAAAGACTTAATAAAGAGTGACTCTCATCACCTTACAAGCCGATTTTATGAATGTTGTGTAAGACTCAACCCAAATTTTACGATGATATCAAAGTCTATTGATCTGAACACTTACTATTTATATACACGCACCAAATAGATAAAGTTCTAAAAGACTTTATAAAGATTGATACTCCACCTTACAAGCTGGTTTTGTAGGGTCCAATCCAAATTCTAAGAATAAGTGTTAGCTTTCAAATTGTGCTTCTTTTGTTTTAAATTACAACTTAAATATTTTAACTATGTTCAACATACTTAGTTCATATTTTCAAGTCATTTTTATTTTACACCAAAAATAAACTATATGAATTTGATAATAATAAATTAGTTCATGAATCAAATAAATCAAATTGATTCATAAATTAAGTGTGGTTTTAGAAAACTTTAAAATCTTAGTGCACGATAATTTTTTATCTTTTTCTTTTGGATTATGCTAACTATAGCTTTTTAAAAATATATCGAAACATCTCAAGACTCAAAATGAATATTAATAAAACACAAACTATTTTTTTTTTTCTCTAACGAAATTTAAGATGAGAGTATGATTTCTCTAAATAATTCCTTTGATTGCCCTTAGTTACCACCACAAATAGATTTTCCACCAAGAAAATGAGGAGAGAATATTCCAGAACTAACAGTCAAGATAAAATAATAAGATGAAATACAAAAAATTAAAACAAAACATAAACCCTTTGTAAAACCCTAATAACAAGTGACCTCAGATTGGAACACTGCATTATTCGTTTTCTCTTCCTTGTGTTGCCTCGTTATTCCAAATGGCGAAGCGATTGATTCCACTATTCAATCGTGTTTTGGTTGAGAAAATCGTCCCCCCATCAAAAACCAACGCTGGCATTTTGTTACCCGAGCAATCCTCAAAGGTTTCTTTTATTTATTTATTTTTTTTAATTTAATTCATACCCATTTCATTTCCTTCTTCTGGGTCTTCGATTTTTAATTCAAAATTTCATCTTGCCTTCATTTTAACTTCCCTTATTATTTTCATTGATTATTGCTTTTTACCTTTTTTCTATAAAATAAACAATTTTCATGGTATTCTAGAGGAATTTAGGTTGTTCAATTTTTTCTTTTTATGTCAACTTGGCTAGGTAATTTAGCTGATGCATGCTGTCACATGGATTAAATTATATTATTCTTGGATTATAAATTTTAAACCATTGTTAATGGTTTCTTTATGCTATAAATCTAAAGGAACATTTTGAAGAAATAGTTATGTGATCATTTAACATGTTTAGTCCATCGAATGTGTTATAGTTCAGTTTAATGTTGACCATGACATTACAAAACATAAATTTTCACATACTATGTCTTGGTTATGATGAAATGCAGCTACATAAAAATGCCTGTTGCTTTTTGAGATTAATTTTGCATTACTATACTCTGGTTTTTGTAGAGTAATTGTCTTGGTCAATTTTCAGTAGCTATTAAATTTGTGTGTGTGTGTGTTTGAGTCATCCCACTATTAAAAAACTCTTCTAGTTTGCATCTCATTCTGTTTAACTTTTCTAGTAAAATAACTATTTTTGACTCTTTTGCCTTTAAGATTTGGAAGTTATGTGTCTGAACTTCGAATTGTTGTTTGCTTTTCTACTCGTTTCACTTTTTAGCTCCAAAAATGTTTAGTATTTGAATGCTCTTGGTTCAAAGTATTTTTTTCAAGTCTATGGTTCATTTTCATTAGACTGGTTGGATATAATTTATTAGTGCAAGTCTGCAACCATACATTTTTATTTTATATCCGTGCTTTGTTGAAGTACATTGACGAACTGGTAATCAATTACTCATGTTGCTTTAGCTGAATTCTGGGAAAGTTGTTGCTGTTGGCCCTGGCTTTCATGGTAAGGATGGGAAAATCGTTCCTGTGGCTGTGAAGGAAGGTGACACCGTTCTTTTGCCTGAATACGGGGGAACTGAGGTCAAGCTCAATGAAAAAGAGTATGTATATATTTCATTTATTAATTGCTCACTTTACTTTTGTGCAATCGTTGGACTTAATCATTCTTAATGTCTCTACATCATGACTAATCTGATCAGCACTTTTTTTAAAACATTTTTGCACTGTAGTTTGTTTGTCAAAAGCCTCAAATGATGCATGAAAATGTCATAACTTGTCCAGTCGTAGTAATAGTCCTTGAGCTGATTATGAAAGTTTCATTCGCCTATTAGAGTCAGTTGAGGACCTATATTTCTCTGTGAAATTGTTTCTTTTGATGACATAATATATTCAACTTTGATAGTTTTACCTATATGTTGCCTAGAGGATTTAATTTGTTGCTACATAGTTGATCCCTTCATGTTTAAATGCTATTAAAGCCCGACTTCTTTGCGAATCATTAATTTATAAAAATAATAAATAATATACCTATACCATTGCCTTGAGGAAATGGTATGCTTGATATTGCATGTCATTGTTTGGAATTTGCTTCTGTTCAACTGTTTATAACTTCATATAATAGATTTTTATTTTCTTTCTGGTTTGTTGTTTTCATTTGCTTTCTGTTGTTTCTTTTGTCTGTGCCTAGATATAGAGCTTCAAGCCTGAAGCTGAAGGCAGACTCTATCTTTATTTGTTTTTTTTTTTCTATAGTTTCGTAGTCCTAATGAGGGAAATCATTTGTATCATAATTCATAAATTAAGCATTTCATTTCATTCAATAAATTGTGCTTCTTTATAGGACCTTGTCGCTTATCTATACTAGTGTTGAGGGATTAGCTTAACTTGATGCTCTAAATGTGCTGATAAGCAATGTAAAATTTGAATCAGACACTGAATATTAAATGTTATACTTTATGTCAGGATAATAAGAAACATCATCTAGTCTTCAAATGTTATTCATTTAACCTTATAAAATGTAAAATTGAGAAAATGGCTCTTATATATCTCAAATTTTGAATATTTTCATGGTCCAGTAACTTGCTAGTTCTGGAAATGTGTCATAGGCATTGAATTGAAGGTTTAGGCTGCATGATGCATCTACTAAATAAATTCTATTATTTTCTTGTGTAGTCCTTCTTTTCGACAAAGAGTTTATAATCATAATGCTACTGATAGAACACTGAAAATTAAGAGGAACGAGGGCCCAGAAAGTGGGCCCAACTCACACAAGTCACACACGCACACCTTCTAGAAGGGATTAGAATAAAAAGTTAGTTTGAATCTCCTTATTTCAAGGGAGAATTCTGTTATAAGAGGGAGGGGAAGAGAGTGAGAAAGGCATTGAGAAAAATATCTTGAATTGGTTGGGAGAATTATTCTCTTCTTTAGGAGTTGTTACAACAACTCTGGTTTACTGCATTTTTCAGCTTTCACCACCATTGTAAGAGCTTTGTTCATCAATTACAATGAATAAAATTCCTTCTATTACCTTTAGATTTTTGAACTAAAAAATGATGATGTGATATATTTTACGTTACGTGACATATGATATCATGATATAGAACTCTGTAGATGCATTAGTTATTCATGTCATTAATTAAATTACAAAAATGAATCATTTATAAAATTGAAACTGGAGTTTTTAGAGGATTTTATTATTATTTCAAGCTAGGTAGTTAATCCCAGATAGCGGTGCGTCGCGGCCAACCCCGGAAACCGGGATAGCGGGATAGCAGGTTGCGGGATACCGGGATGACCTCTACATGAATAATGCTATATAAACATACATTTAGATCTCAAACTCACAGTCTAAATCAAAACATACATTTAGATACCAAATAGTCTTAATCAAAATATAGATTTAGATACCATATATCATCATGTTCTTCAACATAGTAGAGTAATAAAATTAACAAAATATTAAAACTAAAATGCATGTTATAGGAATCAAAAATCATCATCATCTTCAACATAGTCTTCTTCCTCTTCTTCCTCCTCATCTTCCCCATCAACTTCAATATATTCTTCGTTCTCCTCCTCCTCATCATCTTCAACATAAATAGGTTCAACTTCTTCAACATATTCTTCTACCACCACTTCTTTTGATATTGTTTCTTGTGCTATTGCCCTAGATGCACTTGCAGATGCCTTTTCTTTTGCTGCCCGCCTAGTGTAGACCACCGGCTCATTAGCCCCACTTGCATTGGCAACATCAGTCCAAGTTAGATTATCACCAGCATAAACTAATTCTTCAACAGGTTCACCATCATCCCCCAAGTCTCCCACTTCAAATTCATTGATATAATCATTATCATCATTCAAGACGATTGGATCAATCACATCACGACAATCATATCGCTCTTTCAAAGCCTGATTATACTTAACGAAAACCAAGTCTTCCAACCTCTTATGCTCAAGTCTACTTCTCTTCTTGGAATGAATCTAAGTATCATATTTAAAATGTTAGTTTACTAAATTAATATGAACCTACATAGTAGAATACTCTATAACTTAATAACAAGTATTAAGTATTAACTTACATGCTCAAAAGTACTCCAATTACGCTCACATCCTGAAGAACTGCATGTCAAACTCAACACTTTAATGGCCAATAATTGCAAAAGTGGAGTTTGTGCTCCATAAGTCTTCCACCACTCAGCTGCAATGAAACAATCATTTTCATTTTATACAAGTTGTTGTGTGCTAAAAAATTTAAGAAGAAAATAAATGAAGTTCCAATCCAATTACCGGGAGCTAATGTTGTCCTTTGTCTTATTGCTCCACCCAATCCAAAGAGACCATTAGCAATCTTATATTCTGACAATTGTG